>NC_053022.1:547337421-547518153 GCF_003073215.2 Triticum urartu
GCACGCGCTAAAGTGCGTTGCCCCGCGGACAGGGAGTGCGTCCACGTCGAGCGGGGCCTCCTGAAGCCAGGCGGAGTCGTCGGCGATGAACGTGAGCGTGCCGAGACGGATCTCGCGGCCCTCCACCAAAACTCCATCGAAAACCATGATGATTCGGGTTGGAAAAGACCGCAACTCCTCCAACAAAACGCTAAAACACCTGCCCCACGGTGGGCGCCAACTATAGTGGTTCTAACTCTGACAGTAATGTAGGGGGGTAAGTATGGAGAGGCGAGGTCTTAGCTATGGAGAGGTTGTAAAGATGCAAGGTTTACGAGTTCAGGCCCTTCTCGGAGGAAGTAAAAGCTGTACGTCTCGGAGCCCAGAGGCGGTCGACTGGATTATGTGGGTATGAGTTACAGAGGTGCGAACCCTTGTCTCGGAGGAGGGGGTGGCTTATATAGAGTGCGCCAGGACCCCGGCCAGCCCACGTTACGAAGGGTTCGATGTACATTAAGGTAGGGCGTTTCTGGTAACGCTAGTAATAAAGTTCTATGATGACCATAAAAGCTACTTAATGACCGACCGTTAGCGTGCAGGGCGCCTTAGGCCTCCTGGCTGTCGAGTGGTTGGGTCTTGGTCGAGTGATTGCTTCTTGGTCGAGTGTCTTCGAGTCTGTCGAGTGGGACACCTTCAAGTCGATTG
This sequence comes from Triticum urartu, assembly GCF_003073215.2. Taxonomy (NCBI): domain Eukaryota; kingdom Viridiplantae; phylum Streptophyta; class Magnoliopsida; order Poales; family Poaceae; genus Triticum; species Triticum urartu. The sequence goes on from NC_053022.1 coordinate 547,338,106, forward strand.
AAAGGTGATTTCTTCTAGAGATGTCCTTGGGTAGGGCAGTTAGGGCAGGTCCATGACCCTACCCTAGGTTCATAGCTTCATCAGTAGTAGCATAATTTCTCTGGGCATTGTCTAGAGTTTTACTAGCATATTGAATAACATTTAATTTCTTATCAACTCTTTTCCCTAGAACAACACCTACAACATAATCACTAGCATCACACATAATTTCAAAGGGTAAATTCCAATCAGGTGGCTGAACAATAGGTGCAGAAATTAATGCTTTCTTAAGTATTTCAAATGCTTCTACACAATCATCATCAAAGACAAAAGGAATATCTTTTTGTAATAGATTAGTCAGAGGCCGAGAATTTTTTGAGAAGTCCTTAATGAACCTCCTATAAAAACCGGCATGACCTAGAAAACTTCTTATACCTTTGATGTCCTTGGGGCACGACCTCTTTCAGAAATTTTATGCCCCAAGACAATACCTCCATTAACCATAAAGTGGCACTTCTCCCAATTCAAGACAAGATTAGTTTCTACACATCTCTGCAAAACTTGATCAAGGTTGCTAAAGCAATCATCAAAAGAGGATCCATAAACGGAGAAATCGTCCATGAAAACCTCACATATCTTTTCACAAAAGTCAGAGAATATAGCCATCATGCATCTTTGAAAGGTAGCAGGTGCATTACATAAACCAAAAGGCATACGTCTATAAGCAAAAGTACCAAAAGGGCAAGTAAAAGTGGTCTTTGATTGATCATCAGCTGACACAGGTATTTGAGAGAAGCGAGAGTAACCATCTAGAAAACAAAAATGTGTATGTTTGGATAATCTTTCTAGCATTTGATCAATAAAAGGCAAAGGGTAATGATCTTTTTAGTAGCCTTATTTAATTTGTGGAAATCAATTACCATCCTATAACCTGTAATAATTCTTTGCGGGATCAATTCATCTTTATCATTAGGAACAACAGTAATACCTCCCTTCTTAGGGACACAATGAACATGACTTACCCACTGACTATCAGCGATGGGATAAATTATACCTGCCTCAAGGAGCTTTAATATTTCTTTTCTTACCACTTCTTTCATCTTAGGATTCAGCAGTCGTTGATGATCAATAACTGGTTTGGCATCTTCCTCCAAATTTATTTTGTGTTGACATAGAGTGGGACTAATGCCCTTAAGATCATCAAGAGTATATCCAATACTAGTACGGTGCTTCTTCAGAGTTTTCAATAATTTCTCTTCCTCCTCTGAAAGGTTAGCACTAATAATAACATGATATATTTTCTTTTCATCAAGATAAGCATATTTAAGAGTATCAGGTAATGGTTTAAGCTCAAACATGGGATCACCCTTGGGTGGAGGAGGATCCCCTAGGATTTCAATAGGCAAATTGTGTTTCAGAATAGGTCTTTGTTTAAAGAATACTTCATCTATTTCCATTCTTTCATTCATAAACATATCATTCTCATGGTCTAGCAAATATTGTTCTAATGGATCAGTAGGAGGCACGACAATAGAAGCAAGACCAATAATTTCATATTTACTAGGCAATTCTTTATCATGGGGTTGTCTACAAAATTTAGAAAAATTAAACTCATGAGACATATCATCCAAACCAATAGTAACAACATCCTTCTTGCAATCTATCTTAGCATTAACAGTGTTCAAGAAGGGTCTACCAAATATAATGGGACAAAAGCTATCTTGAGGGGAACCAAGAACAAGAAAATCAGCAGGATATTTAGCCTTCCCACACTAGACTTCAATGTCTCTAAAAATCACAATTGGTGAAATAGTATATCTATTAGCAAGCTTAATGGTAACATCGATATCTTCTATCTCAGCTGGTGCAATATCATGCATAATTTCTTTGTATAAGGAAATAGGTATTGCACTGGCACTAGCACCCATATCAAACAAGCCATGATAACAATGATATCCTATTTTAACAGAAATAACAGGCATGCCTACCACAGGTCTATGTTTATCTTTAGCACCAGGTTTAGAAATTCTAGCAGTCTCATCACAGAAATAAATAACATGCCCACCGATATTATCAGCTAGGAGATCTTTAACAATAGCAATATTAGGTTCAACATTAACTTGCTCAGGAGGTGTATAAGTTCTAATACACTACAAAAAAATACACTTCCGTGATGATACATGTTTGTCACAGTAGGTCGCGTTTTTTGTCATGCATGTACATCCATGACGATTCTATGACAGAATCAAGATAGTCATACCTGTGCTGTCGTAGAAGTGTTCCATGACATTACCAAAATTATCATCACGGAAGTGTCCACTTCCATGACGATAAATCACGCGTCATAGAAGTGCTTTCGTCAAGGGTGAGCGACAAGTGGCATCCACCGTAACGGAACGCTGTTAAGCTACCGGGTCAGATTTTGGATCTGATAACCCGTTAACAGCCCTGACCAATGGAAAATTTCCACGTGTAAAATTCTGATTCGCCGAAGGGAACACCTGTCAGCTCGTCAGTGGGCCAGATGTCACCCGTCCATTGGAGGAGACATGCCTATGATACATCGACACGTGGCTAGGCCCAACAGAGGCCCATATAGGTTAAAAAGGCTGGTCTAGTCAAAGGCCCGTAGAACTTAATCAGGTACTAGTGGGCCAGCCCAATAACGGCCTGCTTAATAAAGGCCCATTTACGGCCTGAAGCCAGATCTGGCCCATTAATTGTTCGCCCAATATTTGGGCCCATTTACGGCCCGAAGCCAGATCTGGCCCGTTAATTGTTCGCCCAATATTTGGGCCCATTTGCGGCCCAAAGCCAGATCTGGCCCTTTAATTGTTCGCCGAATATTTGGGCCCAACTACAGCCCAGTGACTTTCGGCCTGTTAGAGGTCTGATGTAGACATGGGCCCATTTCAGCCCGGTGTGACTTTCGGCCTGGGAATGGCCCGTGCTGTCCATGGACCATATATGGTCCGACGGGACATCGGGCCCACTAACGGCCCATGCTAAAGGTGGCAACAGGTAAGCCCAACGTGACTTTGGGCCTGTTAAAGGCCTGTCACGTAATTCGGCCCATTGATGCTTGTGCTAAGCTTTCAGCCTCTTAAAGGCCCATGATATCAGTGGGCCAACTAAGACCCAAGATATGTTTCGGCCTGGTAACGGCCCGTGAGCTAACTGGGCCCAAAACGGCCCGGTCTACATTTCAGCTTGCTGAAGGCCCGTCGACGACTAGTGAAAATTGAGGCCCAACATGCATTTTGGCCTGCTAAAGGCCCGTGGTTTCATCTCGGCCGTAACAGGCCAGTACAATATTCAGCCTGTTAATGGCCCAACACTACCTGGGCCAAACTAAGCGTTGGGTCGACAAAAGGCCCAACTAAAATATATGCCGGTGTAAGTTTGGGCCTGGCGCAATGTGTGAAGGCCCCAATCATTCGGGCCCAAGAAAGACGCAGGCCGGCCCAATTGTGGCCCGCTAAAAACCTGGCCCGTTAGAGTCGAATGTTTCGGTCCGGTCGACTACATCTGATTTTTTTTCAGATAGCGAATGATGGCAGTAACTAGTAGGAATTAAGAACAAACCTACTCTATACAATAAAGAAATTACGGCATAGTAACTAAGAATAAACCTACACTATAAAATAAAGGATTTAAGGTATATTACATCCACTGGGCATCGAAGTTCGCCACCAGTGATCATAAAGCGCAACGAAGAAGCAGATTACAAAAACTGGGCACCATTGCAGCGTAACAAAATAATACTGAACCGAGACCACTTCCAAGACAGTTCAAGAAAGGTTAGCCTTGCGGGGGAACTGCTACGCAAGCTGCTGAGCAAGGCTGTGAGACCGGCCTAGCATGTCGGTCATAGCTTCCAGGTGTAGCTGTTTAGCGATGAGGTTCTCATTGGTGTTCTCCGCAATCTTTCTTAGAGATAGGACTGCAAGTCGAAGTTGAGTTACAGAATGCCTTTCTGCTAGAACTTGGGACTGAAGAAGTCGAACTGATTCAGACAACGAATTTTGTGAGCTTGTCTGACTGTTAGTCTCAAGTAACTTGAACAATGCATCAGACAAGACTTTGGGTTGTCTCGCTATCTTCAAGATGTTTTGCCTTCTTTGCTGCAATATATGTCTGGTTTGTCTCACAGCCTTCAGCAGACTTGTGCATGCCATCAGGCATATCACCCTGAAACAAAGCAGAGAGATGACATGTTTTGCACGTGTATAAACAAAGATGATAACTGTTCTGTCAATTCTATCCAATTTCAAATTAGAAAATAAAGAGTAAGTTCAAAATATCAATAGCATAATTTGGCATTGTTCATAATGCGGGGAGCTTCACCACACTACTGGATTACCATGTCAACATAACAAGCATAGATGAAGGGCAAAGAAAATCATTGTATCTATTTTGGATACTGTGCATGGCATGTTGTTCATATCATCAGCCACATCAGTAAGATAAAACAGGAGATGACAAGGTGCAAACGTGGGCTGCTTCACCACACACTGGATTATAGATCCACAAAAACAAGCATACATATAGGGAGTATTAAGTAATGTGCATGGTATGAATAAGAAATTTGGTTTTACAAGTAAAACTTAGAACTTATGGTTCTTACGAACATGCATTTTGGTAGAAATAGCAAACTAAACAGCAGTAAACGATAGGGAGTATGAGCAAATTAAACAGCAGTTGAGGATAAAGGCTTTAAAAGGACTGACTTACATTAACAGTTAACACCGGCTTTATAATGCCCTTATCCATGTCAAGGGAAGGAAACTCAAGAATTTCAGCAATCTTCTTCATAAGCATTGCCTGTACTCTACATTGTAGAGAGTAATTATAGATATGATAATACTGGAAGGGATAGAGGATAATGAAGATAAGGTGCAGATTGATGCTACATAATCAACTACCAATCCCTGGAAGTACAAGCGTTACAGGACAAAATGTATTGACAAGAGCAATGGGCTACACTTCTGCACTGGCATTTTCTGTGTATTCTACTTGTTGGTAAGATTAAATATAGATCAGATCTTTTTTAGTAAATGGCGGGCGAGGGAGATAAGATGTAGAATGCTACAAAATGAACCAATCCCTCTTCCCATAATACAAGAGTGTTTTGAACACTGGTGTACTATACAAAACGTTCTTATATTATGGGACGGAGGGAGTAGCTGTTAATGTAATTACAGTGATAGACCACGTTCAGTCCTTACAAGAGGACTGCAGAGCTAAACCTCTTCAAAAGCATTGGGTTGATTCTAAATTTATGTAAGAGTCCATAGGATCTTATAATGTCCACCAAATGGACGATTACGAGGCTAACATGTGCAGTGATGCTACATAATCAAACAACTATGACAGTAAGTATGGTCATACAAGGCAAGAGGTACTCACAAGAGCAATGCAGTGTGGAGTATAGTTGCGAGATTCTGTGGTCCCTTGAGAACGAATGTTCTTCTGCTAACAGTTTTCGTACAAGTGAGACATTAAGGCAAATGCAGAAATGTAGTTCAAATTGTGATGTGATATCATAGACAGTATCTTACGCTGCAGCCGAGACCAATGTGTAACAAGAGTATTCCAGTCACTGTCGGATAAATGTAGCACCGGAGACTTTACAGAAATTTCGTTCAGAGGCTTGCCATCGAAGTGCGCTTGCCTTAGGTAGGAACGATACTTCATCAATGAGTGCTTGAAAAGCGCGACCAACCCTTGCTCGTCATCACAATCCAGTTTGCTCCTCGCCTATTTAAAAGAATGAAATCTTGTGTCTTCTGTCAGCAGAAACATATGCAGTAATGACCATGAATAACATTAGTACATTACTTACGCGTAAGTTGCGGAGGAAGACTGGAAATTGTTCTGTGTCTGCGGTATAATCTTTCCATGAAGGAAAGATGCGCACAAAGTTCCTGACAACAACATAAGCTTCGTCTTCTAAACTAGGAAGAAATGGAACAGGGGTCCTATTTGCTGCAATTGGGGCTCTCTCTGGTTCGAAAAGGGATTTGGCAACTGGATTTGGTGTACTCTTTGCTGGAATAGGGGGTTTTATGTCGTATAGCTGGTGCTATGTCAACTGGCATAATCATACTATTTGCTGCAGTTGGGGTCTGCTGAGTTGGGGCATCAGAAATGACCAGTGTAGTAGGGCCAGAGTCTGCTAGAATTGGGGTATTTTGTGGGTCAGGTGATATTGCAACTACACCTAATGGGCTATTTGATTTATGAGGTGCCACTACCTTTTCCAAATACTTTGCTTGTACTCCTCCTCGATCAGCAATCGCCCTCTTCCCTTTGAACATCTGATACACAAGAACAACATTTGAATGGATAAATATGGTATGATGACAGATGAAATATGTACTGAAAATCGATAGGCAGGGCGTATTCATTTGAACTTTCGAAAGCCGTGCCCGCGGTTATGGGCAGATGGGAATTTGTTAATGTCCGGTTGTAGAAAACCTGAAGTTGATCTTAATTAAAATACACCAACCGCGTGTGTAACCATGATGGTCTCTTCTCGGCGGAGTCCGGGAAGTGAACACGGTGTTGGAGTAATGCTTGATGTAGGTTGTTCTAGGATCAATTCTTGATCATAGTTGTTCGATCGTGCTTTGCCTTCTCTTCTCGCTCTCTTTTGCGTATGTTAGCCACCATACATGCTAGTCGCTTGCTGCAGCTCCACATCATACCTCTTACCCTACCTATAAGCTTAAATAGTCTTGATCGCGAGGGTGTGAGATTGCTGAGTCCCCGTGACTCACAGATACTTACAAAACCAGTTTGCAGGTGCCGGTGATACCGTGCAGGTGACGCAACCGAGCTCAAGGAGGGGCTCGATGAAGATCGTGTTCGTTATGTTGTTCCGTTTCCAGTTGATCAGTAGTGGAGCCCAGTTGGAACGATCGGGGATCTATGTAGCATTTGGGGTAGTCTTCTTTTATTTTGGTTCCGTAGTCGGACCTTGATTGTATCTGGATGATGTAATGCTTTATTCATGAATTGTGTGAAGTGGCGAATGTAAGCCAACTATGTATCTTTTTCCCTTATGTATTACATGGGTTGTGTGAAGATTACCTCACTTGCAACATTGCTTTCAATGCGGTTATGCCTCTAAGTCAAGCTTCGACACGTGGGAGATATAGCCGCATCGAGGGCGTTACAGTATTCACATACACGATGTGTAAACTAAGCTAATGGCAGTTCAACAAAGTAGAAGCAATGCAAAGCATCAGTTGCAAGATATGTGCGAGCAATGTAACCTTGGAAAGTTAGAGCAAGTACCTTGATGGGTGAATAAGATAGGGCATCTTCCTCTGACTCCTCCACTAGGGAGCTACATTGACTTAGGTCTCCCTCTAGCTCTAAATCACTGTTAGGATCATATTCCGAGCATGAATCTGTAGGTGGAGAGCGTTTGCATTGCATTGCATCCAGACTTGATTTTAGTCCCTTAATGCCAAGTTTGACAGCCATGGCATTGTTCTGCTTTATTCTTTTCATGCGCGCAAGCTCATAATCATTATGATGCTGTTCAGAATATGAGATTCGTGAAAACATAAAAAGTAGTCAGATTATCTATGGAATGCATTGCAGATTCAACTCGGAGAGTGTCTCCCTATAAACCCCTGCAGATGCAAAGTTCACCTCCCCAACCGTGCTGACCAGACCACACACAGAAATACAAACCCCTTATGTCTCTATAACAGGCAGGCACACATTTTAAAACTGAAGTAGGAACATTAGAATCATATGAAATTCGTATTTGAACAAATAAACTAAGCAATTATGAGTGGCGTAATGTTTAGCTTCAAGGGTGGAGTGTTGGTAGTGCGACACAAAGCAAGTAGGCAGATTGTATTCCATGTAAAAGATCGAAACATATGTAAAACCTAGAAATGACACTTTCTTTCTATACAATGCAGTGTTTGTTACCCACACATGATCGAAGAGATCACATAGAGAAATACTATTCACTCATGTCTACGGTTCCAGTATTTAGAAACAGGGTGGTCCACCCTTAAAGAATATTGACAACAAATATGACAAGGAAAGCATAGATGTAGTGAATCAATCATTTACTTGTGAGCTTACTAGGACAAGAATGCAGAATTGTAACTGCAGTAAGAGACCGTCCAAAATCTGAATGAAGAAGTTTGTCTAGCACTTATTGTTTGCAACTAATAAATGTGAATAATTGGATATTGTATCTAATGAGTAAGAAAGACAAGTAAAATTGTCAACAAACCTGGCTTGCAGTAGTAATCTGGGTCAATGTCACTACGACCAACAATCCAAAATGACTAGTTTCTGTTCCGAGGGCCGGAATTTTGAAAACCCTGTGAACTTTAGAGGTACTAAAGATTACCTAAATACATCTGAACCATTAAGTGTAGGTAGCACTGAGCACACAACAAACCCTAATGACATTCCTGCGTAATGAGTAATGAATCAATTAGAAAATGGGTGATGATGAGTGGCTGCCGAGTGTTGAGGACGTATCTCAGGATAAATCGGGTTGGCTTGGTGGGTGCTGCACGCCTGAGCCCTGAACGGACTGGGAAGGTAGGCACGGCGGCACCCCCAGGTAGCGGTGACGCTGTTGGGCGAGCGGCTCCTGGCCTCCTGTTAGTCCGGCATCTCCTCCTAGAGTCATGCCGTCCGGGGACGGCAAGTCGCCGGTGAGGCAGGCGGCTAGGGGCGAGTAGAGATCAGAAGCGCGCAGCAGAACAGAGGGGAATCGGGGCCTGGGACGACCCAAAATCCCAGAGTGGGCCGGCCCACCGTGGGCACCCTGTAGAGATACACACCCGAGCGGCGAACATGCATTTTCAAAACTAATTTAGGAACATTTAGCCGACCAATTAAACAACTCTGTTTTAATAATATTAGATTCGTATTTGAACAACTAAGCTTGTTTAGCTTGATGGGTGGAGCAGTGTTATTATGACACGAAGCACATATTCTGATCGTATAGTGGTCATAAAAGGGGGAAACTCTAAGCATATTTTTTTAGCAAAAGAGGGTTTCCCCTCCGATTTCTATTAAAGAAACCACCACGGAACCAACATGATCAATTAAACCCTAAGCATGATCAATTAAATCGTATTATGGCTGTGCCATGGCAGATTTGAAGCTGCAAACCGGAGAAATGATATTTAGCATCCATTGTTTGCTTTGAACTAAGAACTAGATTCTAAGAGCTGAAAAGAAAGTAGAGTAACCAAGTTAAGATCTATTTTCTGGTTGAGATCAAAAAGTTGAGGAGATATGAAGTACCCCCTCTCTTGCGGCGCCGTGTAGGCATCGAGGGTGCGATGGATGTCGGTGGCGTTGAAGCAGATCTGCGACGGTAGATGGGTGCATCGAGGGATAAGTCCCGTTGCGGTGGAAGAGAAGGTCATGTGAGCGGCCCCGGCAAAGAGGACGATGGCACCTGAAGCGAGAGGACGCGATGCAAGGCTATTGGTCCGTCGCCGTGGATGAGAAACATCCATCTCTAGAAGTGGACGATGCGGTCTTGGTAGGCGCTCCGGCATGGTGGAGGACGGTGGCGATGGATGTGGTGGAGGACGGCGGCGATGGATGGGGTGGCGGACGGAGGCTGTTGTGGGGATGGGGTGTTCTAGCGCGGACGGTGTATGAATGGGAAAATGGAGGGAGAGGTACGGGGAACCATGTTTTTGGGACGGGCCTGTCTGAAATATGGGAAAGTTACGAACTTAGCACCCATTTAAAATTTGGACGTCTACTCGGTTGGGGATAGGATGGTAATCTCGCATCTCGCCAATATTTGCCCAGAGCGATTTCGGGGGAGGAGAGGGTGGTTGGCACCCATGGTTGGCACCCACGGTGTATGAACGGGGCTGACAGGTAAGGCTGTTGTGTCACGTATGAGTGAAGTTACAAACCTGCCCCTATTGAAAATATTTGCCTACATCGATTTCGGCCGAGTCGAGTTTGTTTTGCCGCCCACCATGTATGAATGGGGAATGGAGGGAGAAACAGAGGTCTTTCGGACGAGCTTGAATCAAATGAGTTTTGTCGCCCATGTTTGACGCCCACCGTGTCGGAATGGGCTCAGAGGCGGTCGTGTCACGTCTAATTGAAGTTACTAACCTACCCCTATTTAGAGCAGTGGAAATCGGGCCGATGGATTGTCCGTGTAATGGGTAGATAGTAATTTCCATCTCCCAAACACTTGGCTTCGGGCAGCCGACGTGGGAGTGGACATTTTGCTGCTTCTTTCGAATTTTGGGACAATAAGCATCCACGTTTACCCTGGCAACTAAATTCTAATCCATTTTGTATTCCTATATAAATCTCTATAAATCATTCTATGTGTTTCTATATATCTTCAAAAGGACGACAAAGATGTATTCCACTGTCATATATGAATATGGTTTACAAATGCCGATACTCAAATTCAGAAACTAGAATCCAGTTTAAGGTGAATTTGAATATTTGGAACACTTCATGTCCAACTCAAATGTCACACGCAGCATAATGTGTACTACCATTTAGATATGTACACAGGCGATGTATCAAGATTCAAATACCGAGTCAATCAACCAAGAATGTATAGAACTAATAGACATATAAACACTTATAGAGTATATAGATCAATAATATCAACTAACATACATAAGCCCAGCCGCTGTACTTTTTTTGGCTACAACATCATCCTTTTTTTTAGCCAGCATCTTGGCCCTTTCCGATGCGTGCCACTTATGGTCCATCTATACTACTACTACTATTGCTGAATGCACATTCAGCCCGATTAGCATATTTGTAGGTCTGGCACAGCAATCCAAATGAAATGTCTCCAAGCCTTATCAATTAATACAGACTTGTGCTCAAATAAAATTACAAACCCAAGAACAAAAAAAACAATTATTACATGATCTCTAAAACAAATGGTTTGATTGATTACATGAACAGACAACACAAAGGTTATTCAACTATGGAAAAGAACATTTCACCTATGATTTACCAAGTAGGAATTTAATTTCCTTTTTTCCTTCAGGACCTTAACAATCTAGTCAGTCTCAGCTTGCTTCGTTTTGAAATCCACCAAATATTTAATGGTTGTCTTGAGTACTGCTTGTGATTGTGTTGTTTGCTTCCTCAACATGTTAACTTCATCTCTAAGTGCAGAAGCAGAATCTCTTTCTACCACTAGTTTAGCCTCTAGAGCATCACCAGTTGGCAATTCATAATGCACGATTGGGCCGGTGCCACTGCTGTGGGATGATGCAACGTCCATGGGGACCTCGCTCTTTGATCTTGGGCTAACCTGTTTTGCCATTAAAGTTCCGATTGGATTTAGAAAAGTTGAAGTTAGCAAAACATCTCAACTGGGAGTTATAACAGCAAACCAGTTAAACAAACAAGGAATTAAAGAGTTTCAATTGGATGCTGAAAAGTAGTTATTAACATCATTGTAACCCGCTGTTGCAGCAGCAAAGCAGTTAAACAAACAAGTAGATATTTAAGTTAAGGCAAACAGGTAATTCTTAACGGTAAGAATCAAACATATAGATAGGCGCAGTCTACAATATGATTAACAGGCTGTGCCATTTTGTAATCAGTAGCAAACTAAATTAAGCCAAGCAACATAATTGAATTTTTTGCAATAAGTGGCTAACTAAAATTCTGAGAAGCAGGTAACTGAACTTACACTAGTTCGTTTTACAGGCACACTGCAACTTCTTTTTCTCTTACAAGGTTGTACGAAGGAATCCATGGCATCAATTGCTTGGATACGCAGTCCCAATACTTCTTTATTCCCACACTGCATGGGTAAGTCGAATGGTTAATCTGGTAAGATGGTGCGTCCTTGATATGTTATATGAGGACGTGTAGTCAGACTAGTTGTAGCCAAACACGTCACACTGGCTTTTACTGTATATTTCATGCGATTACTTTTGGCATATCGAGATCTAAGCAATCTACAATAGGATGAAAAGACTGACACCTTCACATTATTGGCGAACTCAGTTCATAGAAACAAGCAATTCAACCATTCTACGGGTAAATCAAAAGCGCCACTAGAATATTTTTCACTATCCAATCATACACGCAAAAAGGGGCGACGCCACCATAGGGGCTGGTATGGGCAGCCGCCTCTGGTGGCTGGAAAGTGTGCACCTAGTTTGAGTCGTCCAGGTTGGCCCACGCTAGTTTTGTTTGTCCCAACGCATGAGCAGGCAATGTAAAAAATGAAGAAAAATGTTTCAATTTGGATGGGCCAATAACATAAGTTCAAGGCAGGCCCTATAGCAGGCTCGCGGCCCAAACGAGCACCTCCCATATCGATCGACAGCAGGAAAAATCCCAATTCATTTGCTCCAGCCTCCAGTCTGGTTCGCTCCTAACCTAGCTGCCACTGGACAGACCGACACAGCACTTCCTCACGCCCTCGTTGGATGGCGGTCGCCGGGCTTCAAGCGAACGGAAGGACAAGAAGATGAAGATCCAACCCTCGGTGTAGCCTGCGTGGGAGGCAGCGGCCGCAGCACGGGCATGTCATCAAGCTTGCGCAAATGGACAGTCGCAGCTTGCAAGAGTAGCATGCGCAACGAGCAGGTACATCACATCCCTGATTATATCTAATTCAACTCTTCAATTTCTGGGCAATAGTTAAACCTGACGGTGTTGTAAAACTGCTTGTATGTAGGGAATCTATGAGAAAATGAAACCAATTTCTACTTATTTTATAACTCCCCCAATCAATACCGAACTGACTAAATCTGATGTATCTAATCAAGTTTCCAGTGCAAACATACAAGCTCATGTTGTTCTTGAGCCTGAAGTGTATAATGAATAGACTGCTAATGAAGGATTTGATGCAAACATTTTACATGCTCCTGGTGATGAACATATAGTGTCTAATGAGGGATCTAATGCAAGCATTTTGCAAGCTCATTGAAGGATTTAGTGTCTAATGATGATCTACTATGTTGAGAGAGACAGAGATTTGCAGGCATTGATGACAAGAAAATTATAGTGCATTTTCGTAGCTTGAGGAAACGTCGAGGCCATCTACCAGAAAGTCCCCGTATCATGACAACATAGCATAAATACTTTTCTAAATTGTTGTTTGAAACTGTTGGCATACTTGTGCAGGATAGATATATTGATATGCAGTTTGCGCACCGGTTATACGTGCAATTACACTTCGATATTTTCAGCCCAAGAACGAATAATTCAAGCAGGTACAGACCATGTTTGTAGTCCTTGTACACCATGTTGCATTTTGTGTTTTTTGGTGCTTGCATCATTTAGTGTTTATAATCTGAACTACTTTGGATCATTAGCTGGTTTTCAAAGTGCATGTAGCTTCACATTTCTCAAGTTATGTTGATTTCCGGAGTGCAAGTGCCTTCGTATTTTTTAAGTTAAATGTTCACCCCTGGTAACTTGAATTCGTGGATCAGCCATTGCACACAAATCATACACGAATGCCAGTACGAATTAAATGAAATGCAGGGACTTACGCTAGCTTGTTGTACAGGCTCACTGCAGCTCTGCTTGCGCTTGGGATGTTCCATGTACAAGTCCATGTTACCACTTGCTTGGATGTGAAGGCCTTGTGCTCCTTGCATCCCCCTCTGCATTTTTGACACGGCGAATGGTTGATCAAATAAGAGGAATCGACCTTGATGTTGTACCGGAGGACAGATACTTACAAGGTTATAAGGGTGTGCAGGATGTGTACCAGATCCCGTAGTGTCGTCATGCTTCGCTAAAAAATGGATTTGCTTGTTTCAGATGATATCTCCAGCAGAAATAAGAGTTAAAGTCAGAGTTGCATAGGCGTGTAAGCTAAGAGAGCAGTGAAAGGATATCCAAACATCGTCGGAACAGTGCACAAGGGAGTGATGTGTGGATACCTAGTTCAGGTCGGCGTTTGGGCATGCTCGCCTAGCTAGAGTGCGGGTCACTTCAGAGCCATTGAGGGTGATGCACTGGCATTGGCTGGCCGCGCACGGATGCAGATCTTGAGTGGTAGCGGAGCGCTACGATGCGGTGGACGAGACCGTTGGTGAAGCCCCAACAGCCTCGGGCGGCGGAGGTGCGGCGAAGTGCTCGGTGAAGTAGCCCTGGTGAGCTGGGAGATGACGTCGGTGAAGCGCACCTGATGCGGTGGAACTCGGTGTCTGTGAGGCACGTCGGTTGCGGCGGCCGACGTTGTCCGTGGACCACCTAGTGCAGTGGACAAGGGCGTAGATGAGGTAGCTCCGGTGCGGTGGTGAAGCGCGACCATCGTCTTCTTCGTCGTCATCCGGCACAAAGGTGGGGAACGGTGGGGAAAGAGATGAGACGAGGGGCGATTCGAGGGTTGGCGGCGAATTAGGGATTTGAGCAAAATCTGGGCGCAAAAGAGGATGGTGGAGAAGACAGATTTTGCAGGGCTGGAATTGGGGCTGCCAGATATTTCAATCCGAAACGTGGAAGTGCAAACTTATATTGTCATCATCCTTTTTTTGGGGGGGAGGGGGTGGCTGGGTGCTACGCGTCCGTCCGACACACGCGACCACCCCGACAGGACTATGCTTCGGTGCCTTAAGGCACCTGCCTTTGTGTCCATGACATGTGGGCCCAAGAGGTGGCTGGCCCACATGTCAGTGACCCAAAGGCAGTTGCCTTTAAGGCAGCGAAGCAGCGTCCACCCCGACACGACCCTGGTCTGCCTGGTGCGCCTACATTTGAGAATGCAAACAAATCTTCTTTCATTTGCAAACGAATCTGTATGTATTACCATCCCCGTGTTTTCCTTGCAATAATTAGTCATTCGAAACGAGATACTCCATCCGTTCACTTTTGTAAGTCGTTTCAGACAACTTAAAATGAACTATTTTGCACATTGTCTGAAATGTCTTCAAGGTCTTATAAAAGTGAACAGAGGGAGTACTATAAATTAATTAATGAGGAGTTATTTGAAAAAAAAATCGAAACGGTACCCACGCTAATGTGGATTAGAGTGTGTGTCACATAATTATTTATTTGAATTAGACTGTGCGTCACGTAGTTAGTTATTTGAATTGGAGTGTGTGTCACGTAGCGATCTCCAATTCTAATGTGGATTTCGCATTTCACTATATCCATGCTACTTTTTTAGTACAAATTCATATGTATATGATGAACACCATGGTAGTGAGAAAACTTTTGGATGGATTCAAACATATGACCTACAAAATAGCACAACAAACTGAGTCAATGTCAACTTTTCGAAACTTAGTATGGCACGAATTTGAAATAATTACCCGTATGCCTGGTCCTCGGTTCAAATCTTACAATGTACACCGAATTGAAACATCGATATTAAGTCTCGTACTATGTACATTCCAAATGCTACATACTTCATGTATCGGTCAATCTTCCTCTCCTAACCACCTTAGGAAGCTATCGGTTTCCAACACACGTTCATTCTTTCTCTCCATGTTTCGATCTCTAAGTCTCTCAACTACACAACCCCTTTTTCCACTCTGTTACCAAATGTATTTACCTCACACACCCGCCATTGCACCCCATGCCGAGCTCTCCCTCTCCCCCCTCTCCCTCTCACCCTCTCGCGCTAAATACATGCATTGCCTATCTAGCCCCCCAACCTCTCGTGCGCACGCACGCACGTTGTATATCTAGGTCACTCCCTCGAGACTGTCTCACTCTTTCTTCCGCACGGCGGGCCACACTCGCTCAATCTCGCTCTCTTTATCTGAGTCTCGTTTAACCTCGTTTTCTTTCACACACAAATGATATATCTCCCTGTTCGGGCCTCGATCGACACACGCTATACTCTCTCACGCAGATTGTCTATCTAGGTCAGTCCATCCAAGCCGCCGCCACTCTTTCAATCTCATGGTGGGCCACGCTCACTCAATCTCTCTCTCTTTCTCTCTCTCCGTATGTCTCGATTGACCTCGCTCTTTCTCGGACAAAAACGATATATCACCATGTTTGAGCCCAATTCGACCTATTCACATTTTATACTCTCTCACGCACATCGTCTATCTAGGTCACTCTCTCCAACCTGTCTCACTCTTTCGATCGCACGGCGATCCTATGTGATCGGTTGACCTTGCTTCCTCCCACGCACAAAATATATCTACACGTCTGTGATTGGATCATCTCTCAAGCTCTATCTTACAGGCATCACCCTTTCCAAAAAGCTCAATAGGACAATATCTCTCCAGAGCATATATATTTGTTCAATGAATGTCGGACCACACTTTATCTCTCTATCTATATGTCTCTCAATTGACCTCGCTTTCTCACACCGTATCTTCCACGCGTTGAAGCTACTACCTCTCCATCCCTCGCAAAGCCGGAGCTATTTACATTGCGAGGGGCACTCCAACCTTGGATTAATTTGTGTAGGCATTTATTCCGGTCGGTTTAGATTATATTTTCGTAGCATTCGGCCCGCAACTACTCCAAACACCATTGCAACACACGCAACTCCCCTAGTTGATATCCCTCTGGCTCGGTCATCGCTCTCTCGCACGTCCTTTCTCGCCTTCAACATCGCACCATGGTATTATTGAAAAAACTATGTTGTTCTCTTTAATTATTATAAATAAGCTACAAAACTACACACCGATAGTCCACTTGGAATGGAACAAATTTCTACCCACAAATTAAAGTGCTACAAACTACACACCGAGGGGCCCGCATGTCATGAAACAAATTTGGAACCATATACAAATTAAAGAATAAAGGACGAGGATCGAACATGCGACCGGGCCTTCAAGCCGCACGTCAATAGGCAACATACGTAGAATAGCAATGTTTATTGTACCCCCTTTGTTCACATAATATTTTTATATTACCACATCCCAATTAATGGATAACATGTATATTATTTTTAGTACTATTCGCCTTCACTTACTGGTGGGTTCCATGTGTGCTCTCTCTCTCCTCCCCTTCTGCATTTAGACGCACGGGCAAACAGGAAGAACTCGCGGGCGATGTTGCCGTTGACCATATCTGGACGTGTTCACAAGTCACGGCACCAGTTTCACATACTAGCAGCACTAGTCAGCATGTACGTGCAATGCACGTTAATTTTGAAGTATATTAAGTGCATGCGGATATTAATTACTAGGATATTATTTGCGTGTTGTCATGTGATTAGCACTATTTTTGGCATGAAATTAACTGCACGCTAAATGTGTTGAGCACTCGACATTGAAGTAGTCTAGGTCATTGGATGACAAGGAATACATGTGGCTTGATGACGTTTTATATTTAATTTGATACGGCTCTAGCAGAACATTCAATTGATCAAACCATACATTTCGTTCAGTCTGACTCCGACTTTAAATTATACGATGATCGATATAAAATAAACGGAAATGATAAACATTCGGATTTTAAGCATGGAAATCCGAATGTTTTTCATGGCAAATTTAGATTACGCGGCGGGGGCGTTTCGCGGTGGGAAGCGGCTCCTCTGTCGTGCTCTGTGTGTCATCGGGCCACTGACCGACAGCGACGGTGGCATCTTGCGCCGTTGTTGGCGTACTCCTGGACGTTGGTCTAGCTTCAAGGAAGGCCAAAATGTTCTGGACTTCGGAGCGAGTCAACTGGCGGGAGGAGGCGACTGTCGTTGCTGCAAGGAAGCGGTCGACAGCGGCCATCCATGCCGCTGAGGGGGGCACTGGCACCCGCGCGGGGACAGGCGCTGTCAACGGCGTGGCGGAGACATTCGTGTGCACGGGCACCGGCACGGGCGCGCACGTCAGTACACGCGCAGGCGCATGCGCTGGCAGGTGCACGGGCACCAGCATGGGCGTGCGCGTCAGTGCACGCGCAGGCGCATGCGCTGGCAGGTGCACAGGCGCGTGAAAGTCGGCGGGGACCTCGTGGAACCCCGTGGGATCAAGCTCGGCCACAATGTGCGGCTCCCAGCCCATCAATGCCACGGGGATGGGCGCTAGCGCAGTCGGGGCGACGGGAGCCGGAACGGGAGCGGGGATAGGCGCGACATCTTCCCGCAAGGCCAGTTCAAGCTCGTCCCAAAGCGCCTTATGTTCTTGAGACTCCGGCTGGGTGTCTTCCTCAGGAAACTGGAACACTAAGGGCGGACCATCGTGATGCGGCATGGCGTACGTTTAGGTCAGGCTAGTTGGAGGTAGACGACAAGAGAATCAGAGAGGAAGAGAGAGGATTGTAGCGATACCGAGTAGTGCGGGGTTGATTTTAAACTGCGGAGCCGACGACATTAAAAGTGGGAGCAGTTTGGACGATGGTGGGCGGCGGAGCCTGGTCAAAGGGCTCGCCTCCCGGTGAGCCTGCACAGCGGTTTGCTTGCACGCCTCCCTAACAGCTGGCGCAGCGGTCTGCTCGCACGCCTCCCATCGACTCACACGCTTGCTCGGACGGCACCTGCCGATGAGAAGAGGGGACTCGTGGCGGCACGTAAACGCCCATGGTTTCAATAGTGAAAGTGTTCGCCTTAACGTGACACGTCTTTGTTCCAAAATACCTTGGCTCTTCATTTGTGCAACTTGTCATAAGCAGCTTGTCTCAAATTGAAGAAAAAACTTAGGAAGTAATATTTGTGCCATATCACTTGACCATGCTTAGTTTCAAGAATTTATGCTCACTTTTGGATTTTATGAAATTTAAGATCCAGGATTCAAAACAATATCATAACCTTCATCATGCAATAAATTTTCAAGCGTACATCTGTCCTGCTGTATTTCTTGAGAAAGGATTTGGTCAAACATTTTGCTTAGTTAGACTTCAGACAAGTTATATATGCAGAGTAAAAGGATAATCCCTCCGTACCAGTGCATTGCCTGATATATTAACTCAAGTACTAGGCACGAACAAACGGGCTCAATTCTGTGCTCATCCTGGTGTAGTAGTAGTAGTACTAGGCAATGCAGTTGACGGGTGACCTTGACGAGCGGCGACCGAGGGAATTGAACCGTGCTCGGCACGGTAGGTAACGTTGTCTAGTTACTAAAGCATCCCTCCGTTGTTCATCGGTAGTCATTATGGACCGGGGACATGAGGGGAATTTCCTAGGGCTGGAATTCTGGCCGCCAGATATTTCGACTTGAAATGCTGAGGCTCGACTGGTTGGGGTTGCCTAATGTGCGTACCACGCACGCCACCAAAGGACACGAGCCTGATTTTTTTAGGTTCAACACGAGCCAAGGTCTGGCTGGTACGCCGTTGGGTCCTACCATTCGAGAATATGAAAGGAACCTTTTAAATTGCCGAACGAATCTATGTGTATTACAATACCCGTATTTTCCTTGCAAATACTAATCTCAACGTGGTAATTGATTTATGACGAGTTGTTGAATTAGAGTGAGTTTGTGATATAGTGATCTCAACGTGGACTTCACATTTCATGGTATCCATAGTAAGTTTTCCAATGCAAATTCAAATTTAAAAGATGAACAATATGGAGGTGAGAAAACTTTGTATGTATCAAGCATATGACCACACACACACACACACAGAGACACACACGCACGAACACAACAACAATCCAATAAGTATAGTGCATCTATTTTTCCAAACCATGCATGTATGACACGAACTCAAAAATACTCCTTCTATTCCTAAATATTAGTCTTTTAGAGAGTTCAACAAGTGACTACATACGGAGCAAAATGAGTGAATCTAGACTCTAAAATATGTCTATATACATCCGTATGTGCCAGTCCATTTGAAGCCTCTAAAAGACTAATATTTAGGAACGAAGGGAGTAAAATGTAAGACATCCATGGTCCTCAGTTCAATATTTAAAATGAACATGAAACTGAAACATGAATATTAAGTCTAGTACTACAGTACATGCAAATGTTGTGTTTAGGCGGAGCTATGATTGTCGGTGGTCAACCCCTCGACCTTAGATAAAATTGTGGAGCTCTGTTTAGGGTTGTTTAGATTATATTTGTCCCCACCCTCCCAACCACCGATTGGTTGTGCACCCCCACCCCTCCTCCCCGGGAGAATATCATGTGCCCCCATACCTTAGATGCTATATGCCGATACGAGTTGCTTGGAGCTTGTAGATCTGAGATATAGCAGCTCACATGATGTGTCTTAATATTTTTGCAGGAAACCTTGATGAGTTTGAGAATTGCACACAATTTGTACAAAAACTACTTAGATGCCCTTTGATCCCATATCCAACGACCTCGAAGCTCGTATCACCGTAGCATCTAAGATGAAGGAGGACATCATATTCTCCTGTATGTAAGAATATCATGTGCTACCACACCTTAGATGCTTTGGTGATACAAGCTCTTCGGAGGCGTTGGATTTGTGACCCAACACCTCCTCGGTGGTTCGAATGGTTTTTTGCAGAAAAGCCCCAAAAGAGTTCGGCCACTGCTTACAAGCACAAAGACTGCTCAGATGCCATTGGATCTCAGATCAAACGACCTCCAAGCTCGTATCACCATAGCATCCAAGCTGCGATAGCACCTTATGTTTTCTCGCACGAGAGAGTATGAGGTGCTCCCGCACTGTAGATTCTATGGTGATACGAGTTCACTAAGATCTAACGGCCCACAGTAGGAGGTTTGAATGTTTTTGCAATATACGACTGATAGAGTTTGGGAAATGCGCAGAAAGTACAAGTACTACGCATGTGCCATCTGTTCACTGATCATACGACCTACATGCTCATATCACCGTAGCGGGTAATTAAGCTACGGGGAGCACCTAATATGAGCACTGGGGAGCCGTTGGATCGAAGATGCAGCGGCACACACGAGGCCTGAATGTTTTATTTGCAAAAAAACCTTTGGAGAGTTTGGAAATTGCGCATAATTACAAAGACTACTCCCAAGCCATTGGATCTCACTTCCAACGGTGTAAAAACTCGTATCACCATAGTATCTAAGCTGCAGGGTGGATGTGATATTCTATGCCGCTGTCATTTTTGTTCGTAAACTTGCAAAAAACGTGTAACCCGTGCCGTTACTTGTCTAACCGTGCAAAGTGTTTGTTCAAAAAACCATCCTACACTGAAATATCGGAACAACACACGGGGGTCCCACTTGTCATTAATCAAATTTGGACCTAAAACTAACAAATCTGAAAGACGAGATTCGAACTGGCAACCTGGACTACAAAGCGTAAGTCGATAGCCTGAAAAAACGAACGGTTGTTGGCTTTGTCCCATAACTTGATTTTATACAGTACTTGCATTGAGTAGAGTAGAGGGAGTGCCTCGTCAACACGTGCATGACCGTTGTCTCACTTACTGGTGGGTCCCAGGTCTGCGATCTCAATCTCTCTTCTCTCCATCGTCTAACCGTTGCACGGGCACACACGAAGAGCGGCGCTAGCTTGCCGTGGTGTTATTACAACTAAAAAAAGCTTGGAAAATAGAAGAATCGCCTAGAACAAGAGACATTGCGGCTGGTTGAGACGGATCTAACCACATCTATCCTCCGTGCCACGTTTGCATGATGAAGCTGTGTGGCTAGTGGGGTGTTTTCGACCGACTGGCTGGGTCCCGAGGTCGAACCATAGGTACTACGTCTGATACAATATATTTTTACACGCACATTTTCCCTCCGTGCCGAGACGTGGCACACCCTACCGCGCGGTTTCGGGGTCCTCCCGGGTGGTGCACGCATATATTCTTCCTGACGTGGGATGCCCTACCGCGTGTTTTCTGGGTCCTCCTCAGTCGTATCGCCGAAGCAAGTAAATGAGTCGTCAAATCAAGAAAGACCACCTTTCCCGCCGAGTACAACAGTGAAGCACGGTGGCTAGCTAGTTTGGCTAGTTCGACCGATTAGCTAGGCCGCCGCCACATTTGTTTTTTCACCCCTTTTTTTATCTACTTGCCTGCAGGTAAATTTAATTATCCACCGCGACGTTGCTCTGGTGTTTGGGTGCGGCAGGATTTTTAATTTTTTGATTGACGGGAGCAGGCGCGGCAGGATTTTTAATTTTCTGATTGACGGAAGCAGGCGCGGCAACAATTAGTCACGATGACTCCGCCTGTAAAAACCCACTGCTCCCTGATGTGAGTAGTCGTCGACTGGTGTTTTACCGTGGTGAAAACCAAAAGATTCCCCGCTCCCTCCGCCTCCCCGTAGGTTGCATTGCCTTTCAGCCGTTTCGCCCCCTTTGCTTCCTCTCCCCATTGCTTCTACCTGGTGCCATGGCAGCGCAGCAGATCACAGAGTCCGAGGTGAGGCGCCTGACACTGGCTCCCGTCGACCGGGAGCGGGCGGTTGCACCCTGCATCACCAACATCGTGCTCCTCGATGGTGTTTAGGCGCCCTCTGCATGGGCATGTCCATGTCTCGGCACAACATGACCGTTGGATCAAACTCAGACGGTGCAGATCAGTCACTGTAGCGCAAAGCGCGTGGGTGTGTTTGGTTGCATTCTCATCTCAATATAGTTGTTTCCTCTTCGTGTATTTTTGTCAACCTACTAGTGTGGACTCATGCACCCTTCATGCACTCTGCCAAACACCCAAAAGTGGGTCGAGAAGGGAACTTTTGCTCCCATCCCGTGCACCCTTCATACATCATATGGTTCATGTTTCGTGGAGTACTGTAGCACCGTACTCTCCGTGCGCTGTGGACCTAGTTCTATTAACATTGATCTCACCGTTCATTCTCGATCGGACAGTCGAAAAAAGCGGTACTATGTTACATATAGGAGTAGTTGACATGCGCACAACATCATTTGTTATCGTCATATCTTACTACACTAGCAACAAGATTGTGTAGTACTGACGTATGAACCATTGCACATGCCTAGTAGTAGGAGCACTGTGTATGTTCAAGTGGCTGCCGTGTTTCGCACTCCTCCGTCGTAAGAGGGGAAACGCTTGCTGTAATCATTTTTTTCTTCAGAAAAACAGTGGACACGCTCTACCGTGCGGATCCTCCTCCGGCCATGCACTAAATTACTCACTTTCGCCTATGTGTGGGACAGCCAACACCTGGGTCCACCAGCCATGCTCTAAATTACTCCGTAGTAGAGTGACGGTAGACTACCCCGATCGAACCGCCGCAGTAATGCCCAATGAGCCGTCAAATCACAAAACCCCTCCTTTCCAGCAGTAAGTTGGACGGGAGAAGCAACCATCATTCCACTCTTCTCTCTCAGCTTCCTCTCTTGAAGAAAACCCCCACTCGCTTCGCTTCTCCCTCATCTTGTTCCTCCTTTCACTCTTCTCTCTCAGCTTCCTCTCTTGGATGGATGCTGGAGCACCGGCCGACGTGATGTCTATGGCTCTGGCCAAAACCGTCGAGGCTCATGGCACGAAGAAGCGTATGCACCCCGCCGAGACTACCGCAGACAAGCTCAAAGCCATCGCCTTGTCCAAGCCCCCCTCCCCGGGATCCCTCATTAAGCAAGTCCAGGTAATGTCTCTTGTTGACGATCTTTTTCTCGATCTTGATCGTGTTTTTTCATCTAACACGCAATACTAGTACTGGTAGTACAACTTTCTAGGTGATCTTGCATGTGATTTTAGTGTGCCAAATGATGGTTCTAAATTCCTCTTTTGACCAAAACATGCGAGAGGTTGACACTGATTTCTTATAGATTACTTTCAACTACTCCCTCTGTCCCAAATTTCTCTTCTTAGATTTGTCTAGATACGGATGTATCTAATACTAAAATGTGACTTAATACATGTTCTAGTGTCTTTCTTCACTCATTTCTGTGCGTATATGTAGTCATATATGGAGTATAATATCGAAAATCATCTTATATTTCTGAACGGGGGTAGTAATAAAATATGGTTTCTATTTGAATTAGAACTAGGTCCGCGGTGGAGATGAAGTTCTCAAAGTCATGTCGTGTGAACTGGAAGACTTGATGATGAGTTCTACTACTGAACTATCTAGCTATTGTGTCCTTGTCTCCACGTGTCCTGAACTAGTGTTTTCCTGTAGCATTGTTGTCAGGCGTGTTCTCGAGGCTGTACTTGACCACAACAATTTCCTAGCTGTGCCTTCGATTATGAAGGGTGTGGTTCTTGTAAAGCTTCCCAACAAATCTGATGCGGCATGTCTTCATCATCATGTTTCTGAGTGGAAAGACCACTCTGTTAGCTTCTCCAAGGTTGACAAGATGGTGATGGTGCATGTAGAAATCTCACACGAAGTCCATGGCCTAGTCAGTTATGCAGGGTTCATCCCGTAGGTTGGTGGCAAGAAATAGTTTGCAGAGTTTAGTTAGTGCAACTTTGCTTGTCTGTAGGAAGTACTATTGTTCAGTACTTGATTTGTGTTTGTGAACCCTGTATTGTTTATTAGTACTGCCGCTTTTGGTGTGTGGTCAGTCCTGAGAACGTTCTATGTTAATGTCTGTCCACTCAATTCAGTCTGTATATTTTGAAGTATCCAGATCATATTTTTTGTGAGGACGGTTTATCAATTATGGTTACACTCCAATATCTGTATGCATTGCAGGGTTTATCACACCCACCAGGATTTCTAGTCCCATGGATGTTCGGTCCATATGATTTGTCATGACCTTTGGACTGTCCTGCTTGTGGGAGTAGGCGGGGCCCCTGCATGCCACGCGTAGTTGGACGGTCAATCTTCTGTTTAGTACTTCAACATAGTGATTTCCTGGTAAGGATTCATTTGTGTCACATCAAGTAAATCTTATTGATTTACTGTCTAAATCTTATTGATTTAATGTCATGTTTTCTTTCTTTTCCTGCAATTTTACGATGCAGGTTTTGCCATGTGACATTCATCACAGAATAAAACGTTTGGTTTGCTCTACGATGGCTATTTTTGCAGGTTTCACTTCTTATGTCGCGTCAGTAACAAAGGCACTGTCCATCACTTATATTACTGGAAAAAATTGGATCAGTCTGTTGTCTGAGTACAAGCTGAATCCCTATGATGAACTGCAGTTTGGTTTAACAAAAATGCCACAATTAGTCCTTCTCACGTTTAAAAGAAATGAAGAAAAAGACTGGATCACGGTCACAGATCCTAGTCAAGTTAGAAAGCTGATCATAGCAGACCAGACAAGATCGTCGTTGTCTCGCACAGATCGAGCATCAGTAGTTGCTCTAGCACTGATAGCGGCAGCAGCTCAGTCAGATCCAACTGAGAATTAGGCACCGACCGCGTCGGCGGATCAGTCTGGTCTACCGGAGGATCGGGCATCGACACCGGCACCTGCTCCGACACCGGCACCAGCTCTACAAGGAGCACCATCTTTGGCAGTAGCAACGGCTTCGACACCTGCACCAACACTTGCACTTGCATCTGCTCCTGCCCGTGCAGTTGCACCGGCAGCAGACTGGGCTGCAGTTCGCACTTCATATACCAAAGTCCTGACAAAAACCGACATGTCCACCTTCTTGGTAAGCATTGGCCGCCCAAGTGCTTCGTTCTTTTTTCTTTTCATGTTGTTTCACATGATTCACTATGTTGATCTAACTATTTGGGTATGTCTTCTTGTTTGCAAACAGAGAATTCCTAGAGCAACGAGGGAGTCGTTCAACAATCCGGGCGACCGCGGCCAAGTTTCTCTTACCATGCGCAACCTTGGTGTGAATGAACCTGCTCAATATACCGTAAGTACAAAGGATGGTCGCATGATGATTGATGCTAAAGGATGGTCAAGGTTCAAATCTAAATCATACCTTGCTGTAGGGGATGATGTCAAAATTGAACTTTCTCGGCAAGGAGAGCTGGTCCAAATCAACTTTGAAATTCTTCAGTAGCAGCACGCAACTGCCGAACTGATCTATCCTCCGAGAGATTTTGATGTAATAATCTGGCATGGTGAAACAAGTGTCCTGTGTGTATAAGTAGTACGACAGTATTATTTATCACATGGTATATTGTTGATAGAATTGCAACTCTGATTGCTGGTTAGGAACTGTCGTTCGATTTCATTCCAACAGCTGCCGTGCTTTATTCAATTTTGTGTGTTCGCCTTGCGACAACATCTAAAACCAGCGCCGTACCGATCGCTTGCAATATGAAAAGCGCCGAGGTAGAACACATGGGCCCCCAAACATGCAGGGTCGGCCTGCGACCCAAAGTCCAGAACCGTGAGCCTATCTGAGTATTATATTCTCAACTGAACCCCCATAAAAAAGCTGAACCCCCATAATGCCCGTGCGTTGCAGAGGGAGTATATTTCTCGGCAAGGTGAGCCTGTGATATAAAAGATTTGTATATTTCTTTACAGAGGGAGTATCTCTCTGTCAAAAAATATATTTATGTGTAACTAGTTACTCCTGTCTTTCTACTTCCTTTCGCTGATATGTGGGGCAACCGGCAACGGGGTCCACGTGCCATATGCACAAATTAGAGTGCACAACTTCACGGTAGACACACCCCGGTCGTAGCGCCGCAGTAATGCCCAATGAGCCGTCAAATCACAACCCCCCCTTTCCAGCTTTAGCAGTAAGCTAGACGGACGAAGCGGCAATATTTCACTTGGCCTGAATCCCCTTCTCCCTCGTCTGCTTGTTCAAAGAAAACCCCCTCTCGGCAATTGCATAGGGATTTCTCATGGAGAACCGGGTACGAATTCTTCATCCACCCCCGATAAATCCAAGTCCCTTGGTCGCAGGTAATGCTAGGATGGCAGCCGCCGCCGTTGATGCATTTTTCTTCCTACTGAATCTAGTGTGTTTCATTTGCAGTGCCCAAAGTGCGAGTACCCTACAGGTTTCTGAGCCCTCGGCGAGACGCCACACTTGTTCCTTCTCATCCTAACACAGTATTTTGAAACACGCACAGTATGTTCCTAGAATCCTCTTTTCTATCCGGGAGGGTGGGGTTTTTTTGAACATGCTGTGTTCTCATATTATTTTTCCTGTAGTGTATTATTTGCTCTGCCAGAACACATGTACTCAAGATGCTCGGCCTTGCCATAACTGAATACACTAGTTTAATGGTCATAGTGAAGACAAGCCATGGATATAAGTTCCGAGTTGGGTTAATGAACCAAGAAGATCGCTGCTTTTTTATGGCCGAACTTGGATAAACTTTCTCAAGTGTTACGGACTGAAAGTTGGTGCACGAATGTTGATGGAAATAGCAGAACCTGGTCTCATCTTCACTGCGATCTTCCACCCCGACATCGTTCCAATTGTTCATCCATGTTAGTTTTGTATCTGGTTCTTGCTTGTTGCCTCGATTACTTCTTAATCCACCTATTCTGTCTAACTAATCACAATTTAACTTTAGAAGTAGCAACGAATCTCTCATGAAGATGCTACTTCTAACTAATATTTTCTTATAATTGGTGGCACGTGTAGGTTTTTTCAGAGTTAAGCAGTCTGCTCGTTTGTTACTCTGTAATAACTCGGATGTTACTAATGGCACCGAAGTTGACTAGATCGACATCCACAAGTTCCTACACTTTATTGATCGTCTTGAGGTCCTTGTGGGGTGTTTCATTGGTGGAAGGCCACGTGGGATATGTGTGCCACTGCTGCACTCGTTGAATAGGTCCAACTGTGTCGAGAAACTTATGGTACGAGCTGTTTTCTGTTATATATGTTGTTCATAAACTATTGCTTATACAAAGTTTTACAACTGTGATCTTCTTGAAACAGGAACTGCCGAGTTCTATTGTTCCTATACAGATGCCTGACCATGGTCGGGTCAGACTTGCGCTTGGTCACAACATGATGTTTATGTCGACCTACTTAATTCCCCTTGGAGGTGAAAAGATACTTATTCATGGGTGGTCTCTAATAATGAAGGCCCGTCCATCTTAGCGAATAGGACAGAAGATTATGTTCATGCTTTTCCATGGCTCTAAAGTGAATATCCTGTTTATTGACCATGTTGCGAGATGAAGCCGCTTTCAGAAGGTTGTGGATGCGCGGGTTGGCTATAACACCCCATATGTAACTTGCCATATTTTTATTTCAACTCTTGCCATTTTTGGCACTAAGTTATGATATTTCCTCGTTGTTGGGTTTTGTCTTTGTGTTGCTTTTGTCTTTTGTCATGCATCTCATATCATGTCATCATGTGCATCGCATTTGCATACGTGTTCGTCTCATGCATCCGAGCATTTTCCCCGTTGTCCGTTTTGCATTCGGGCACTCCTATGTCCTCCGGTGTCCCCTTTTTCCTCTTTTCGCGTGCGGGTGTTAAACGTTCTCGAGTTGGAATGAGACTTGCCAAGAGGCCTTGGTTCACTACCGGTAGACCACCTGTCAAGTTTCGTGCCATTTGGACTTCGTTTGATACTCCAACGGTTAACCAAGGAACCGTAAAGGCCTCGTGTGTGTTGCAGCCCAACACCTCTCCAAAGTGGCCCAAAACCCACCTAAACCCCCTCCATCATCTCGGTCGTTCGATCACGATCGCGTGGCCAAAAACCATGCTCCATTTGGAGTTTTCTAGCTCCTTCTATGTATAAACAGGCATCTCCCCCAAAAATCTCGGATCAATCCACCCCTAACCCTAGTTCCTCTTCTCCCCGCCGCCGCCGGACGAAAATCGCCACCGAACGGACACGTCCGCCCGCCGCCCGGACCAACTAGGGGCTGCCATGTGGGCAGCCCGCGCCCACATCGCCGCCGGCCCGCCCGAGCCCGGGTCGCCCCCCCCCCTCCCCCGAGCCCCCACGCGCGCCCCGCCGCCCGCGCCTGCCCGCCGCCTCGCGCCGCCCGAGAGCTCGCCGCGCCGCCTCCTCGCCGCTCGCCGGCCGCCGCGCTTTCTCGCCGCCACGTCCGACACCGGCCACCTCACCGCCTCGTCCTCTGCAGCCCAGCTCACCGCCAAGCCCGGTCGCCACCGCCCGCACCTTGCCCCGTGCCGGATCCGACGAGATCCGGCCGGAGGAGAGACCCACGGCGCCGGATCCGTTGCCCCATCCAACTCCGGCCGCCGCCCTTGACTACTCCGGCGAGCTCGAGCTCCTCCTTGGTTCGCGTGTGCCAGATCTGCTTCAGTAACCCTAGATCTCGAGGTTGTTTTTCCCACTAAGTCCCCAGTCTGCAATATTTTTAGGCATCTTCATCGCATCATAATAGTGCATCCGTGGCTCCATTTTGGGCGTGTAGCATATCACATTGTTCGTCTGGATGTGCACTTCATTTCATTCCATTGCACCATGTTCATTTGAGTTAATCTTGATGCCCTAAATGCTGTTGCAAGAGTGCTATGTGATGTTAGTTTCTGATTCTTAACAGATTATGGACATTTGTCATTTTTGCCATGTTTAATGTGTTCCTCCTATGATCTTGAGCCCTACATGTGTCTTGGGCTATGCCATGCCATCTTTACAGGGGTGTATGCCATGTATTTTTGTGATCAATATGGTGACTAGCACAAGCATGCAAAGTAGCTCTCGTGATGTTGCTGATTTCAGGGACTTAGAATTCTTCTAAGTCATTTCCCTGATGTTATTTTTATGCCATGTATTCTTGTTGCTACAAAGTGATCCATGCCTCTTTTGAGCATGTTCAGTAAGGATGATTTTGAGATATGGTTATGATCTATCCATCCATGTCTTTGTTTGGAATTATGGAGTACCCTAGCATGACTCAATCTTGCTCTACTTTTGCTATAAAATGTTCCTGGCGGATTTTTTACATGTTAATCAATTTTGCCGAGGTTGATATAATTGACCCATGCATTCTATGAGAGTGTTCTTGCCATGGTTAGCTTATTGATCATGTCTTCTTGCTGGGTGTATGCTTAGTTTGTCATGCAATGCCTTGTGGTGAGTGCATCGAGCTCGCAAAGATGCCTACGTAATTCTGTTTTTGCCATGTTCCAGTTTTCTGCTAAGTCTGAATCTGTTAACGAAACTTGCTATGTTTACATGGTTGCCATTGTATCTTCTGATCCCTTTTAGCTTATGGTCAGTAAGGGACTTTTGTTATATGCTTTGAGTAGTTTCATGCCATACCTTTCTTTGCCATGTTATGTTCCTGTAGCATGTTGTAATCTTCCTCTAAACATTGCGTCCTGACGTTAAATCCTGACATGTTGTTATTTTCACTAAGTCTGTGAACCTGATATCTTTTGCACTTTTGCCATGCTTGTTTGAACCTGCTATTGTGTGAATTAGCCGTAGCTCAGTGTTCATCTTTTGTCAAGCATCCTGAGTGGATCACTAACATGTGCTTTGTTGCTATGTTAGAGTGCAGTAGCTTATCTTTCTTGATGCATTTAGATGGCATCGTGCTGTTAATCGCATATTGGTGCCATTATTGTTTTGCTCGCCATTTGCAAACCGTGCATCTGATTCCGGTGATCTTTATATCGATTTCGACCGAAATCAACTCATCTTTCCGGCGGCACTCTTGGTTTGCCAAGTTGAGGCCTGGTTCAATCTTTTCCTTCCAGAGCATGCATATCCATTGCATATCACATCCCGCATATCATGCCATGTTTTGCATCATGTTGCTTGCGCATTGCACCGTGGTTGATCGTGTTTCCCTTTGCTTGTGTTATTGCTTTGGGTAGAGCCGGGAGATGAGTACGTGATCGAGGAACCCGTTGAGAACGCTTACGAGGATCAAGCTTACGTCAACTCGGAGAACTTTGCAGGCAAGATGACCATACACTCGAAATCACTTCTATCTTTGCTTGCTAGATGCTCGCTCTATTGCTATGCCTATGCTAAGATACCTACCACATGCTTTATCATGCCTCCCATATTGCCATGTCAAACCTCTAACCCACCTTGTCCTAGCAAACCATTGTTTGGCTATGTTACCGCTTTGCTCAGCCCCTCTTATAGCGTTGCTAGTTGCAGGTGAAGATTGGAGTTTGTTCCTTGTTGGAACATGTTTATTGTTGGGATATCACAATTATATCTTATCTACTTTAATGCATCTATATACTTGGTAAAGGGTGGTAGGCTCGGCCTTATGCCTGGTGTTTTGTGACACTCTTGCCGCCCTAGTTTCCGTCATACCGGTGTTATGTTCCTTGATTTTGTGTTCCTTACACGTTGGGTTATAATGGGAACCCCTTGACAGTTCGCCTTGAATAAAACTCCTCCAGCAAGGCCCAACCTTGGTTTTACCATTTGCCACCTAGCTTTTTTCCCTTGGGTTCTGCGGACTCAAGGGTCATCTTTATTTTAAACCCCCGGGCCAGTGCTCCTCTGAGGGTTGGTCCAAACTAGAGCCCCTTGTAGCGCCACCTCGGGGAAACTCGAGGGTTGGTTTTAGTTGTATGGATTGCTTATCCGGTGTGCCCTGAGAACGAGATATGTGCAGCTCCTATCGGGATTTGTCGGCACATTCGGGTGGCTTTGCTGGACTTGTTTTACCATTTGTCGAGATGTCTTGTAACCGGGATTCCGAGTCTAATCGGGTCATCTTGGGAGAAGGAATATCCTTCGTTGACCGTGAGAGCTTGTGATGGGCTAAGTTGGGACACCCATGCAGGGATTTGAACTTTCGAAAGGCGTGCCTGCGGTTATGGGCAGATGGGAATTTGTTAATGTCCGGTTGTAGAAAACCTGAAACTTAACTTAATTAAAAATGGATTAACAGCGTGTGTAGCCTTGATGGTCTCTTTTCGGCGGAGTCCGGGAAGAGAACACGGTCTTGTGTTATGCTTGAACGTAAGTAGTCTTGGATCACTTCTTGATCATAGATTCTCAAACGTGCTTTGCCTTCTCTTCTCGCTCTCATTTGCGTAAGTTTAGCCACCATATATGCTAGTGCTTGTTGCAGCTCCACCTCATACATTTTTACCTACCCATAAGCTTAAATAGTCTTGATCGTGAGGGTGTGAGATTGCTGAGTCCCCGTGACTCACAAATTACTTCCAAAACCAGATGCAGGTGCCGATGATACCGTTCCAGGAGATGTGTCTGAGCTCAAGTGGGAGTTCGATGAGGACTCCGGACGATACTACGTTTCCTTTCCAGACGACCAGTAGTGGAGCCCAGTTGGGACGATCGGGGACATTGTGCATTTGGGGTTGTCTTTCTTTTGGTTCCGTAGTCGGACCTTGATTATATCTGGATGATTGTAATGATATATTTATGCTATTTGTGTGAAGTGGCGATTGTAAGCCAACTATGTACCTCTTTCTTATTCAGTACATGGGATGTGTAAAGATTACCCCTCTTGCGACATTGCCTACTATACGGTTATGCCTCTAAGTCATGCTTCGACACGTGGGAGATATAGCCGCATCATGGGTGTTACAAGTTGGCAATCAGAGCCAGGCCCGACTTAGGAGCCCCCTGCTTGAATGATTCGCTGGCGTTGTTGAGTCTAGAAAAAAGTTTTGAGTCTTTTAGGATTATATATATATCGGAGAGAGTAGGATTCTTTTACTCCTCAGTCCCTTCGTCCCTCTGGTGAGGCATCCTGACGTAGAGTTTTGACTCTTCTCTTCTCAAATTTTCACTAAATTTTTTTAGGATCACGCGAGTATCTTGGAATCGTTCCGATGGTTTTGTGATGAGAACATTGTTCTTGGTGTCTCCTGACATTTAGGGGTTGTGGCAGTGTCCCGGGGAGTTGAGCTCCGAGGTGTTGTCGTCACAATTTTATCGTTGCAGTTCTGGAATACCTGAGTTTCCCGACATCGAAAATCTCTTTTATGCAGTTGTTGGTGAGATAACCTCGACGCCACCCAGTATTGGGGCGGGAGTTCGGGAGTATTGCCATAACTCGTATAATGGATGCTTTTCGAAGGTTGAGGTAAATGATTTCCGAAGGTTTCTTGGTTATGTGTAGAAGGATGGATACAGCTGGATGTAGGATTTGCTAGTTTTGGGTGAGATATTATGCTTCCCCTGTATCCCCAACACCTGATTGCATAACCGGAAAATTTCGGGAGTTTAATAGGTGGGAATTCATGTAGCTCTAGTATTTCTTCCGCAGATATTTGGTTTGTGATTGGGTAATCCTTTCCAAGTATTTGTTCATGTCCGTACCTTGTTGTTTTATTCATCTACCTCTATCTAAGTGGCTTCTCAATTTATGGAAGTGTGATCATTTAATTTGGAATTCATTCGTCCATTATTGCTCGAATGTTAAGTCTATATGTTGCAATTTCGATCCATTTGATTCAGCTTGAATATATGTATGTCAAGATGCTAACGGATGTCACCCTCTTCGGGATGGCTCCTCCAACGTGTCTGAATCCGGATCCGCCACCACTACCTCCACCTCCGGAGGCATGGCAAGCTGTGATGGCCGCTACCAACGCCAACACACAGATGCTTATGCAACTCTTGCAAGAGCGGCAACCAAGGAAATCAAGGCCAATGTCAATAATCAGAAATTAGTTTGCGACCCTCAACCAGTTCCTTCAAACCAGCCAATGAGACCTTTCAGGAACTAGTGTCAAGGCCACAGATGCTGATGATTGGCTCGTGGATATCTGCAAACATTTCGAGTGCAGCAAAACGCATCAGGCCTGATGACTTTGTCAAGTTTGCCTCGTTTTCAACTACAAATCATCACAAGCATCAATGCTGATAGAGTGGTATCAGCAATACAAAGATTCAGAGGAGGTCGTGTGATTACCTGGGATGAATTCCGCCAAGACTTCAAAGACTCACTCACCACATTCCTCAGAGTGTTGTTGAGAGCAAGCGTGAGGAGTTCCGCAATCTGAAGCAAGGCAGCTTGTCTGTTTACCAATACAACATCATGTTCCAGAAGCTCGCTCGTTTCGCTAAGCAAGACGTCCCTAATGAGAAGAGCATGATTTATCAGTTCAGAGGTGGCCTCAGAGAAGATCTGCAACTAGCCCTTGTGCTTTTTGAGCCGAAAAGTATGATGAGTTCTACAATATGGCACTAAAGCAAGAGGCTGCTCAGCTCAAGTGCGATGCTTCAAGAAAAGAGTCAGGGATGCAACTCCTTCTTCCTCAACTCAAGTGGTAGCTAAGCAGCAAAAGTTATTGGTTGCCTCCTCCTCCTCCGTTCCGTCAGCCTTATCAGCAGAAGAGCAAAGGTGGCAATGGATCTTCCCACCCACCCAACCCAGGCTTTCAGAACAAGACTTCGTCTCATGCTCCAAGATCAAGTGCTCCGTATCACCGTCCGCTTTCAGAGGTCACGTGCAACAAGTGTCAGCAGAAGGGTCACTATGCAAACAAATGCTTCAACCAGAGGCGTCTTCCTCCTCCTCCTGTGAGATCTGCCAGCACTGCAGTGGTCAAGCATAATCCCAAGTTTGCAAAGGTCAACATGATGAAGGAAGCTCAGGCAGAGGACTCGTCAGAAGTGATCATGGGTAACCTTCCTGTTAACGATATCCCTGCAAAAGTCCTTTTTGATAACGATATCCCTGCAAAAGTCCTTTTTGATACTCGTGCATCGCATTCTTTCATTTCAAGACCTTTTGTGGCTATGCATGATTTGGTTACTCAAGTTTTGCCGAGACCTCTGTCTATTGTTTCTCCGGCCCGTCAAATGACTTCTCGAGTTTTTGTTCCAGATGTTTCTATCACGTTGGGTGACTATAAGTTTCTGTCTTCTCCTAATGTTCTTGGTGACTCAGATATTGATCTTATTCTCAGAATGGACTGGCTTTCTAATCACAAGGCTCAACTTGATTGTGCTGCCAGGCAGATTCAATTGACACACTCGTCTGAGGATGTGATCGTCTTTGCCGCTCGTGACGATACCATTCGACTGTTTTCTCTCAATGAGAAGGGTGAGTTGGATGCCTCTCAGATTCCAGTCGTTTGTGAATATCAAGACGTCTTTCTAGAAGAGCTTCCAGGAATGCCTCCTCACCGGCTAGTCGAATTTGTCATCAATCTTGAGCCTGGCACGGAACCTGTTTGCAAATGTCCTTACAAGCTTGGACCTGAATAGTTGAAGGAGCTGAAGAAACAACTCGATATTCAAGAGCGTATGGGTCTCATCCAACCAAGTTCTTCTCCTTGGGGTTGTGGTGTTCTTTTTGTCAAGAAGAAGGATGGAACGGACCGACTTTGTGTCGACTACCGTCCATTGAACAAGAAGACCATAAAGAACAAGTACCCACTTCCCAACATCAATGAGCTTTTTGAACAACTCAAGGGTGCTCAAGTATTCTCCAAGCTTGACCTCCATATGGGCTATCATCAGATTCGCATTCGTGAACAAGATATCCCCAAGACAACATTCAGAACAAGCAATGGTTCATATGAATACACTGTCATGTCTTTCGGCCTTGTCAACGCTCCTCCAACATTCTCTCGCATGATGAACTTCATCTTTAATGCCTACACAAATGACTTCGTCTTGGTCTATCTCGATGACATTTTGGTCTTTTCCAAGAACAAGGAAGATCATGCCAAGCACTTGAGATTGGTGTTGGATAAACTCAGAGAACATCAGTTCTATGCGAAGTTTTCAAAGTGCGAGTTTTGGCTCGATGAGGTTCTCTACCTTGGGCATATAATCTCCGCCAAGGGCATAGCTGTTAATCCTGAGAAGGTGTCTGCAATTGTGAATTGGGAACCGCCTCAGAATGTGAAGCAACTCTGCAGTTTCCTTGGGCTCGCAAGCTATTGTCGAAGGTTCGTTGAGAATTTCTCAAAGATCGCGAAGCCTCTTTCCAACCTCCTCCAGAAGCATGTGAAGTATGTGTGGATGCCTGAATGTGACATCGCTTTCAACACCCTCAAAGAGAAGTTAGTCACAGCTCCAGTTCTGACTCCTCCTGATGAATCCAAACCGTTTGAGGTTTTCTGTGATGCTTCCCTGCAAGGTCTCGGTGCTGTGTTGATGCAAGAGAAGAAAGTTGTCACCTATACCTCTCGCCAGTTGAAGCCCAACGAAAAGAACTACCCCACTCATGACCTCGAGTTGGCGGCAGTTGTCCATGCTCTTTTAACATGGAGACATCTCTTGTTGGGAAGGAAAGTGGACATCTTCACTGATCATAAGAGTCTCAAGTACATCTTCACTCAGCCCAACCTCAACCTCAGGCAGACTCGTTGGGTCGAGATGATTCAAGAGTATAATCCGAGTATCGAATATACTCTAGGCAAGGCTAATGTCATTGTTGACGCATTGAGCAGGAAGGCTTACTGCAACAGTTTGATTCTCAAGCCCTACCAACTAGAGCTTTGTGAAGCTTTCCGCAAACTTAATCTCCAAGTTGTTCCTCAAGGATTCCTTGCCAACCTCCAAGTCTCTCCTACTTTGGAAGATCAGATTCGTGAGGCCCAACTTCTTGATGCTATGGTGAAGAAGGTGAAGATTGGGATTGCCAAGAGCCAAGCCAAGTACAAGTGCTATCGCCTTGATGAAAATGATACTCTATTCTTCGAGGATCGCATTTTTGTTCCTAAGGGTGACCTTCGTAAAGTCATTATGAACGAGGCTCACAATTCACTCCTCTCTATTCACCCTGGAAGTACAAATATGTACCATGACCTCAAGCACTCGTATTAGTGGACTCGAATGAAGAGCGAGATTGCTCAGTTCATGAATGAATGTGATGTCTGCAGAAGAGTGAAATCAGAACACCAACGACCAGTTGGTCTCCTCCAACCTCTTGCCATTCCAGAATGGAAGTTTGACCATATTGAGATGGACTTCGTGACTGGATTTCACAAGTCCAAGCATGGCAATGATGTTATCTTCGTTGTCATCGACAAGCTAAAGCTCACTAAAGTGGCTCATTTTCTTCCTATCAAAGAATCTATCACAACAGCTCAGTTGGCAAAGCTATATACCTCCAGGATTGTCTCTCTGCACGACATTCCGCAGTTGATATCTTCAGATCATGGTAGCATCTTTACCTCTAAGTTCTGGGATTCTTTTCAGAAGGCCATGGGCACCAACATTCGCTTCAGCATAACTTTTCATCCTCAAACTAGTGGCCAAGTCGAGCGAGTCAATCAAATTCTTGAAGATATGCTTAAGGCTTGTGTCATTTCCTTCAGTATGAAGTGGGAAGATTGTCTTCCATATGCCAAGTTCTCCTACAACAACAGCTTCCAAGCAAGTTCGGGCAAGGCCCCATTCGAGATTCTGTATGGCAGAAAGTGTTGTACTCCTCTTAACTGGTCAGAGACTGGTGAACGCCAACTTCTTGGCAATGACTTGATCACAGAGGCTGAAGAAATGTGCAAAGTCATTCGTGAAAATCTCAAAGCCGCGCAATCGCGCCAGAAGAGTTACTATGATATCAAGCATCGTGACTTGGCTTTCGAGATCAGAGACCACGTCTACCTCCGCGTCTCTCTAATGAAAGGTACTCTTCGCTTCGGTATCAAAGGGAAGCTTGCCCCTAGATACGTGGGTCCTTTCAAGATCATTGGCAAAAGAGGTGATCTCGCCTATCAACTTGAGCTTCCATACAACTTTGCAAATGTGCACGATGTGTTTCACGTGTCTCAGCTTCGCCAGTGTTTCAAGACTCCTGACCGCACCATCAACTTTGAAGAGATTGATCTCCAAGAAGATCTGTCTTATCATGAGCATCCCGTTGCTATTCTTGAAGAAACTGAGCGCAAGACTCGCAACAAGTCTATCAAATTCCTGAAAGTGAAGTGGTCACATCATTCCGACCGTGAAGCCACCTTGGAACACGAGGACCACCTCCGTTTTAAATATCTGGAGTTTTTCCAGTCCTAGATCTCGGGACGAGATCCTTTCATAGTGGTGGAGTGTTGTAACGCCCCATATGTAACTTGCTATATTTGTATTCCAACTCTTGCCATTTTCGCGCACTAAGTATGATATTTCCTTGTTGTTGGGTTTTTGTCTTCGTGTTGCTTTTGTCTTTTGTCATGCATCTCATATCATGTCATCATGTGCATCGCAATTTACATACATGTCCGTCTCATGCATCCAAGAATTTTCCTCGTTGTCCGTTTTGGCATTCGCAGCACTCCTATGTCTCCGATGTCCCCTTTTGCCTTCTTTTCGTGTGGCTGGTGTTAAACGTTTCTCCGGGTTGGACCGAGGACTTGCCAAGCGGCCTTGGTTCACCTACCGTAGACCACCTATCAAGTTTTCGTGCCATTTGGACTTCGTTTGATACTCCAAACGGTTAACCGAGGAACCGTAAAGGCCTCGTTTGTGTTGCAGCCCAACACCTCTCCAAAGTGGCCCAAACCCACGCTAAACCCCCTCCATCATCTCGGTCGTTCGATCACGATCGCTTGGCTGAAAACCATGCTCCATTTGGAGTCTCCTAGCTCCTTCTATGTATAAATAATAGGCATCTCCCCCAAAAATCTCGGATCAATCCACCCCTAACCCTAGTTCCTCTTCTCCCCGCCGCCGCCGGACGAAAATCGCCACCGAACGGACACGTCCGCCCGCCGCCCGGACCAACCAGGGGCTGCCACGTGGGCAACCCGCACCCACATCGCCGCCGGCCCGCCCGAGCCCGGGGCGGGCCCCCCCGAGCCCGTGCGCGCGCCCTGCCGCCCGCGTCTGCCTGCCGCCTCGCGCCGCCTGAGAGCTCGCCACGCCACCTCCTCGCCGCTCGCCAGCCGCCGCTCCTTCTCGCCACCACGTCCGATGTCACCAACCTCACCGCCTCATCCTCCACCGCTCAGCTCGCCGCCAAGCCCGGCCGCCGCCGCCCGCACCTTGCCCCGCGCCGGATCCAGCGAGATCCGGCCGGAGGAGAGCCCCATGGCGCCGGATCCCTCGCCCCATCCAAGTCCGGCCGCCGCCCTTGACTACCCCGGTGAGCTCGAGCTCCTCCTCGGTTCGCGTGCGCCAGATCTGCTTCAATAACCTTAGATCTCGAGGTTGTTTTTCCCACTAAGTCCCCAGTCTGCAATATTTTTAGGCATCTTCATCGCATCATAACAGTGAATCCGTGGCTCCGTTTTGGGCGTCCATCATATCACATTGTTCGTCTGGATGTGCACTTCATTTCATTCCATTACACCATGTTCATTTGAGTTAATCTTGATGCCCTAAATGCTATTGCAAGAGTGCTATGTTATGTTAGTTTCTGATTCTTAACAGATTATGGACATTTGTCATTTTTGCCATGTTTAATGTGTGCCTCCTATGATCTTGAGCCCTACATGTGTCTTGGGCTATGCCATGCCATCTTTACAGGGGTGTATGCCATGTATTTTTGTGATCAATGTGGTGACTAGCACAAGCATGCAAAGTAGCTCTCGTGATGTTGCTGATTTCAGGGACTTAGAATTCTTCTAAGTCATTTCCCTGATGTTATTTTTATGCCATGTATTCTTGTTGCTACAAAGTGATCCATGCCTCTTTTGAGCATGTTCAGTAAGGATGATTTTGAGGTATGGTTATGATCTATCCATCCATGTCTTTGTTTGGAATTATGGAGTACCCTAGCATGACTCAATCTTGCTCTACTTTTGCTATAAAATGTTCCTGGCAGATTGTTTACGTGTTAATCAATATTGCCGAGGTTGATATAGTTGACCCATGCATGCTATGAGAGTGTTCTTGCCATGGTTAGTTTATTGATCATGTATTCTTGCTGGGTGTATGCTTAGTTTGTCATGCAATGCCTTGTGGTGAGTGCATTGAGCTCGCAAACATGCCTACGTAATTCTGTTTTTGCCACGTTCCAGTTTTCTGCTAAGTCTGAATCTGTTAACGAAACTTGCTATGTTTACATGGTTGCCATTGTATCTTCTGATCCCTTTTGGCTTATGGTCATTAAGGGACTTTTGTTATATGCTTTGAGTAGTTTCATTCCATACCTTGCTTTGCCATGTTATGTTCCTGTAGCATGTTGTAATCTTGCTCTAAACATTGCTTCCTCACATTAAATCCTGACATGTTATTTTCACTAAGTCTGTGAACCTGATATCTTTTGCACTTTTGCCACGCTTGTTTGAACCTGCTATTGTGTGAATTAGCCGTAGCTTAGTGTTCATCTTTTATCAAGCATCTTGAGTGGATCACTGACATGTGCTTTGTTGCTATGTTAGAGTGCAATATCTTATCTTTCTTGATGCATTTAGATGGCATCGTGCTGTTAATCGCAGATTGCTGCCATTATTGTTTTGCTTCCCATTTGCAAACCGTGCATCTTATTCCGGTGATCTTTATATCGATTTCGACCGAAATCAACTCATCTTTCCAGCGGCACTCTTGGTTTGCCAAGTTGAGGCCTGGTTCAATCTTTTCCTTCCGGAGCATGCATATGCATTGCATATCACATCCCCATATCATGCCATGTTTTGCATCATGTTGCTTGCGCATTGCACCATGGTTGATCGTGTTTCCCTTTGATTGTGTTCTTGCTTTGGGTAGAGCCGGGAGATGATTACGTGATCGAGGAACCCGTTGAGAACGCTTACGAGGATCAAGCTTACGTCAACTCGGAGAACTTTGCAGGCAAGATGACCATACACTCAAAATCACTTCTATCTTTGCTTGCTAGATACTCGCTGTATTGCTATGCCTATGCTACGATACCTACCACATGCTTTATCATGCCTCCCATATTGCCATGTCAAACCTCTAACCCACCTTGTCCTAGCAAACCGTTGTTTGGCTATGTTACTGCTTTGCTCAGCCCCTCTTATAGCATTGCTAGTTGCAGGTGAAGATTGGAGTTTGTTCCTTGTTGGAACATGTTTATTGTTGGGATATCACAATTTTATCTTGTATACTTTAATGTATCTATATAATTGGTAAAGGGTGGAAGGCTCGGCCTTATGCCTGGTGTTTTGTTCCACTCTTGCCGCCCTAGTTTCCGTCATACCGGTGTTATGTTCCTTGATTTTGCCGTTCCTTACACGGTTGGGTTATAATGGGAACCCCTTGACAGTTCGCCTTGAATAAAACTCCTCCAGCAAGGCCCAACCTTGGTTTTAACATTTGCCACCTAGCCTTTTTCCTTTGGGTTCTACGGACTCAAGGGTCATCTTTATTTTAAACCCCCGGGCCAGTGCTCCTCTAAGTGTTGGTCCAAACTAGAGCCCCTTGCAGTGCCACCTCGGGAAAACTCAAGGGTTGGTTTTAGTTGTACAGATTGCTTATCCGGTGTGCCCTGAGAATGAGATATGTGCAGCTCCTATCGGGATTTGTCGGCACATTCGGGTGGCTTTGCTGGACTTGTTTTACCATTGTCAAGATGTCTTGTAACCGGGATTCCGAGTCTGATCGGGTCATCCTGGGAGAAGGAATATCATTCGTTGACCGTGAGAGCTTGTGATGGGCTAAGTTGGGACACCCCTGCAGAGATTTGAACTTTCGAAAGTCGTGCCTGCGGTTATGGGCAGATGGGAATTTGTTAATGTCCGGTTGTAGAAAACCTGAAACTTAACTTAATTAAAAAGGGATCAACAGCGTGTGTAGCCGTGATGGTCTGTTTCCGGCGGAGTCTGGGAAGACAACACGGTCTCGTGTTATGCTTGAACGTAAGTAGTCTTGGATCACTTCTTGATCATAGATTCTCGAACGTGCTTTGCCTTCTGTTCTCGCTCTCATTTGCGTAAGTTTAGCCACCATATATGCTAGTGCTTGCTGCAGCTCCACCTCATACATTTTTACCTACCCATAAGCTTAAATAGTCTTGATCGCGAGGGTGTGAGATTGCTGAATCCCCGTGACTCACAGATTACTTCAAAAACCAGATGCAGGTGCCGATGATACCGTTCCAGGAGATGCGTCTGAGCTCAAGTGGGAGTTCGATGAGGACTCAGGACAATACTACGTTTCCTTTCCAGACGATCAGTAGTGGAGCCCAGTTGGGACGATCGGGGACATTATGCATTTGGGGTTGTCTTTATTTTGGGTCCGTAGACGGACCTTGATTGTATCTGGATGATGTAATGATATATTTATGCTATTTGTGTGAAGTGGCGATTGTAAGCCAACTATGTACCTCTTTCTTATTCAGTACATGGGATGTGTAAAGATTATCCCTCTTGCGACATTTCCTACTATGCGGTTATGCCTCTAAGTCGTGCTCCGACACGTGGGAGATATAGCCGCATCGTGGGTGTTATAGTGGTGCCTGGGGCTTGGCGGCCTCACCCTTGGTTAATTGTAGGCATAGTAGCACTGTTCGAGGCATGCTTTGTACGGTTGAACCTGTATAAGTACTCATATTGCTTTCAGCTTTGGTTGTTAAGTGCCCCTGATAGTTTCAGTTAAGGTTGTTAAGTACTCCTGCTGCTTTTACAGTCTGTCGTGTTTCTTCGGTCCTGTCTTCCTCCAGCCGCCAAAACCAAACCAGCGCCGGCGGATCCGCCTGCTTCCACCTCCCATGGCTGGCTGCGCCTTAGCGCACACATCGCCGCCCCACCGTCTCCTAAATCTTTAACGCCGACATCCTCCGTGCGCTTTGGTGCGCTCGCCGCGGCGCCGCCCTCTCGCGTTGTCAACATGGTAAACAAACAACAGGAATCGGCGTAAGTACATGGAGAGGATGACAGTAGGGGCCCACCACGTCAGCGTATGGAAAAATAAAATGCTTCCTCCTAGTGTTTTCCTGACATCTGGGACCCACGACATTGTGAGCGTATATAGTCTATAGACAAGAGAACATCACAAGATCGTCTGACACCTGGGACGTAGTTACTCGAGTAGTATTTTTTTTGTTTGGTATTGTTGAGACGGAGTAGGGTTTGAACTGGGCTGTGGCCCGTCCAGCCGAGGCTTATATTTTATGTTCAGCATGTGACCAGCCCAGCTATTTTTTCTTTGTGAAAATGAGCCCAGTTTATTTTTTCTGAAGAATACCCAATCCAGGCCTACTTATTTTTCTATGCCCTGATGGGCTGTAACTCTTTCAAGACGCCTGCAAATCTTGAAAGTAATATGAAATGGGTTG
Source organism: Triticum urartu (assembly GCF_003073215.2). Classification (NCBI taxonomy): domain Eukaryota; kingdom Viridiplantae; phylum Streptophyta; class Magnoliopsida; order Poales; family Poaceae; genus Triticum; species Triticum urartu. The sequence continues at coordinate 547,380,788 of NC_053022.1, forward strand.
TAAATATAAAAACAGATGACAAATTGGCAATTAGTTTATAATTTCTGAATTTTTTTAACATTTTCAGATTCCTATTTCACTGGACATTAACCTAATTTAAATATATCTTCAAAGTACTTCAAATCTGGCTCGACAATTCGGTATTAAAAATAGTTTGGAACCCACGGAAATATGCGAAATTGGCCCTGGCCAACCAAAAAAAATGACTGCAATAAATTGCATAAGAAGTTGCCATGAGCTATATATAAATTATTAAAAAAAGAGGGAGTGGTCTGACTTGTGGGCCTGTTTAGTTGACGCGTATGCAAGATTTTTTAATTATTATATACGTCAACAAACGATTCTAGCAGACGTAACCGTTGGATGTCAATCCGACGGCCGTCATGTTTCTTCAATCTCTGATCTTCTTGCTCCAGCCGCCAAAGCAGCGCCGGCGGGACCGCCTACTCCCGCCTCCCGTGGCCGGCTGTGCTGTCGCGCATGCCTCAGCGCCCCCTACTACTCCCACCGCTGGCCAGGGCATCCCTCTACTCACCCACACCCCCTATTATTCTGCGGCGACGGCAGCCTCACACCGCAGCCGAACCGGTGAACCCTCGTACTCCTCTCCGCGCAGGCTTCCACTGCGGCGTCTTCCCCGGCTCCGCATCATCCCCTTCCTAGGCCTCGCCGCCGTCCACCGCCGTGGTGCTCTCGATGTGGCGTGGTCAATGTGGTCAACGACCGACTTCCATCGGAAGAGTACTGCACGTGAAGAGGCTGACAGCTGGGTCCACGGCAGCCGCAAGGAAGTGCCTCCTTATTACGCGGAGAATAATTATTCCTCCACCTGACAGCAGGGACCCACCGGACGGGTCACCAGTATTTCGCGAAAAAATCATTTCCCCCTAACTGCTAGGACCCATAGGACGGGCCACCGTATTTCGCGAAAAAAACGTTCCCCCCGCTGTCAGCTTGGACCCACGGAAAGTGCCTCCTTATTACGCACAAAAAAATGAATACCCCCTACTAGCTGGGACCCACCTTGGTGGGAGGCTGACTTGTGGGCCTACTAAGTTGACTGGGACAGAGGCCTTTGTCAACTTTAGTCAATATATGAACGATTCTAGCTCCAGTGACCGTACGATGTCCATCCAACGGCCGTAGTGCTTCTTCAACCTCTGGTCTTCTTGCTCCAGCCGCCCAAAGCAGTGTCGGTCGTGCCGCCTGCTCCTGCCGCCCATGGCCGGCTGTGATGCTGCGGAGGTATCACCGCCCCTACTACTCCCACCACTGGCCAGGCCATCCCTCTACGCACCCACACCCCCTGTTATTCTGCGGCGACGGCAGCCTCACACCGTAGCCGAACGTTGAACCCTCATACTCCTCTACGTGTGGGCATCCATTGCCGCGTCTTCCCCAGCTCCGCGTCGTCCCCTTCCTAGGCCTCACCGTCGTCCACCGCCCTGGTGCTCTCGGCGCGGCATGGTCAACATGGTCAAGGAATGGCTTCCATCGGACGTGGACTATACGTGGAGAGGCTAACAGCTGGATCCATGGCTGCAGCAAGGAAGTGCCTCCTTATTATGCGCAAAATAATTATTCCTCCACCTAACAGCTAGGACCCACCGGACGGGCCACTGTATTTCGCGAAAAAAACGTTTCCCCCTGACTGGTGGGACCCACCAGCTACATCTTCGCACGCAAGGAAGTGCGTCCGGGCAAAAAAATGATTCGCCCCCCTGACTGCTGGGACCCACCAGCTACATCTTCGCAGGAAAGGAAGTGCCTGACAGCCGGGACCCACCTGGTCGAAGCATACGTAGCGTTGTCATTCTGGTCGCGAACGTGTACGTATATATATACTGGTGGATGTAGAGGCGCACACGTGTCGTAGTAGAGGCGCATACATGTCATAGTAGAGGCGCGCACGTAGCATGTACACGTATGTACAGCGGCCAGGGTGCAAGAAAGAAAATACGGCCACGTATGTGTACATACGGGCGGGGTCTCGAACGCCTACTCACGCATACATACAGCCAGGGCTCGTGTACATGGCTGGGTCAGAACGGAGAAACAGCGTCGTCGTCGTGTTCATGGGGAGGCAACGGAATGCGTCGTGTTCATGGGGAGGCAACGGAATGCGTCATGTTCATCAGGAGGCAACGAAACGCATGGGAGCCAACCGGCTGGGTCGGAACGGAATGTGTGGTCGTGTTCATCGGGAGGGCTTGGACGGAACATGCGATGGAAACAAGGCTTGGCGTACCGCAAAACGGAGGAAACGGACCTCCTACGGTCGAAACGGGGGTCCTATTGATCGGGAGGGGTGTGTCGTACCGCAAAACGGACGAAACAGACCTCCTACAGTCAAAACGGGGGTCGTGTTGATCGGGAGGGGTGTGGCGTACCGCAAAACGGACGAAACGGACCTCCTACGGTCGAAATGGGGGTCCTGTTCATCAGGAGGGGTGTGGCGTACTGCAAAACGGATGAAACGTACCGTAAAATAAATCCCATTAACATCCAAAATAAATAATATAATAGCATGGAGCAATCAAAAATTATAGATACATTGGACACGTATCAAGCATCCCCAAGCTTAATTCCTGCTCGTCCTCGAGTAGGTAAATGATAAAAGAATAAATTTTGATGTGGAATGCTTTCTAACATATTTCTCAATGTAATTTTTCTTTATTGTGGCATGAATGTTCAAATCCGAAAGATTCAAGATAAAAGTTTAATATTGACATAGAAATAATAATACTTCAAGCATACTAACTAAGCAATCATGTCTTCTCAAAATAACATGGCCAAAGAAAGTTATCCCTACAAAATCATATAGTCTGGCTATGCTCTATCTTCACCACACAAAATATTTAAATCATGCACAACCCCGATGACAAGCCAAGCAATTGTTTCGTACTTTTGATGTCCTCAGACTTTTTCAATCTTCACGCAATATATGAGCGTGAGCCATGGATATAGCACCATATGTGGAATAGAATGGTGGTTGTGGAGGAGACAAAAAAGGAGAAGATAGTCTCACATCAACTAGCCGTATCAACGGGCTATGGAGATGCCCATTAATAGATATCAATGTGAGTGAGTAGGGATTTCCATGCAACGGATGCACTAGAGCTATAAGTATATGAAAGCTCAACAAAAGAAACTAAGCGGGTGTGCATCCAACTCGCTTTCTCATGAAGACCTAGGGCATTTTGAGGAAGCCCATCATTGGAATATACAAGCCAAGTTCTATAATGAAAAATTCCCACTAGTATATGAAAGTGATATCATATGAGACTCTCTATCATGAAGATCATGGTGCTACTTTGAAGCACGAGTGTGGAAAAAGCATAGTAGCATTGTCTCTTCTCTCTATTTTTATTTGGGCCTTCTTTCTTTTTTTCTTTTTGGCCTCTTTTTTTCGTCCGGAGTCTCATCCCGACTTGTGGGGGAATCATAGTCTCCATCATCCTTTCCTCACTAGGACAATGCTCTAATAATGATGATCATCACACTTTATTTACTTACAACTCAAGAATTACAACTCAATACTTAGAATAAAATATGACTCCATGTGAATGCCTCCGGCGGTGTACCAGGATGTGCAATGATGCATGAGTGACATGTACTAAGAATTATGAACGGTGGCTTTGCCACAAATATGATGTCAACTACATGATCATGCAAGCAATATGACAATGATGAAGCATATCATAATAACGAAACGGTGGAAAGTTGCATGGCAATATATCTCAGAATGGCTATGAAAATGCCATAATAGGTAGGTATGGTGGCTGTTCTGAGGAAGGTATATGGTGGGTTTAAGGTACCGGCGAAAGTTGCGCGATACTAGAGAGGCTAGCAATGGTGGAAGGGTGAGAGTGTGTATAATCCATGGACTCAACATTAGTCATAAAGAACTCACATACTTATTGCAAAAATCTATTAGTTATCGAAACAAAGTATTACGTGCATGCTCCTAGGGGGATAGATTGGTGGGAAAAGACCATCGCTCGTCCCCGACCCCACTCATAAGGAAGATAATCAATAAATAAATCATGCTCCGTCTTCATCACATAACGCTTCACCATACGTGCATGCTACGGGAATCACAAACTTCAACACAAGTATTTCTCAAATTCACAACTACTCAACTAGCATGACTCTAATATCACCATCTCCATATCTCAAAACAATTATCAAGTATCAAACTTCTCATAGTATTCAATGCACTTCTGTGAAAGTTTTTATATTAAAGAAAATTTCCATGTTGTTCTAAAGGACTCTCAAAATAATATAAGTGAAGCATGAGAGATCAATTATTTCTATAAAATAAAAACCACCGCCGTGCTCTAAAAGATATAAGTGAAGCACTAGAGCAAAAACTATATAGCTCAAAAGATATAAGTGAAGCACATATAGTATTCTAATAAATTTCAAATCATGTGAGTCTCTCTAAAAAGGTGTGTACAGCAAGTATGATTGTGGTAAACTAAAAAGCAAATACTCAAATCATACAAGACGCCCCAAGCAAAACACATATCATGTGGTGAATACAAATATAGCTCCAAGTAAAGTTACCGATAGACGAAGACGAAAGAGGGGATGCCTTCCGGGGCATCCCCAAGCTTAGGATTTTTGGTGTCCTTGAATTTTACCTTGGGGTGCCATGGGAATCCCAAATCTTAGGATCTTTCCACTCCTTGTTCCATAATCCATCAAGACTTTACCCAAAACTTGAAAACTTCACAACACAAAACTCAAAATAGAAAATCTTGTGAGCTCCGTTAGCGAAAGAAAACAAAACACCACTTCAAGGTACAGTAATGAACTCATTATTTATTTATATTGGTGTTAAACCTACTGTATTCCAACTTCTCTATGGTTTATAAACTCTTTTACTAGCCATAGATTCATCAAAATAAGCAAACAACACACGAAAAACAGAATCTGTCAAAAACAGAACAGTCTGTAGTAATATGTAGCTAACGCAACTTCTGGAACCTCAAAAATTATAAAATAAATTTCAGGACGTGAGGAATTTATCTATTAATCATATGCAAAAATAATTAACTAAATAGCACTTTCCAAATAAAAATGGCAGCAATTCTCGTGAGCGCTAAAGTTTCTGTTTTTTACAGCAAGATCAAAAAGACTTTCCCCAAGTCTTCCTAACGGTTCTACTTGGCACAAACACTAATTAAACACAAAAAACAAAACCAAAACATAGGATAAATAAATTATTTATTACTAAACAGGAGCAAAAATCAAGTAATAAAAATAAAATTGGGTTGCCTCCCAACAAGCGCTATCGTTTAACGCCCCTAGCTAGGCATAAAAGCGAAGATAGATCTAGGTATTGCCATCTTTGGTAGGTAATTCTTAATAAGACACCTATAACTCTTAGGACTTTCTTTGTTTTTATTAATTATCAAACTCTTAGGCACAAAATCAATAAAATCATTTGTAGCAAACGGTTCCTTAATGATAGCAAAAAGATTGGGATGAACACTTATTGATTTTAAATCCGCAGTTTCTTTACTAGAAGATTCACCCTTATTTTTAGGAACATAAAAAAGCTTGGCAATTTTGGTAGGAGGATTTGGAGTATTTTTAACGGAAGAAAAAGCGGACCCCAAGTTGGTGATAATTCCCTCAAGTTTATCGATTCTAGTAGAATCTTGACCTATTCTTTCATTAACTATGGGTTCTTTTTCCTTAAAACTTTTCAGAGTAACTCCCACCTTAGATCAATATTGGGTAATTTGGTTGTGGATATTTTTATCCAAATTCTCAATCAACTCTATAGTAGCAACTTTATTCTCAATAATTTCAAGCCTTTGCATCACATGTTCCAAAGTTAACATAGTTCCATTAACCAAAAGAGGTGGTGAGCCAAACAAATCTATCATAGCGTTATAAGAATCAAAAGTATGTCTACCCAAGAAATTCCCTCTGGTAATGGTATCAAGAATAAATTTGTACCAAGGAGTAGCGCCTACATAAAGATTTCGGGGAAGAACGGAAGTAGATTGCTTCCTGGTAGATCTATTTTGAGCTTTGCAAATTCTATACCAAGCATCTTTTAGATTTTCTCCCTCCCTTTGCTTAAAATTAAGAACTTCATTCTCGGGAGACAATGGAGAAGATAGAGGACTAGCCATAACGACAAGGCAAGCAAGAAAGCGACGAACAGAAAGGAGGGGGCGAATAAAATGGCAAGGGTGAAGCGGGGGAGAGGAAAACGAGAGGCAAATGGCAAATAATGTAATGCGAGGGATAAGAGTTTGTGATGGGTACTTGGTATGTATTGACTTGTGCATAGACTTCGGCAATGGTGCCAAAAATGGCTCGTTGTTACGAGTCAAATCTAGACTTTACTTGGCGCGAATCTCCCCGGCAACGGCGCCAGAAATCCTTCTTGCTACCTCTTCAGCACTGCGTTGGTTTTCCCTTTAAGAGGAAAGGGTGATGCAGCAAAGTAGCGTAAGTATTTCCCTCAGTTTTTGAGAACCAAGGTATCAATCCAGTACGAGATCATGCTCGAGTCCCACGCACCTACACAAACAAATAGGAACCTTGCAACCAACGCGATAAAGGGGTTGTCAATCCCTTCACGGTCACTTACGAGAGTGAGATCTGATATATATGATAAGATAATATTTTTGGTATCTTTATGATCAAGAGAAATAAAGATGCAAAGTAAAATAAACGGCAAAGGAAATAACTAAGTGTTGGAAGATTAATATGATGGAAGATAGACCCGGGGCCATAGGTTTCACTAGTGTCTTCTCTCAAGAGCATAAGTATTATGGTGGGTATACGAATTACTGTCGAGCAATTGATAGAATTGAGCATAGTTATGAGAATATCTAGGTATGATCATGTATATAGGCATCACGTCCGCGACAAGTAGACCGAAACGATTCTGCATCTACTACTATTACTCCACACATCGACCGCTATCCAGCATGCATCTAGAGTATTAAGTTCATAAGAACAGAGTAATGCTTTAAGTAAGATGACATGATGTAGAGGGATAAACTCATGCAATATGATATAAACCCCATCTTTTTATCCTCGATGGCAACAATACAATACGTGCCTTGCTGTCCCTATTGTCACTGGGAAAGGACACCGCAAGATTGAACCCAAAGCTAAGCACTTCTCCCATTGCAAGAAAGGTCAATCTGGTAGGCCAAACCAAACTGATAATTCGAAGAGACTTGCAAAGATAAACCAATCATACATAAAAGAATTCATAGGAGATTCAAATATTGTTCATAGGTAAACTTGATCATAAACCCACAATTCATCGGATCTCGACAAACACACCGCAAAAGAAGATTGCATCGAATAGATCTCCAAGAGAACAGAGGAGAACTTTGTATTGAGATCCAAAGAGAGAGAACAAGCCATCTAGCTAATAACTGTGGACCCGAAGGTCTGAAGTAAACTACTCACACATCACCGGAGAGGCCATGGAGTTGATGTAGAGGCCCTCCGTGATCAATGCCCCCTCCGGCGGAGCTCCGAAAAAGGCCCCGAGATGGGATTTCTCGGGTACAGAAGGTTGCGGTGGTGGAATTAGGTTTTCGTGGTGCTCCTGGATGTTTGGGGATACGTGGATATATATAGGAGGAATAAGTACATTGGTGGAGCAATGAGGGGCCCACGAGGGTGGAGGGCGCGCCCAGGGGAGTAGGCACGCCCCCTGCCTTGTGCCCTCCTCGATCGTTTCTTGACGCCCACTCCAGGTCTCCTGGATCATGTTTGTTGAGAAAATCATGTTCCCGAAGGTTTCATTCCGTTTGGACTCTGTTTGATATTCCTTTTCTTCGAAACCCTAAAATAGGCAAAAAGACAGCAATTTGGGTTGGGCCTCCGGTTAGTAGGTTAGTGCCAAAAATGCTATAAAAGTGTAAAATAAAGCCCATTAACATCCAAAATAGATAATATAATAGCATGGAGTAATCAAAAATTATAGATACGTTGGAGACGTATCAATGAGTTGAAGTTATACAAGTGTTGAAGTGGGCCATAACCCATAGGACCCAGGATTTGATAAGGAAACAAGCACAATCTTGTTGAAGAAAAGAATTCTGAGGGAAGCTGTGATTTCATCAGGAGACGTTCCATAGGAGGTTACGTAAACCCGAGAGTTGTGAAGAAGCGATAGAGATTTTGTTTGGCTTGCAGAACCAATGGATTTATCTGAACCCAGTTCGTGGAGAAGAGAAGTTCTGCAATGCTTGTGAGGATACCCAAGTGTTAGAATACGTGATTCACTATCTGCGTATGTGGTAATGATTCAAGTACGGGATGGATTGGCCCCCATACCGGAGACTTCTATCATGAACTCTCATATGTTGATGGAAAATCAGAGAGCCTTAAAACCCTAGAAGAGTGTCGACACGACAAGCCAAAAGCCTTAGAATAGTAGGACGATGGAAACCCTGTACAGGCACCTATTGCTAATCATAGGTTATGCGGTGAGGCTCAGCCCAGACCCATTTCCTACAGGAGGAACCAATAGTTGTTGACCACCATGAGATTTTTGATAGTTGTTTAGCATTGGCGACAGACCTGACAGCTAAGAAGACCCAGTCTCGGAAGGATCATATTTTGATGCAAGGACTCGAGATTTTGAGGAAAAGGTTATGCCCTTACCAGAACAGCACAAGTGAAGGAGTTATCTCGAAGAATATGAGAAGACCGACACCGTCAACACAAAGTATGGAGTACATGAGTTTTGCTGGAACCGTAACCATGCTTCTAAGGGTGGTAGCACCCCATACCTTGTGTTGCTGAATGGATTCTGAAGGAGACCCCCCAAACCTAACCTTCTTTCTAGCCTCTCCGAATCTCGAGGACGAGATTCATTTTAAGGGTGGTAGTTTGTAACATCCCAAAATTCTAAATTTTGGAATGTTATATTAAATAAATTATTATGATTGTTTGTTTGATTGTTGTGTGATCAATTGTGTGAAACTGAGTGGAATCTGAAACTTTTTGAAAGTTGAAAGAGAGGGAATAAAAGGAATTTCCCAAAACTTTCATCTTGCATTTTGATCTCCATGAATTCAAATTCATTTCATCACAAAACCCTAGAGTGAAGATAATATGACTTCTTCCATTTAAAGAAATGAAAAGGGGTTTGAAATGATTTGAATTCCATTTGAGATATTCAAATATAGAAAATTTAAGCAACTCAATGAGTTCATGAGGGAAGATAACATGACTTCTTCAAATTCGAAGAAAGAGAGTTGGAAATTTCGAAGAAATAATTTGGAAGTCACTTTGAAGTTATTTGAAACTCATTTTCCATTTGAAGTTGTTTGAAATGCCAAATTCAAATCCAATTGGGAGTTATTTGGGTTTCTATTCAAATTATTTTTCTCCTAAAAATAAATAAATGGAAATAAGGGTAAAATGATTCCCTTCAATAGAAAATTAGGAGAAATAAATTTGAAATCATTTGGGTATTTTAAAATTGTTTCTTTATTGATTTTAAATGCAAAACTAGCATTGTTTGACTTGTATGATTTTTTATGGAATTTAGTTGAACTTGAAAAATAGTTCATCTTATTCGGAGTATTTTTCTGAACATTTTGGTATATAACATGCCTATGTAAAATGTTTGTTTATTTTCCTATATTGAAGTTTTTTCTTTCTGTAAAAAAACATGCACGCACACCGCACCACCTGGACCAAAACCACTTCGGCCCAGGAGAACCCGCGAGCAGGCCGAGCCAACCGCTGGCCAGAGCCGGCCCATGGCCACATCAAGCCGCGCCAGGCCAAGAGCACTGTGGCCTGCTCCCAGCGCATCGGAGGCCATCGCCTCGCACGCCCGACATCTCCCTCTCGCTCGCACACAGCTGCCGCTGCCAGGTGGGGCCCACTGCCCAGGCCATCGTCTTCAACCTCCCGCTTTCCCCATGCAGGATAAGCAGCACACTCGCCGGCCGCCTCGCTCGGGATAAACCTTATCCGCAGCTCCCGAGCTCCCTACTCGCGCCTATAAAACCCCAGGAGCCCCTCTCTCCATTCAGCCACTTCGCTAGCCCTCTCACCACTCGTAGCTGTCGTCCCGTCGTTTCGCATCTCGCCGGAGCCGGAGCTTCTCGTCGTCGTTTTCGTCGCCGGTGGCACATCCGAACCCTCTTATTCCCTGTCAATCAACTTGCCTCGCCATCCCGCGTCATTTTGACATGTTTTTGCCACCCAGTTCTCGCCAGAGGCGCCGTCCCGACGACCTGCGTCCTCGCCGGAGCACAGAGACGCCCGCCCCGTGCAGCACGACCCCGACCACCCGCCGCCCTCCGACCCCACCAGTGGATCGCCCACGCCGCGTCGGACCCCGCCGCCTCCTTCCCCGTCACCGAGGAGCGCCGGAGTCGCCGCCCCATCACCGGCCAATGCCAGCGCCACCGCCTAGGTACATCATCGTCACCTCTGTAAGACGACCGCTCGCTTCCCTGTTCGTTTTTTAATCTCGTATTAGATCGGTTAACTGCGGTTTAGTAAAACGATCTCGATTTTTTTAGTTATTTTTTTAGCCGCAGTAGCTGTTTTAGCTATTTAGTGGCCGTTCGCCGTTTAGCCTAAGTCGCGAACACTGCCAGCCAGCCAGGATCCGCCACGTGGCTAGGGGCCTGTTTGCAGTTATTTCTTTTTCTGTTTAGTTCCTGAGTTTTACGGATTAGTCCCTAAACTTCGGATAGCCGTATCTTTTTAACCGTAGGTCCAAATTCAATGAAACCAGCGGAAAATTCTCTGTATTGATTAGATCTATCCATTAGTGTCATCTTTGTTCACTTTTGTCAGGTTCAAATTTGAAATTATTCAGATTTGAATTCAAACTTCAAATGGTCATATCTCCTAAACCACGGCTCCAATTAAGTTAATTCTTTTTGCGTTTTTGTCACCGTAGCCAAACCCTATCACCTGGACCATTATCACACTAATTTTCACACACTTAGGATCTATCCATAGTAGTTTTACTCGTATGCCTTGTATGCACTATGCTTCACATCACAAATTCTGAACCCCATGCCTATGTTGTGTTGCACTTAGAATATTTTGTGATAGTTAAGTGTGTTGTATGTTCATTTGGTTTTTCCAAGACCTTTTGCTTTGCATGTTCTTCTTGGTTCTCTGAAATGATTGCTTATGTGAGTGCAATGTTTGAATTTATAGATTTTCATCAGAGAGTGACGAATAGTTCTATTAAGTAAATTTCTGAGAGCGATATAATCTTCATCAACTATTACTAGGCAAGTTCACATTTGATCATTCCTTCAATTACATATGTTTTATATTATGCACTTAGTCCTTTTGTGGTAGGATTGCATGGTAGGATTTATTGTTTCCAGATGGCTATGCCGTTACCTAGTAGTTCATTTGAGGTAGGTCTGATCTATACATCCTTGTCACCACCGTGTAAGTTTATTTTTGCCTCGCTAAATGTAGACATGGTTTGGGAAGCGAACATGGTGAGACATGAGTGACAAAGTAGTAATCAGGACCAAAACTTGTAAATGAACTACCTGGGCGGTATTTTGTTTGAATGGTGGCGAAGTACAGTGGGAACATGCATGGTTAATCCATGGTGGTGCACCACTAGTGGTCGGCCGCCCAGGCTCAAAGAGATCAATCGTATTCTCATGTATAGAAGCTTACGTGTGCAGCCACAAGCCAATATGGGCTCTGGCTTAGTTGAGTAGATAGTATGACCTCTTCCGGGATAGGCTAGCAGATGTAGAATGAGTAGGTGTACTGGCCTATCCGTGGGTTAAGGGGAAATACTTTCGAAAGGCTATGTCTCGGTCATCCTATTCTCAAACGCCAGGCAGTGCGAGAACTTCAAGGGAGGCGATCGAGTCTTGTGGGGAAAAGTGCACAAACCTCTGCAGAGTGTTAAAACCTAATCGATTAGCCGTGTCCCCGGTTACAGACAACTTGAGAATCTAGTAGTGGAAATGCTGGGAGATCTCATCACTCTTAATTAAAAAGTTGGGTTTTACATGAAACTTTGGGAATGGATTGAGTTGGGTTGGCACAACTCATCCTATGCTATCTTGTAATGGTAGAGTAATATATTTTATTCTAGGGAAAAACTAGCTTTATGCAAAAACTAAACCTAGAGCTTTCCACCAGCCAAATTGCATGTACAAATAGGTTCATTATTCTTATGATGTGACTTGCCAGTACATTCAATGTACTGACCTACAGGGCTGCAACGTCTTATGTTGCAGGAATTTTCTACGACGAGTAGGAGTTACGTTGTAGGGTTATGGTCTACACTCAACTTGTCGTTGGCGTTGATGGGACTCTACACCTGTTCGATTGTTTCCGCTGAGATTTATGAGGTATATATCAGTTTTACGTTATTTATACATGTGATTGCATTTTGATATATACATTGATGTACTGTGTGTGTCAGCATACCGATCCAGGGATGGCACGGATACACAGAGGCTTGACCGTTTGAGGTTGGGTTGCTACATAAGGATGAAGATCTAAAAGTGATTGATGTGTCTCCTATTACATCTTTGTTTTGCAATATGAATCTTGATAATGATGGGACTGGAGATGAGTCAACTTTATTTAAAAGGCGTCCCAATGATTCGGAGTTTTCAGATCTTGATGCAAAAATTAATAAATGTGGGATTGAAGAGGTCAAAACTTTACATGGTAATGAACCCATTATTTTGGATTTCAAGAAATTTAATTATGATAATTGATCTTTGATAGATTGTATTTCCTTGTTGCAATCCGTGCTAAATTCTCAGCATGCTTATAGTCAAAATAAAGCTTTTACCAAACATATCATTGATGCTTTAATGTAATCTTATGAAGAAAAGCTTGAATCAGAAGTTTCTATCCCTAGAAAACTTCATGATGAGTGGGAACCTACTATTAAAATTAAAATTAAAGATCATGAATGCTATGCTTTATGTGATTTGGGTGCTAGTGTTTCCATGATTCCAAAAACTTTGTGTGATGTGTTAGGTTTCCGTGAATTTGATGATTGTTCTTTAAACTTGCACCTTACGGATTCCACTATTAAGAAACCTATGGGAAGGATTAATGATGTTCTTATTATTGCAAATAGGAATTATGTGCCTGTAGATTTCATTGTCTTGACATTGATTGCAATCCTACATGTCCCATTATTCTTGGTAGATCTTCCCTTAGAATGATTGGTGCAATTATTGATATGAAAGAAGGGAATATTATATTCCAATTTCCGTTAATGAAAGGCATGGAACACTTTCATACATAGAAAATTAAATTATCTTATGAATCTATTATCAGATCCACTTATGGATTGCATACCAAAGATGATAATACCTAGATCTATTCTTACTTTTATGCCTAGCTAGGGACGTTAAATGATAGCACTTGTTGGGAGGCAACCCAATTTTATTTTTGTTTTTTGCTTTTTGGTTCTGTTTAGATGTGGTTTTATGCTTTTAATTAGTGTTTGTGCCAAGTAGAACCTTTGGGAAGACTTGGGGGAAGTTTTTGTGATCTTGCTGTAAAAAACATAAACTTTAGCGCTCACGAGATTTGCTACCATATTTTACTGGACAGTGAGATTAGGATGATTCTTTTTAAGATGATTAATAGACAAATTCCTCACGTCCACCAATCTATTTCAGAAGTTTTGGGGTTACATAAGTATTCGAAACCTACAGCTTACTACAGACTGTTCTGTTTTTGACATATTCTATTTTTCGTGTGTTGTTTGCTTATTTTGATGAATCTATGGCTAGTATTGGAGGGTATGTACCATAGAGAAGTTGGAATAAAGTAGGTTTAACACCAATATAAATAAATAATGAGTTCATTACAGTACCTTAAGTGGTGGTTTGTTTTCTTATACTAACGGAGCTCATGAGATTTTCTGTTGAGTTTTATGTTGTGAAGTTTTCAAGTTTTGGGTAAAGATTTGATGGATTATGGAATAAGGAGTGGCAAGAGCCTAAGCTGGGGATGCCCAAGGTACCCCAAGGTAAAATTCAAGGACAACCAAAAGCCTAAGCTTGGGGATGCCCCGGAAGGCATCCCCTCTTTCGTCTTCGTCCATCGGTAACTTTACTTGAGGCTATATTTTTATTCACCACATGATATGTGTTTTGCTTGGAGCGCCTTGTATGATTTGAGTCTTTGCTTTTTAGTTTACCACAATCATCCTTGCTGTACACACCTTTTGGGAGAGACACACATGAATCGGAATTTATTAGAATACTCTATGTGCTTCACTTATATCTTTTGAGCTAGATAATTTTGCTCTAGTACTTCACTTATATCCTTTAGAGCACGGTGGTGGTTTTATTTTATAGAAATTATTGATCTCTCATGCTTAACTTATATTATTTTGAGATTCCTTTAGAACAGCATGGTAATTTGTTTTGGCTATAAAATTGGTCCTAATATGATAGGCATCTAAGATTGGTATAATAAAAACTTTCATAAAAAGGTGCATTGAATACTATGAGAAGTTTGATACTTGATAATTGTTTTGAGATGTAAATATGGTGATATTAGAGTTGTGCTAGCTGAGTAGTTGTGAATTTGAGAAATACTTGTGTTGAAGATTGCAAGTCCCGTAGCATGCACGTATGGTAACCGTTGTGTAACAAATTTGAAACATGAGGTGTTCTTTGATTGTCTTCCTTATGAGTGGTGGTCGGGGACGAGCAATGGTCTTTTCCTACCAATCTATCCCGCTAGGAGCATGCGCGTAATGCTTGGTTTTTGATGACTTGTAGATTTTTGCAATAAGTACGTGAGTTCTTTATGACTAATGTTGAGTCCATGGATTATACGCACTCTCACCTTTCCATCATTGCTAGCCTCTTCAGTACTGTGCATTGCCCTTTCTCACCTTGAGAGTTGGTGCAAACTTCACGGGTGCATCCAAACCCCGTGATATGATACGACCTATCACACATAAACCTCCTTATATCTTCCTCAAAACAGCCACCATACCTACCTATTATGGCATTTCCATAGCCCTTTTGAGATATATTGCCATGCAACTTTCCACCTTTTCATTTATGACACGCTTCATCATTGTCATATTGCCTTGCATGATCATGTAGTTGACATCGTATTTGTGGCAAAGCCACCGTGCATAATTTATCATACATGTCACTCTTATTCATTGCCCTTCCCGGTACACCGCCGGAGGCATTCATATAGAGTCATATTTTGTTCTAGTATCGAGTTGTAACCATTGAGTTGTAAATAAATAGAAGTGTGATGATCATCATTAATAGAGCATTGCCCCAAATAAAAAGGGGGAGGCCAAATAAGGAAAAAAAGGAATGCCCCAAAAAAGAGAAAAATAAAAAGGGACAATGCTACTATCCTTTTTTCCACACTTGTGCTTCAAAGTAGCACCATGATCTCTATGATAGAGAGTCTCTTGTTTTGTCACTTTCATATACTAGTGGGAATTTTTCATTATAGAACTTGGCTTGTATATTCCAACAATGGGCTTCCTCAAATGCCCTAGGTCTTCGTGAGCAAGCAAGTTGGATGCACACCCACTTAGTTTCTTTTGTTGAGCTTTCATACATTTATAGCTCTAGTGCATCCGTTGCATGGCAATCCCTACTCCTTGCATTGACATCAATTGATGGGCATCTCCCTAGCCCGTTGATTAGCCGCGTCAATGTGAGACTTTCTCCTTTTTGTCTTCTCCACATAACCCCCATCATTATATTCTATTTCACCCATAGTGCTATATCCATGGCTCACGCTCATGTATTGCGTGAAAATTGAAAAAAGTTTGAGATTACTAAAGTATGCAACAATTGCTTGGCTTGTCATCGGGGTTGTGCATGATGAGAGCATTCTTGTGTGACGAAAATGGAGCATGACCAAACTATATGATTTTGTAGGGATGAACTTTCTTTGGCCATGTTATTTTGAAGAAGACATGATTGCTTAGTTAGTATGCTTGAAGTATTATTATTTTTATGTCAATATTAAACTTTTGTCTTGAATCTCTCGGATCTGAATATTCATGCCACAATAAAGAAAATTACATGGGAATTATGCTAGGTGGCATTCCACATCAAAAATTATGTTTTTATCATTTACCTACTCGAGGACGAGCAGGAATTAAGCTTGGGGATGCTTGATATGTCTCCAACGTATCTATAATTTTTAATTGTTCCATGATATTATATTATCTGTTTTGGATGTTTAATGGGCTTTATTATACACTTTTATATTTTTTTGGGACTAACTTACTAACCCAAGGCCCAGTGCAAATTGCTGTTTTTTGTGTGCCTATTTCAGTGTTTCACAGAAAAGGAATATCAATGTAACATCCCAAATTTTCAATTTGGAATGTTATACATTAGATCATCATGCATATCATATTTTACTTTGCATTTTGGTTGATCCTAGAAATTCTACACAACTCAATGACCCACGGAGAGAGTTGAGGATTTCGTTATTTTTATATTTGAGTTCTCTCAAATTTTGAGAATAGGATCATTTGATTTTATTTATTTTATCATCAATTATTTCTACTACAAACATATGAGAGAGGGAATAAAATGAATTTCCAAAAACAAAGAAATATTGAGGATTTAATAATAAAATCAAATAAGATTTTATTTCGGAGTTTTTCGGTGTTTTATTTGAATTTAGGAAAAAGGTGCGTTTTTCAAAATTGCATTTAGGGCCCAAATAAATGTTCCCATTGTGCGGCTTGATTTTAGAAGCCCGCGAAAATTTATTTCGGAATTTTTGGAGTCCATTTAGTAGTTCTTTTTATTTTTCTTCCGAGTGGAATAATTAAAAAAAACGAACCGACTTCGGGCCATACCCGAGCGGGACACCGCCCGGGGGAAGCCTTTAAATAGCGCCGCCCCGAGCCGCCCCAGCCCATCAGCCCCGCCTCGATCCGCGCGCGCCGCCGCCGCCGACGATCCCGCCGCCGAGGTTCGTCGCGCCTCGTTTTCCATGCATGTTCGTCGTTTTTCTTTTTCTCGGATTAAATCCGCGATTTTTCTGATCGTGATTCCTGATCCGATTTTCATTTTAGTATAACTTTTCGCTTGTTTATCGGAATTAGGCGATTCAAGCGCCTGGAGTTTCGTCTCGAAACCCTCTATCAATTTAACCAACTTAAACAAGTTTTTGCCACTGTAAAAATTTCCCTAGATCCAGAATAGTAAATGAAGCCTGTTTCTTTTGCCGTTTGACTTTCGTTGCTTCGTTTGATTTGATTCTTTTTGCAAACCAGAGTTCTTAAGTTGAACCTTCTGGTTAGATCTCTTATTTGAGTTTTACCCGTGCATTAGATGAATACTTATTGTATGCTTTTTTGTTTGTCAGCGACTCTTTTTTGTTTGTCAGCGACAGAATTCCCGGAGTGCGCCGCCTGTTACTTCGAATCTCTAGGTTTCGCGGATCATCAGCAAGGCAAGTAACACTTTGATCATACCTCCTACTACCCAGTTTTATTGCATTAGATCAATCCTCAAACATTGCATGATTAGGATCTAATTAAATTGTGGGATGGGAAGTAGTTGAGGTAGTACCTATTACCTGTTGTATTATCAAACCTTTGGGAGTTACTTCTACGTTTGCCTATTATGCCATGCTATGCTAGTAGACGTGGATTGGGTGAGTGATATCCATGACAGATGTGAGTTTGTTAATTAATGGTTTATCTAAGGTGGCAACTTAAACACACATCTGGGTGGATTGAGGTACCTGGGTATTCCAGGATTGCCTGTTTTTTTTATGGACCGCCACCCAGGCCCAAAGGGATCATGAGATTTTCATACTAGAAACTTCCGTGTGCAGCCACAAGCTATTATGGGCTCTAGCATAGTTGATTAAGTTGTGCGAACTCTTACAGTGGTAGACTAGCAGATGTAGGGGAAAGTAGGTGTAACGGTCTACCCGATCGTAAGGTGCTAGCGCTTCTGAAAGACTATGTCTCGGTCATCCGTCTTCTCAAACACCATGTAGTGCGAGAAACCAAACGGAGGCGATCGAGTCTTGTGGGGAAAAGTGCGCAAACCTCTGCAGAGTGTATAAACTAATCATGGTTAGCCGTGTCCCCGGTTATGGACATCTTGAGTATCTAGTACTTGGATTATCATGTGAATCTCAACATGTTACTCTAAAATTAATTTTGTTGGGTTTTGTTTAATGATGATGCTTAATTGGGATTGAGGATGCTGTCAACCATTCTCAATGTTTAACAACTACCATGATAGTTAATAAAATTTATTCCTTTGCAGTAGGGAAAAATTGGCTTTACGCAAAACTGTAACCATAGAGCTTTCCACCAGCCAAATATGCATATAGTATAGCTGTTTCATTCCATTACTCTCTATGTGTTACCTTGCCAGCATATTCCATGTGCTGACCCGTTTCGGGCTGCAACGTTAATGTTGCAGACTTTTCAGACGACGATTAAGGAGTTTTAGGTCGTGGTTCTATACTCAGTGATGCCGTTGGAGTTGATGGACTCACTTATCTTCCAAGCCTTCCGCTGTTATCGTTATTAGATGGCCTTAAGCCATATTTATTGTAATAAGTTCTCTATTGAGACACTCGATGTAATAAGTGTGTGATTGCTACTCTGTTATAAATCCTTCCGAGTACTGTGTGGTGTCAGCATTACTGATCCAGGGATGACACCTGAGGACAGATCAGACTATTTGAGGTCTGGTCGCTACAGAACGGCCACTAAGCTAAAGACCTAGATCACTACTCACTCTCTTCTCTTTCTGACTCCTCATCTTTTCTACTCTTTTAGGATGGCGGATGCAAGGAACAAGTTCATGCAACCGGATGAAGATACACCCTTTGGACGTCACTTGAAGGAAGTCACTAGATATCTGAACATAGGAGTACCAAGCTTCACCAGAACCTACAACGCCACTTTACCTGAAGAAGAGCGCTGGATGATTCAAGTTCAAGTTACAGGAAAGACGTTCATGCCAGTCACTGAGCCCATAGAGTTTTCTTTTGATGCACCGACTTGGAATCTAGGAAAGAGCATGGCAACTCATATCGCCATGGGACGCATTGGAGAAGTCTACCGAAATGATCTCAAGGATACTATCTACTAGATTTGTGGGCGCCGAGATGAGCACTGGGAGATGATTAGTACCAGAAAGGATAGATCAATTGCAGCTTTTATCTAGGAGTTAAACCAGCACATTCGACGTCAGGAGAACCAGATGTGCGCCGACATGACAGACCTGAAGAAGGCAAAGACAAGAATGAAGGAACTGGAGGAAGAACTCAAGGCTACACGTGAAGATTATGAAGAAGAAATTGAAGTATTAGTGGATAAGAATGCCGACCTAACAATGAAGATTGGAATATTTATGGGAGGCCCTACACTAGTAGAAGAAGACGAAGAACCCAAGGAGATTCACCCGGAAGACTACATCATCATCGACGACACCGACTCGGATCCCGGCGATAGCGACGATGACTATGTTGATGAAGCCGGAGCAGATATCATGGAGTCTGCAACCGAAGAATATTTCTAGTAGACCACCTCATCAGTAGTAGTAGCCCACCATGTAAATATTATAGTCCGAGCACTTTCGCGATAGTTAGAACGATTGTATGCCCTTGTTTGATTGAATGAATGAAGTGAATTGTTTGCTTTTGCCTCATGTGCATATGGGTAGTGTTTTCTCTTTAGACCCCCTATATTCTTAAATCTCATCTTTTCTAAACCCTCAGATGCCTCCGAGACGTGACCCCGGATTTACCTTTCCACCGGAGCTCACCCAGTTGGTCTAGCAGCAGAACACATTGATGCAGTTGCTAGTCCAGAATCAGAATCAAGGGAACAACAACAACAACAACCCACCACCACCACCACCTGTTGATCAATTAGCCCATTTTCTTAGGCTAAATGCGCTGATGTTTTCCAGTAGCACCGAGCCGATAGTAGCAGATGATTGGCTCCGCAAGACAGCTAGAGAGTTGACCACAGCACGATGCACGGATGCGGAGAAGGTGAAGTTTGCCGCACATCAGCTTGAAGGACCCGCAGCATCATGGTGGGAGAACTTCACAGTCACTTTCCCTGTCGATACTATCACATGGGACCAGTTTCAGTAGGCTTTTCGAACTGCCCATGTTTCAGCAGGAGCTATGGCCATGAAGAAGCGAGAGTTTCGCAACTTGCGCCAAGGAGGACAGACAGTTGGCCAGTATGTGGAGGACTTTAGTAAGCTAGCACGTTATGCCCCAGATGACGTTGCTACAGATGCAGCTAAGCGGGAGAAATTTCTGGAAGGACTGAATGATGAGTTGAGCATGCAGTTGATGGTAGCAATCTTCAACAACTACCAGGAGTTGGTAGATCATGCTCTCATGATTGAAGGGAAGCAGCAGCAAATTGAGAATCGCAAGAGGAAGTATGCACAAGGAAAGAACAATTCAGGAGCTCAGCAGAAGCCACGATTTACCCCTAGGCCAGGAGGACATTTTCAGCATACCCATGGAGGAGGAAGATTTCACAATCACAATGGCCCCAAGAATGGTAATGGGAATGGAGGAAGCAACGGCCAGAACCGCACCAACCCATCAACCCTAGCCAAGAAAGACCTGAGCCAAGTCACTTGCTTTAAGTGCCAGAAGACCAGACATTATGCCAATGAATGTCCTGAATCACAGAATAGAAATGGTAATGGAAGCTCTGGGAAGAAGCCAAACCCTTTCAACAGGGGACAGGTGAACCACGTTAACATGGAGGAGGTTGAAGAGCAGCCGGATGCAGTAATCAGTAAGTTTTTGGTTAAGTCATTTACTGCACTCGTTCTTTTCGATACTGGTGCATCGCATTCATACATATCAAGGGGATTTGTGGATAAGTATAAACTGCCAACCCAAGCCCTTAGGTCACCCATGTTAGTAACCTCGCCTGGAGCAGAATATATGGCTAGTCTATGGTGTGATCGGTTACCATTAAGGATTGGTAACTATGTTTTTCCCTCGGACCTAATAGTATTGGAATCCCAAGGATTGGATGTGATATTAGGCATGGATTGGTTGTCAAAGTATGAAGGGAATATTGAATGTGCCAGTAAGTCAATTTTGCTTACCACCCCAGAAGGGAGAAGGATCAAGTATGTATCCCGACATGTGCCAAAGAGGACTCAGATAAATTGTTTAACCGGAGTTGTGCAGGAGGAAGTACCAGTAGTGAAAGATTTCCCCGAAGTATTTCCAAAAGAGTTGCCAGGCATGCCACCGGATAGAGATATTGAGTTTTTGATTGAGCTTTTGCCAGGCACAGGGCCAATATCAAAGAGACCATATAAGATGCCTGCAAAGGATTTGGTGGAAATTAAGAAGAAAATTAAGGAGTTACTGGATAAAGGATATATTCGCCCAAGTTCTTCACCTTGGGGATCGCCAGTACTTCTAGTAGAAAAGAAGGATGGATTGTTAAGGATGGTTGTCGATTATCGAGGATTGAATGAAGTAACCATCAAGAACAAGTACCCACTACCGATGATCAATGATCTGTTTGATCGATTGCAAGGAGCTAAGGTATTTTCCAAGATCGATCTGCGATCAGGATACAACCAGTTGAAGATTCGGGAACAGGATATACCCAAGACGGCTTTTACCACCAGGTATGGGCTGTACGAGTATACCGTTATGTCATTTGGTCTGACTAACGCACCTGCATATTTTATGAACATGGTGAACAAAGTGTTTATGGAGTTATTGGATAAGTTTGTCGTAGTGTTCATTGATGATATCCTGGTTTACTCAAAGAATGAAGAGGAGCATAAGGAACATTTGCGTTTGGTTCTTGGAAAGCTCAGAGAACATCAATTATATGCCAAGTTTAGCAAATGTGAGTTTTGGTTGAAGGAAGTTGGATTTCTCGGACACGTTATATCCGGAGAAGGTATAGCAGTAGATCCCACTAAAGTTGATACCGTGACCAAGTGGGAAGCACCAACCACCGTGGGAGAGATCCGGAGTTTTCTTGGACTCGCAGGATACTACTGGAGGTTTATTGAGAATTTCTCAAAGATTGCGAAGCCTATGACGGAGTTGTTGAAGAAGGATACCAAGTTCATATGGACGGAGGAATGTGAGGCTAATTTTCAGGAGTTAAGGAAACATTTGGTTACCTTACCCGTGTTGATTTTGCCAGACGAGACCAAGGATTATGAGGTGTATTGCGATGCTTCACGTCGAGGACTTGGAGCAGTACTTATGTAGGAAGGGAGAGTTGTTTCATATGCCTCACGACAGCTTAAGCCTCATGAGTTGAATTATGCTACGCATGATTTGGAGTTAGCAGCCGTAGTGCATGCACTGAAGACTTGGAGACATTTTCTGATTGGAAACCATTGCGAAGTGTATACGGATCATAAGAGTCTGAAGTATATTTTCACACAGAAGGAGTTGAATCTCAGACAAAGGAGATGGTTGGAGCTCATCAAGGATTATGATATGAGATTGCATTATCACCCTGGAAAGGCTAACGTAGTAGCTGACGCGTTGAGCCGTAAGAGCCATGTCAACACCTTAATGACGGGAGATTTACCAAGGGAGTTAGCCGAAAATCTTCGAGAGCTATGTTTGGAAATAGTCCCGAGAGGCTATGTAGCAGCATTGGAGATTCAGTCTACATTGATGGATAAAATCAGAGAAGCCCAAAGGACTGACAAGGAGATTGCTTCTATTAAGGAGAAAATTAGCAAAAGAAAAGCTAAGGGATTTCGTGAGGATGAGTACGATACCATATGGTTTGAAGACCGTGTTTATGTGCCAAATGATTCAGAGATCGGGAAGTTAATTTTACAAGAGGCCCATGATTCACCATATTCGATTCACCCAAGAAATACCAAGATGTATTTGGATTTGAAGGATATTTTCTGGTGGACCGGAATGAAGAAGGATATTGCAGAGTACGTAGCAGTTTGTGATGTATGTCAGAGAGTGAAGGCAGAGCATCAGAAGCCAGCAGGATTGCTACAACCATTGCTGATACCCGAATGGAAGTGGGATAAGCTAGGCATGGATTTTATTACAGGATTTCCTAGAACACGTTCAGGCTATGACTCGATATGGGTTGTAGTCGATCGTTTGACAAAGGTAGCTCATTTCATTCCAGTGAAGACTACCTATACCAGTGCAAAGTTGGCAAAGATATACATGACCAGGATCGTATGTCTGCATGGAGTTCCAAGGAGCATTGTATCAGATAGAGGAACCCAGTTTACTTAAAAGTTCTGGAATCAGTTGCATGAGACTTTGGGAACCAGACTAGAGTTTAGCACAGCTTTCCACCCGCAGACAGATGGACAGACTGAGAGAGTCAACCAGATCTTGGAGGATATGCTAAGAGCTTGTGCGCTAGATTACGGATCTAGTTGGGACGAGAATTTGCCGTATGCAGAATTATCTTACAACAACAGCTATCAATCCAGTTTGAAGATGGCCCCTTTTGAAGCCTTGTACGGAAGAAGGTGTAGGACCCCACTGTCCTGGGATGAAGTTGGAGATCGCCATTTGTTTGGACCGGATCTGATAAAGGAATCTGAACAGAAAGTGAAATTAATTCGCGACAGGCTAAAGGTAGCTCAATCCAGGCAGAAGAGTTATGTAGATTCTAAACACAAGGAGACAGTTTACGAAGTTGGAGGCCGAGTTTATCTTCGAGTATAACCACTTTGAGGAGTTACGCGCTTTGGAGTTAAGGGAAAACTAGCGCCACGTTTTGTAGGCCCATACAAAGTTTTGGAACGTATGGGAGAAGTAGCCTACAAGTTGGAATTACCCGAAGGACTGTCAGGAGTTCATGACGTGTTTCATGTATCCCAGTTGAAGAAGTGCCACGCAGAGATGGCTGACATACCGTTGAGAGATACGGTACCACTGGAAGCAATTTAGTTGGACAGTGATTTGACCTATGAGGAGAAACCAGTTAAGAT
Organism: Triticum urartu; assembly: GCF_003073215.2. Lineage (NCBI taxonomy): Eukaryota > Viridiplantae > Streptophyta > Magnoliopsida > Poales > Poaceae > Triticum > Triticum urartu. The sequence continues at coordinate 547,404,754 of NC_053022.1, forward strand.
TCTAGAGTATGCCAGTCGAGTCACCCGCAGCAAGGTTATCAAGTTTTGCAAGGTTCAGTGGAGCCACCACACGGAGGATGAAGCCACCTGGGAACGAGAGGAAGAATTGCTGAAAGACCACCCTCACCTATTTTCTAGCCAACCCGAATCTCGAGGGCGAGATTCATCTTAAGGGGGGTAGGTTTGTAACATCCCAAATTTTCAATTTGGAATGTTATACACTAGATCATCATTGCATATCATATTTATTGCATTTTGGCTGATCCTAGAAATTTTTCGCAACTCAAGGACCCTTGGAGAGAGTTGGGGATTTCGTTATTTTCATATTTGAGTTTCTCTCAAAATTTGAGAATAGGATCATTTGATTTTATTTATTTTATCATCAATTATTCCTATTACAAAAATATGAGAGAGGGAATAAAATGACTTTCCCAAAATAAATAAATATTGAGGATTTAATAATAAAATCAAATAAGATTTTATTTCAGAGTTTTTCGGTGTTTTATTTGAATTTAGGAAAAATGTGCGTTTTTCAAAATTGCATTTAGGGCCCAAATAAATGTTCACCTTGTGTGGCTTGATTTTAGAAGCCCGTGAAAATTTATTTCGGAATTTTTGGAGTCCGTTTAGTATTTCTTTTTATTTTTCTTCCGAGCGGAATAATTAAAAAAACGAACCGACTTCGGGCCGTACCCGAGCGGGACACCGCCCGGGGGCAGCCTTTAAATAGCGCAGCCCCGAGCCGCCCCAGCCCATCAGCCCCGCCTCGATCCGCGCGCGTCGCCGGAGCCGCCGCCGACGACGACGACGATCCCGTCGCCCGAGGTTCGTCGCGCCTCGTTTTTCGTGCCGAAAAAAAAGAGAGAAAAAATTTCGGCGTTCGTCGTTTTTCTTTTTCTCGGATTAAATCCGTGATTTTTCTGATCGCGATTCCTGATCCGATTTTCGTTTTAGTTTAACTTTTCGCTCGTTTATCGGAATCAGGCGATTCAAGCGCCTAGGGATACGTCTCGAAACCCTCTATCCGTTTAATCAACTTAAACAAGGTTTTGCTACTGTAAAATTTTCCCTAGATACAGATTACTAGAACGAAGTTGTTTTCTTTCGCTGTTTGACTTTCGTTGCTTCGTTCGATTTGATTCTTTTTGCCAACTGGAGTTCTTAAGTTGAACATTCTGGTTAGATATCTTATTTGAGTTTTACCTGTGCATTAGATGAGTACTTATTGTATGCTTGTTTGTTTGTCTGCGATAGAATACCCAGAGTGCGCCGCCTGTTACTTCGAATCGTTAGGTTTCGCGGATCATCAGCAAGGCAAGTAACACTTTGATCATACCTTTCCTACAACCCAGTTTTATTGCATTAGATCAATCCTCACACATTGCATGATTAGGATCTAATTAAATTGTGGGATTGGAATTAGATGAGGTAGTACCTATTACCTGTTTATTTTCAAACCTTTGGGAGTTACTTCTACGTTTGCTTATTGTGCCATGCTATGCTAGTAGACGTGGATTGGGTGAGTGAAATCCATGACAGATGTGAGATTGTTAATTAATGGTTTATCTAAGGTGGCAACTTAAACACACATCTGGGTGGATTGAGGCACCTGGGTATTCCAGGACTTGCCTGTTTTCTTTTGGACCGCCACCCAGGCTCAAAGGGATCATGAGACTATTCATACTAGAAACTTCTGTGTGCAGCCACAAGCTATTATGGGCTCTAGCATAGTTGACTAAGTCGTGCGAACTCTTAGAGTGCTAGACTAGAAGATGTAGGGGATGTAGGTGGTACGGTCTACCCGATCGTAAGGTCCTACCGCTTTTGAAAGACTGTGTCTCGGTCATCCGTCTTCTCAAACACCTTGTAGTGCGAGAAACCAAACGGAGGCGACCGAGTCTTGTGGGGAAAAGTGCGCAAACCTCTGCAGAGTCTAATAAACTAATCATGGTTAGCCGTGTCCCCGGTTATGGACATCTTGAGTATCTAGTACCAGGATTATCATGTGAATCTCAACATGTTACCCTAAATTAATTTTGTTGGGTTTTGTTAATGATGATGCTTAATTGGGATTGAGAATGCTGTCAACCATTCTCAATGTTTAACAACCACCATGATAGTAATTAAATTTTATTCCTTTGAATTAAGGAAAAATTGGCTTTACACAAAACTGTAACCATAGAGCTTTCCACCAACCAAATATGCATATAGTATAGCTGTTTCATTCCATTACTCTCTATGTGTTACCTTGCCGGCATATTCCATGTGCTGACCCATTTCGGGCTGCAACGTTAATGTTGCAGACTTTTCAGACGACGATTAAGGAGTTTTTAGGTCGTGGTTCTATACTCAGTGACGCCGTTGGAGTTGATGGACTCACTTATCTTCCAAGCCTTCCGCTGTTATCGTTATTAGATGGCCTTAAGCCATACTTATTGTAATAAGTTCTCTTTTGAGACACTCGATGTAATAAGTGTGTGATTACTACTCTGCTATAAATCCTCCGAGTACTGTATGGTGTCAGCATTACTGATCCAGGGATGACATCAGAGCACAGAGATCAGACTGTTTGAGGTCTGGTCGCTACATCCAGGCTCAGTATCTTTTTGCATAGTTCCTGCTTGTTTTCCTGCAAGAGGCGAAAAGGGATAAACTCGATCTTAGGTTTCTTTACCCTATCCGGGAGGCTTGACTTTTTGAACTCCACATGCATGTCCCCAGGTTGAGGTAGTGGGACTTCATCTTCATCTGAGCTCGTCTCCTCCTTTCCCTTGGGTTCATAGTCCTCTTCTTCTTCCGTAGTCCAACTGCAATGCTCCACATCCCCATAGACCTTAGGATCTGCAAGGTAATCAGTCACATAGCTTTCTCCTTTCGAATCCTGGGACGACATGTTGCTCTGTCTGCAGCAGGACACCTCAAAACAAAGACAGGAGATATTTGCGTGATACGGGAGTCAAAACCTCCGGGAGATTATATAATGAATTTTTACCGACCAAAATACGTGTCGTGTACGAAAACGGAGTCTGGAGAGCACATGAGGTAGGGGGGCGCGGGCGCGCCCTCCACCCTCGTGGAGACCTCGTGTCCTTCCCGGACTACTACTTATTTTTTCTATTATTCTAAATATTCCAAAATGGAGAAATATTGCCTTCAAAACTATTTTGGAGTCGGTTTACTTACCGTACCACGTACCTATTCCTTTTCGGAGTCTGAAACGTTCCGGAAAGTGTCCCTTATGTATTCCTCCGGGGTTACGGTTTCAATAATATTGGTTTCAACATTTATGGGATTACCTGAGATATAATGTTTGATTCTTTGACCGTTCACCACCTTCGGATTTGTGCCTTCGAAGTTGTTGATTTTTATGGCACCAGAACGATAGACCTCCTCGATAACATAAGGACCTTCCCATTTAGAGAGAAGTTTTCCTGCAAAAAATCTTAAACGAGAGTTGTATAGAAATACATAATCACCTGCATTAAACTCACGCTTTTGTATTCTTTTGTCATGCCATCTTTTAACTTTTTCTTTAAACAACTTGGCATTTTCATAGGCTTGGGTTCTCCATTCATCAAGTGAGCTAATATCAAATAACCTCTTCTCACCGGCAAGTTTGAAATCATAATTGAGTTCTTTAATAGCCCAATATGCTTTGTGTTCTAGTTCGAGAGGTAAGTGACATGCTTTTCCATAAACCATTTTATACGGAGACATACCCATAGGATTTTTATATGCAGTTCTATAGGCCCATAATGCATCATCAAGTTTCTTGGACCAATTTTTTCTAGATCTATTAACAGTCTTTTGCAAAATTAATTTGAGCTCTCTATTACTCAATTCTACTTGACCACTAGACTGAGCATGATAAGGAGATGCAATTCTATGATTAACATCATATTTAGCTAGCATTTTATGGAAAACACCATGAATAAAATGTGAACCACCATCAGTCATTAAATATCCAGGGACTCCAAATCTTGGAAAAATAACTTCTTTAAGCATTTTAATAGAAGTGTTATGATCAGCACTACTAGTTGGAATAGCTTCTACCCACTTAGTAACATAATCAACATCAACTAAAATATATGTATATCCATTAGAGGAAGGAAAGGGTCCCATATAGTCAAAGCCCCAAACATCAAATGGTTCAATAACGAGTGAATAGTTCAGAGGAATTTCTTGACTTCTACTAATATTACCAATTCTTTGACATTCATCACAAGATAAGACAAACTTACGGGCATCCTTGAAGAGGGTAAGCCAATAAAAACCAGATTGCAATACCTTATGTGCAGTTCTATCTCCAGCATGGTGTCCTCCATAAGCTTTGGAGTGACACTTGCGTAGGATCTGTTCCTGTTCATGCTCAGGTACACAACGTCTAATAACACCATCTACTACTTCTTTATAAAGATGTGGGTCATCCCAAAAGTAATGTCTCAAATCATAGAAGAACTTTTTCTTTTGCCGGTATGTGAAACTAGGTGGTATAAACCTAGCAACAATGTAATTAGCATAATTAGCATACCATGGAGCAGTATGAGAAGCATTTATGACATTTAATTGCTCATCAGGAAAGCTATCATCAATAGGAAGTGGGTCATTGAGGGAGTCCTGGATTAGGGGGTCTCCGGACAACCGGACTATATCCTTTGGCCGGACTATTGGACTATGAAGATACAAGATTGAAGACTTCGTCTCGTGTCCGGATAGGACTCTACTTAGTGTGGAAGGCAAGCTAAGCAATACGGATATGTGTATCTCCTCCTTTGTAACCGACCTTGTGTAACCCTAGCCCCCTCCGATGTCTATATAAACCGGAGGGTTTTAGTCCGTAGGACAACATACAATCATACCATAGGCTAGCTTCTAGGGTTTAGCCTCTCCGATCTCGTGGTAGATCAACTCTTGTAATACTCATATCATTAAGAATAAATCAAGCAGGACGTAGGGTTCTACCTCCATCAAGAGGGCCCGAACCTGGGTAAAACATCGTGTCCCCTGCCTCCTGTTACCATCCGCCTTAGACGCACAGTTCGGGACCCCCTACCCGAGATCCGCCGGTTTTGACACCGACATTGGTGCTTTCATTGAGAGTTCCTCTGTGTCGTCGCCGTTGGGCTTGATGGCTCCTACAATCATCGATAGCGATGCAGCCCAGGGTGAGACTTTTCTCCCCGGACAGATCTTTGTGTTCGGTGGCTTCGCACTGCGGGCCAACTCGCTTGGCCATCTGGACCAGATCGAAAGTTACGCCCCTGGCCACCAGGTCAGGTTTGGAAGCTTAAACTACATGGCCGATATCCGCGGAGACTTGATCTTCGACAGATTCGAGCCCCTGCCTTGTGCGCCGCGCGGTCACGATGAGTACGATTTAGCTCTACCATCGGACCGTATTCAGGAGATCGCACCGGCAGCCGCTCCGAGCCTCAATTTGGAGCCAGTTGCGCCATCCATGGACGGGTGGATGGACCCCGTCACGGAGGCCGTATCCTCAGCGGCGATCGAGCCGAATATCGACCTTACCCTTCACAAGAGTCGTGTTGCCAAACTGCCGGATCCTTCTCCGGCCACGGACTCCAAATCGCCTGCGCCCGTTCATGTCGAATCCGATTGGGCGCCGATCATGGAGTTTACCTCCGTGGATATTTTTCAGCACTCGCCCTTTGGTGACATACTGAACTCATTAAGGTCTCTCTCCTTGTCAGGAGAGGCCTGGCCGAACTACGTCCGGCAGGATTGGGATGCGGATGACGAAGAAATTCGCCGCCCACCCACCACCCACTTAGTAGCCACTGTCGATGACTTAACCGACATGCTCGACTTCGACTCCGAAGACATCGACGGTATGGACGACGATGCGGGAGTCGAAGAGGAAGCACTGCCCATAGGGACTGGACAGCCACCTCATCCTACGATATATACATGGTGGACACACCCAAAGAAGGCAATGGCGATGAGACAATGGAGGATGACCCCTCCAAGAAGCAACCCAAGCGCCGGCGTCAGTGGCGCCGCTCTAAGTCCCGCCAAGGCAAAAGTGGTGATACCGGCACCGGAGATAATAGCACTCCGGACAGTGCCGAAGACAACAACAATCCCCTCCAACAAGATTTAGAGCAGGAGGATGGAGGAGCCAGCCCTCCTGAGAGAGCGGCAGATGTAGAGGCGGAGGATGATAATTACATGCCTCCCTCCGAAGACGAGGCAAGCCTCGACGATGACGAATTCGTCGTGCCAGAGGATCCCGTCGAACAAGAGCGCTTCAAGCGCCGGCTTATAGCCACGGCAAATAGCCTTAAGAAAAAGCAGCAGCAGCTTCAAGCTGATCAAGATTTGCTAGCCGACAGATGGACTGAAGTCCTGGCCGCCGAGGAATATAAACTCGAACGCCCCTCCAGGAGTTACCCAAAGTGCAGGTTGCTACCCCGACTGGAGGAGGAAGCACCGAAACCTACATCCCCGACGTACGACGTGGCTGATCGGCCACCTCGTGGCCGCGACAGAGAAACATTCCAGCCAAAAGCTCAGCCCGCACCCCGATGCCATTGAAATAAAAAGGCATGGGGAAATACGCCAGACCTGTGAGACGTACTGGAGGACAAAGAAAAACGTGCAAGATCGATCTATGGATCACGAGGGCGCGCCACTATGCGAGACGATAATTGTCATGCCGGATATAGTAAAAGTAAGTCCCGCCGGGCCGAACACAGCGGGCAAGACTCATTCAAGCTGCATCGCGATATAGCCCAGTACAGAGGCGCCGCACACCCCTTATGCTTCACAGACGAAGTAATGGATCATCAAATCCCAGAGGGTTTCAAACCCGTAAATATAGAATCATATGGCGGCACAACAGATCCTGCGGTATGGATCGAGGATTTCCTCCTGCACATCCACGTGGCCCACGGTGATGACCTACACGCCATCAAATACCTCCCACTAAAACTCAAAGGACCAGCGCGGCATTGGCTCAATAGCTTGCCAGCAGAGTCCAATGGCTGTTGGGAAGATCTGGAAGCCGCATTCCTCGACAACTTTCAGGGCACTTATGTGCGACCACCAGATGCCGATGACTTGAGCCACATAATTCAGCAGCCAGAGGAATCGGCCAGGCAATTCTGGACATGGTTCCTAACAAAGAAAAATCAAATTGCCGACTGTCCGGATGCAGAGGCCCTAGCAGCTTTCAAGCACAACATCCGCGACGAGTGGCTAGCCCGGCACCTTGGTCAGGGAAAGCCGAAATCTATGGCAGCCCTCACGACACTCATGACCCGCTTTTGTGCGGGAGAAGACAGCTGGCTGGCTCGCAGCAATAACATATCAAAAAACCATGGTACTTTGGATACCAAGGACGACAATGGCAGATCACGTCGCAACAAGCATAAGCGCTGCATTAACAGCGAAAAATACCGAGGATACGACAGTCAAAGCCGGATTCAAGGGCTCTAAACCCGGTCAGCGGAAAAAGCCATTCAAAAGAAGCACTCTGGGCCCGTCCAGTTTGGAACGTATACTCGATCGCTCGAGTCAAATACACGGCACCCCCGACAAGCCAGCCAACCACACTAACAGGGGTTGTTGGGTGTTCCAGCAGGCCGACAAGTTAAATGCCAAAAACAAAGATAAGGGGTCACATAGCGATGACGAGGAGGAGCCCCGGTAGCCGAACACCGGAGGACAGAAGAGGTTCCCCCCACAAGTACGGACGGTGAACATGATATACGCAACCCACATCCCCAAGAGGAAGCGGAAGCGTGTGCTCAGGGACGTATATGCGTTAGAGCCAGTCGCCCCAAAATTCAACCCATGGTCTTCCTGTTCGATCACCTTCAATCACAGGGACCACCCCACTAGTATCCATCATGGCGGATTCGCCGCACTGGTCCTAGACCAAATCATTGACGGATTTCACCTCACTAGAGTCCTTATGGATGGTGGCAGCAGCTTGAACCTGCTTTATCAGGACACAGAGCGAAAATGGGTATCGACCCCTCAAGGATCAAACCCACAAAAATGACCTTTAAAGGCGTCATACCAGGTGTAGAGACCCATTGCATAGGCTTAGTCACACTGGAAGTGGTCTTCGGATCCCCGGATAACTTCCGAAGTGAAGAGTTAATCTTCGACATAGTCCCGTTCCGCAGTGGCTAGCATGCACTGCTCGGGCGAACCGCATTCGCAAGAGTCAATGTGATACAACATTATGCATATCTCAAGCTCAAGATGCCAGGACCTCGGGGGTCATCACAGTCAATGGAAACACAAAGCGCTCTCTCCGCACGGAGGAGCACGCTGCGGCCCTCGCAGCAGAAGCACAAAGCAGCCTCTTAAGGCAATCCACTAGTTCGGCGATTAAGGACCTGGACAATTTCAAGCGCGCCCGGAGTAATCGGAAACTGGACCGCCAGGCACATTCCGAGCTCACATAGCAATGTGGCCCCCACCCCGGTCCCAGCCAAAATGCGAAATCTGTGCCACCCGTACATAATTATGCATTAAAAATACCATGGGCACAGGCAGGGAAGGGCGCGCAACTACGACACGCCCCAAGACGCGTCTTAAACCGCACTAGGGGCTTCCCGCTTTGTTATTTTTTCTCTTTCGGGACTTTAATCTCTGGAAACCCTGTCCGGCAGCATGATTGTCGAACACATGATGCAACAACCAAGGAGGCAGAAAGCTACATCACACCACGAAACTCCCAGGTGGATTACGATAACGAGTGAAATATTTGCTTTAATACTATTCCTCAGCTTGCCCTTGGAAGGGACATGTCAAACAGTCCTACTTTTTGCTTATCACTCTACTTGTATAATTCTGCTTTGACGCCCCCTTTTAAATAAAACAATGCATAGCATTATGACTATTATTGCATTCTTCCTTTCTATACATATATGTTCATTCATGACATCTAGCACCCGTACACTCTGGTACGGCCAATACGCTAGGGGCTTAAGCATACCCCATAATATGACGTGAGAAGTCCGAACACTTTCGACAGTGCGGCACCCCGAACTTATAGCATTATATGCATCAGCTCCGAATCATGTCTTGGGTCAATAGTTGGGTTTGCCCGGCTCCCATGTTTTGGTACCTTAAGTTCCGCTCTATCGGCTAAGGTAGCACTGGGAGAACTACTGTGATTGTGCCCCAGTTCTGCTGGGCTAAGCACCTCAGTAGAGAAAGCTAAAACGGACTGTCATGATAAGGCGAGAGACTGGTCGCTGTTCGAGAGGTTTCAAGTCCCTAAAGACTTATGCTGCTTAGAGCGAGGAGTCGGCCCTGTCCGGCTTACGGTGTGTATCGCGCCCCGAATTCGGCCTTCCGAATACTAGGGGCTTCGCCGAAATTTAAAATTATAGAATTCTATGGCTAAGTGAGAGTGATAACGCATTATGGTCCGATTGCCTTGTTCGTTGTGCTGAGCACCTCCCTCGAAGGACCCAACAATGGGAACAAGAGTGCTCAGGTTTATCCCGAACACCCCAGCACTCGTTGCATGGGGGCAGAAGCCGACGACTAGCCATCTCTTAGATTTGATAAACACCCGAACAGAAGGTAATATTTTAGATTCAGACAAGCGTTGCATAGCGCATATGAACAAGTTTTCATAATACAGGATTACACGAGCAAGTTCATTCAAATATTACATCTTTTGCACACTCATCCGCTATGAGACGGGCACCCTTCAGGACACCCTCATAGTACATCTCGGGGTGGCGATGCTCCTTGCCCTGCGGCGGCCCTTCCTTCACCAGCTTCACAGCGTCCATCTTGGCCCATTGCACCTTCACACGGGCGAAAGCCCGGCGTGCACCTTCGACGCAGACGGACCGCTTGATGACTTCCAGCTGTGAGCAGGCATCCACAAGCCGCCTCACCAGGCCGAAGTAGCTGTTGGGAAGGGCGTCGCCAGGCCACATCCGGACTATAAAGCCCTTCATGGCCTGTTCGGCCGCCTTGTGCAGCTCGACCAGTTGCTTCAGCTGGTCGCTCAGAGGCATCGGGTGTTCGGTCCCAATATACTGTGACCAGAACAGCTTCTCCGTTGAGCTTCCCTCATCGGCCTGGTAAAACTGTGCGGCATCCGACACGCTGCGGGGTAAATCTGTGAATGCTCCTGGAGAGCTCTGGATTCGAGTAAGTAACAAGTAATTCACTTTCACATGCTTGCTTTGCATATAGAATGCCTTACCCGCCGCTATCTTCTTCATCGCATCAATCTCCTGGAGGGCCTTTTGGGCTTCGTCCTTGGCACTATTTGCGCTCTCAAGGGCCGTGGAAAGCTCGGACTCTCGCGTCTTCAAGTCAACCTCCAACGCCTCGTGCTTCGTCACGAGAGCGTGGAGCTCTTGCTGCACCTCGCCCACCTGTGCCTCATGCCTTTCCTAGTCAGTGTGCTCCTTGGCCGCTTTGTTTTCGGCCTCGGATAGCACTTGCTTCATGGTTGTCACCTCAGTCGTGGCCCCTGGCAAATTTACAATGATCCTGTCATTTTGCAATCGCATTCTTTTTATATATATCCATAGACTAGGTACTACTTACCTTTGTTCTCCTCGAGCTGCCTCTTGGCAAGGCCAAGCTCTTCCTTGGACCCTTCGAGGTCCTACTTCAGTGCGGCGACCTCCGCAGTCAGTGCGGCAGAGGCCAGCAGTGAAGCCTGCATACGCATATAGACATACTTATATTAGACTCCTGCGATATTGTTTGATCCTCTGTTCGGCTTTTCTTTGTGAACACCGAATAGAGCATCAGGGGCTACTGTCTATGCGGTAATATTTTTCCTATATTTCAAATTCTTACCTCAAAGCCTTTTAGAAGGCTGGCACAAGCTTCAGTCAGTCCGCTCTTGGCGGACTGAACCTTCTGGATCACCGCACTCAGAATAGTCGTTGATGGAAGCACTGCGAAGCGCTCCCAGCAGACTGTCCAGTGCCTTTGGATGGAAAGAGGTCACCGGCACAGGCGTCTTGCCCCTTTTGGAAGGACGCCGCCTGCCTGAGTCCGGAACCACTGGATGTTCCGACGCGGTGTTCGGCTGAGGGCCGACGGAGCCCTCGGAAGCCTTGCTCCCTCTGCTCCCAGAATCCGGAAGATCGCCTCAAGGCGCCTCCGGGATTGTCTCCCCTCGACCCAGTGCCTCTTGAGACAATACCTCAGCGTTGTCCGTAGGGCAAGGGGAGGTGGCGGTCGGAAGTGGATCGCTATCCATATCCGACGAGCCTAGGGAGTCGTCTGACGATGCGTTGATACGGGCTCGTGGCGGTCTGCATAATCATAATTCGGCGTTAGGAGAAGTAGTGCGAAAAAGGTATGCTATGAGTTACTCTGGCATCCGAATACTTATGACTTCACCAGGGGCTTGGCCCTGAGCAGCCACTCGTCTTCGCCTTCGGCGGCGGTGGTGGAGTAGTCCGGAAGGAGAGTCCTTCCCTTCTTGGACCCTTCGGCCCCCCGGTTGGGGCGGCCTTCCTTTTCTTGTCTCCCCCGACTGGAGGGGGAGCATCTTCATCTTCCTCCTCGTCTTCAAGGAAGGAGTTCATCGCGGAGTTATCGGACAATGAGTCCGATAACACCTGGCGTTGGGAACTCTTTCGGGTTCCCTTCGCCTTCTTGGTCTTCTCCGACACCTTGTAAGGAGCTGGAGTCAGCATCTCCGTCAGGAGAGCGTCCCTAGTGTCTTCGGGCAGAGGGGCCAGACAGTTAATCTGCCCCGACGTCTCCACCCAGTCTTTTCAAAGGCATGGAGCTCAGACCCCACACATGGTTAAGCTAGGGGAAATAAATATCCTACCAGATGTGTAGAACTCACCGAATGCGCTAGGCGCTTCGCGCTTAGCCCACGGTCCTCGGTGAGAGAGGGAGGGACCTCGGCACCCTTGAACAGCACCCACCAGATGTCCTTGTGCGTCGTGTCGAAGAGCTCGCTCAGAGTCTGGTGCTGGGCCGGGTCGAACTCCCACAAATTGAAATCCCGTTGTTGACACGGGAGGATCCGGCGGATGAGCATGACCTAGACTATGTTGATAAGCTTGAGCTTCTTGCCTGCCATATTCGGGATACATTTCTGGAGTCCGTCCAGCTCCACCAATGAACCCCAGGACAGGCCCTTCTGTTTCCAGGAGGTGAGCCGCATGGGGATTCTGGATCGAAACTCGGGGGACGCCACCCAGTTGGTGTTGCGCGGCTCGGTGATGTAGAACCACGCCGATTGCCACCCCTTTATGGTCTCCATGAAGGAGCCTTCAAGCCATATAACATTGGGCATCTTGCCCACCATGGCTCCGCCGCATTCTGCTTGTTGGCCTCCCACCACCTTCGGCTTGATATTGAAGGTCTTCAGCCACAGGCCGAAGTGGGGCCGGATGCGGAGGAAAGCCTCACACACGACGATGAACGCCGAAATGTTGAGGATGAAGTTCGGGGCCAGATCATGGAAGTCCAGCCCGTAGTAGAACATGAGACCACGGACGAATGGATGGAGGGGAAACCCCAGTCCGTGGAGGAAGTGGTGGAGGAAAACTACCCTCTCGTGAGGTTCCGGGGTAGGGACGATCTGCCCTGCAGCGGGTAGCCGATGCGCGATATTCGCGGCTAGGTATCCGGCCCCGCGCAGCTTTTTGATGTGTCCCTCCATGACGGAGAACGCCATCCACATGCCTCTCGCTCCGGACATGATTGGAGAAGGTTGAGGGGAAGGATGTAGACTTGGGCGTTGGAGCTCGAGTGTGCAAGAATGGATGAGCAAGGAGGAAGAAGGCGTGGGTAGAAACAGGTTAAACCTTGTCCCTTTATAAGGGCGGATGAAACTATGTGCCCCCACTAGCTCGGTAAAACTCGCTTATCCCCCAAGCACCGTAATCGATGGCGCGGTTGGGTTACCCATGCCCGTATTGATGAGAATCCCGTAATAATGGGGACACAATCTCTGCTTTGACAAGACGTGTCAAGAAACTACCTCGCGTTATGTGCGGGGCTAGTTAAAGGAAACGGTTCGAATAATCACCGGGCCATGGCATAATGTCATGTTGCCAAAACGTGTCAGCAGATTAGATTTGTGGAAATATTATTCTCTCTACGGTGGTATCTGGAACTTATTTTGCAGCGTCGGACACTATCCTTGTATTCAAATTCTTCCATGGTGTATTCGGAGGAGGAACCCGCCTTGCAATGCCGAAGACAATACTGCGCGCCGGACTCATCGTCATTGAAGCCTGGTTCAGGGGCTACTGAGGGAGTCCTGGATTAGGGGGTCTCCGGACAGCCGGACTATATCCTTTGGCCAGACTGTTGAACTATGAAGATACAAGATTGAAGACTTCTTCTCATGTCTGGATGGGACTCTACTTGGCATGGAAGGCAAGCTAGGCAATACGGATATGTATATCTCCTCCTTTGTAACCGACCTTGTGTAACCCTAGCCCCCTCCGGTGTCTATATAAACCAGAGGGTTTTAGTCCGTAGGACAACATACAATCATACCATAGGCTAGCTTCTAGGGTTTTGCCTCTCCAATCTCGTGGTAGATAAACTCTTGTAATACTCATATCATCAAGAATAAATCAAGCAGGACGTAGGGTTTTACCTCCATCAAGAGGGCCTGAATCTGGGTAAAACATCGTGTCCCCTGCCTCCTGTTACCATCTGCCTTAGACGCACAGTTCGGAACCCCCTACCCGAGATCCGCCGGTTTTGACACCCAACAATGCCCTTGAGCAGAAGCTGGCTTCAGTCGGCAGCGTTGGAAGGGAGGTGAACAAGCTGAAGTCCTGTCTCAATGAGTCTAACCGAGAAGTGAGTCGTCTGAAGAAGGATAAAATTGCCTGAATGAGAAGCTGGAGTCTGTGGTCGTAAGAGAAATGACACGGAAGCCTATCTGAGAACTCTTGCTAAGAAGCTCTATCTTATGCTGGAAGGTACTCCTTTTAATCCGACTGCTTTGCTGCTTGCAAGTTAATCCTGTCCAGTCGACTCACTAACTCTTTGACTGCAGAATTCTGCCAAAACTTTGACGAGGAAACCGGAAGGATCGAGACGGGTCTAGACCCTATCGTTTCTCCGGTTTGCGACGAACTGCCATGAACGTGCTTCGACTGGAATCCCGTGTCGCCAGCGTCACAAGTTACCTCGCACGTCTGAAGGTGGCAGTTTCATGGATCGACTCATCACTCTGGCCAGGGCGACGCTTCAAAATGACCTGGAATCTCTGATGGCTCGGCTCAAGATTCCTGGTCGAGTGCAAGAATGGAAGAAGTCCTCTGCCCGGTGTGGTGCTGACGTGGCGTTGTCCTTGGTCAGAGTCCACTGCAAGGAAGCTCGTGAAGACAAGCTGGCGGCGATCAAGGTCGCCAACACCAAAAGGCACGACTTCCAGTCCTTTATGGAGACTTTCATCGCTGCTGCCACTCGGATCGCAGATGGAATCGACTTGGACGAATTCGTCGAACCCGCCAGCCCTCCTGCCGAGTGAACAAACTATGAGATTTAAACCTGTCTTAAATTTGCCTCGGAATGCCGAGTGGTTGCTGTAACCATTAAACTCCTTCGGGCTTGATGCTCGAATACTTTTGATTTGTTGCTTGGAACTTTAGGATTTATCCGAACTGCTTTTGAATATGCTTGTGATTGCTTTGGATCTGCTCCTACTTGGAGTGACTTCAATCGAACTGCACCTTGTCGTCTTGCGGACAAGGATGAAACGCATTTGTATTTGTGGCGTAGCTCGAAGAGAAGGTTGCAGTCGACCTGCGCCTCGTCGTCCTTGCGGACAAGGATGGAGCGCATGTTGTATTTGTGGCGTAGCTCGGAGAGAGGGTTGCAGTCGACCTGCGCCTCGTCGTCCTTGCGGACAAGGTGGAGCGCACGTTGTATTTGTGGCGTAGCTCGGAGAAGAGGGCCGCGGTCGACCTGCACCTCGTCGTCCTTGCGGGTAGGGATGGAGCGTACGTTGTACTTGTGGTGCAGCTCTTAGGGAAAGGATTTTACAAACTTAGGCGAGTACTGGACTGCAGCTAAGCCCCCGAGTGGGAGGATTGCTCACTCGGTAGGATTTTTTAAACTTAGGCGAGTACTGGACTGCAGCTAAGCCCCCGAGTGGGATTGCTCACCACTCGGTAGATTTTACAAACTTAGGCGAGTACTGGACTGTAGCTAAGGCCCCGAGTTGGAGGATTGCTCACTCGGTAGGTTTAAACTTAGGCGAGTACTGGACTGCAGCTAAGCCCCCGAGTGGGAGGATTGCTCACCACTCAGGTAGGATTTTACAAACTTAGGCGAGTACTGGACTGCAGCTAAGCCCCCGAGTGGGAGGATTGCTCACCACTCGGATAGGATTTTTACAAACTTAGGCGAGTACTGGACTGCAGCTAAGCCCCCGAGTGGGAGGATTGCTCACCACTCGGTGGATTTACAAACTTAGGCGAGTACTGGACTGCAGCTAAGCCCCCGAGTGGGAGGATTGCTCACCACTCGGTAGGATTTTTACAAACTTAGGCGAGTACTGGACTGCAGCTAAGCCCCCGAGTGGGAGGATTGCTCACCACTCGATAGGATTTTACAAACTTAGGCGAGTACTGGACTGCAGCTAAGCCCCCGAGTGGGAGGATTGCTCACCACTCGGTAGGATTTTACAAACTTAGGCGAGTACTGGACTGCAGCTAAGCCTCCGAGTGGGAGGATTGCTCACCACTCGGTAGGATTTTACAAACTTAGGCGAGTACTGGACTGCAGCTAAGCCCCGAGTGGGAGGATTGCTCACCACTCGGTAGGATTTTACAAACTTAGGCGAGTACTGGACTGCAGCTAAGCCCGAGTGGGAGGATTGCTCACCACTCGGTAGGATTTTTAAAACGAACGTGCAGCCCCAGTGGGAGGATTGCATCGATACCTGTGGCAGGTCGAGTGGAAGAAAAGAAGGAAAAAACTCAGACCACTATGACGCCGCGCAGTGATGGAGTCTCGGGGACTATATCCAGTGAGTGTAGTCCCCGAATGGATGTCGTGGAGGATACTCGGACCTTCTTCTGGTGTTATACATTTCTGACCGACTCCAGTCACGCTTTCCCTGAACAGCTACCCTCTTATCACAGTAAAGGCCTTGGATCGACGAACGATCTGTCGAGCCTCTTCTTCATCCTCTGGGAGTTCTTTCCTGAGGATGTACGCCATGTAGGGCACCGTCCAGTCGGGAGTAATGGCCAGAACCTCCATGATCAGGTCGACCACGGCTGGGACCTCGACTTCAGTCGGATCTGTGGCGCTCTTAGGTTGCGGGGGCTCTTCTGTAAAAGGATCTTCCTGAACTGTCGGCGAGTGAATATGCTCCAAAAACACATTGTTGGGGATGGCTTCTCTCTTGGAACCTATCTTTTCCAAATCGTCAGCTGCTTGATTTTTCAGTCGGGGTATGTGGTGGAGTTCTAACCCCTCAAACTTCTTCTCAAGATTCCTCACCGCGTTGCAGTAACCAGTCATGGCTGGGCTTCTGACGTCCCACTCCTTCATCACTTGATTAACTACTAAATCTGAGTCGCCATAGACCATCAGGCGACGGACGCCGAGTAAGATGGCCATGCACAAACCATAAAGGAGTGCTTCATATTCTGCTTCATTGTTGGAAGAATCAAAGTGGATCTGGAGGAAATATCTGAGTCTATCTCCTTAGGGGGATACTAGAACTACTCCAGCACCAGAACCGTTCAGCATCTTGGATCCGTCAAAGAACATGGTCCAGTGCTCAGAGTGAACTTGAGTCAGCAGTTGCTGTTCGATCCACTCGGCGAGGAAATCTGCTATTGCTTGGGACTTGATAGCTTTCTTTGCCTCAAACTTGATATCCGGGGGAAGGAGTTCAATCGCCCATTTGGCCACTCGACCAGTTGCATCTCTATTGTGCAGAATCTCTGACAATGGAGCGTCGTTGATGACTGTAACAGATGATCCGAGAAATAGTGTGCAACCTTCTTCGTGGTCATGTAAATCCCATAGACAAGCTTCTCATAATGAGGATATCTCTGCTTTGACGGGGTCGGGACTTCAGAAATATAATAAACTGGGCGTTGAACCTTATAAGCTTTTCCTTCTTCTTCCCACACGACCGTAAGTATTGTACTGACGACTTGTCCAGTGGCTGCTATATAAAGCAGTAGAGGCTCTTTGCTGATTGGAGCAGCAAGCACCGGCTGGGTGGAAAGCAGGGCTTTTAGCTCTACAAACGCTGCATCAGCTTCTGGAGTCCACTCAAACTTGTCTAATTTCTTCATCAGTCGGTAAAGAGGCAGCACCTTTTCACTAAGGCGAGAAATGAATCGACTTAGGGCGGCCAAGCAACTAGTAAGCTTCTAGACATCATGCACACACACAGGGCGTTTCATTCGGAGTATAGCGCCTACCTTCTCTAGGTTAGCATCGATTCCTCATTCGGAAACAAGAAAACCGAGTAACTTTCCGCCTGGAACTCCAAACGTGCACTTTGATGGATTGAGCTTGATATCATACCTTCTGAGGTTGGCAAAGGTTTCAGCAAGGTCAGTCAGTAGGTCAGAACCTTTACGTGACTTGACCACAATGTCATCCATGTATGCTTCCACATTCCGATTGATCTGAGTGAGTAGACACTTCTGAATCATCCGCATGAATGTGGCTCCGGCGTTATTCAAACCGAATGGCATTGTGACATAACAGAAGCACCCAAACGGGGTGATGAAAGCTGTCTTTATTTCGTCGGGTCCGTACAGACGAATCTGGTGGTACCCGGAGTAGGCGTCCAAAAAGGACAAACGCTCGCACCCTGCAGTCGAGTCGACTATCTGATCGATGCGAGGGAGAGGAAAGTGATCTTTCGGGCAGGCCCGATTGATATGCTTGAAATCAATACACATACGAAGTGAGTCGTCTTTCTTTGGGACCATGACAACATTGGCTAACCACTCGGAGTGATAAATCTCTCGGATAAACTCAGCTGCCAAAAGCCGAGCCACCTCTTCACCGATTGCCTTTCTTTTCTGGACGGCGGACTGTCGAAGATGCTCTTTAACTGGTTTCACCTTCGGGTCGACTCGCAAACGATGCTCAGCCAGTCCCCTGGGAACACCCAGCATGTCAGAAGGCTTCCATGCAAAGATGTCCCAGTTCTCACGGAGGAACTGGATGAGCGCTTCTTCCTATTTGGAGTTGAGTGAGGTTGAAATGTGAGTCGGAGCAGCATTGGGATCTGTCGGGTGAATGTGAATCGACTTCGTTTCACCAGACGACTGGAATGCTGAATCTATGGTTGGCTTCTTGGCTCGCAGCAAGTCACTCGGATCTGCATTTTTCTGATACTCTTGCAACTCTACCACGGCCATCTGGGCATCGGCGATCTTTGAGCCCTTCTGGAAGCACTCTTCTGCCTTCTTCCGGTTACCAGAGATAGTGATCACTCCCCTGGGACCAGGCATCTTCAGTTTGAGGTACACGTAACATGGTCGATCCATAAACCGTGCATAAGCTGGCCTGCCCAGAATTGCATGATAAGCACTCTGGAAATCTACAACTTCAAATGTCAACTTTTCTTTGCGGTAATTTTTGGAATCACCGAAAACCACGTCGAGTGCAATCTGACCGAGGGATGCAGCCTTCTTGCCTGGAATAACCCCATGGAAACTCGTATGGCTTTCACTGAGTCTAGACATCGGAATGCCCATTCCTTTCAACGTTTCTGCATATAGTATGTTCAAACCACTGCCAGCGTCCATCAGGACCTTTGTCAGTCGAGTGCCTTCGACCACCGGGTCGACCACCAGTGCTTGCCTCCCAGGGGTGGCGATGTGCGCTTGATGATCAGACTGGTTGAATGTAATGGGAGTCTGCGACCACTTCAAGTAACTGGGTGTCGCTGGAGCGACCATGTTCACTTCCCTATTGATGACTTTCAATCGACTTTTGCTCTCAACATCGGCAAAAATCATGAGAGTGGAGTTCACGTGGGGATAACCATCATCATCCTCACCCTCATCCTCAGCCTTGCCCGCTTCCTTCTCCTTTTCCTTGGGTTGTTTCTCTCGGAACTGCTGAATTAGGAGGCGACACTGCCGAGTGGTGTGCTTTGGGTAAATGAAGTTGCCTTCTTCATCTTTTTTGGTGTGGATATGGCACAGCAAATCCAACATGTCATTCCCATCTTGATCTTTTACTTTCTTGGGGTTCCATGGCCCTTTGGGCTTCCCCTTGAACTTTCCCTGAACCACAGCCAAGGCTTCACCCGGAGCAGCTGGCTCGGCCTTGCGCTTCTGTTTCCGACTGGAGTTTCCTCCTCCGGCTTCGTGGGCGACTGCTTTGTGCTTGCCGCTCCGGAGTCACTCTTCTTCTTCACCATTGGCATACTTGGTGGCAATTTCCATCATCCGAGCCAAAGTCATATTTCCTGCCCGGCCGAATTTCATATTCAACTCCCTATACCTTACGCCTTCCTTAAAGGCACAAATTGCCTGATGATCTGACACATCTTCTACCGTGTGGTGTAGGGTGATCCATCTCTGGATATAATCCCTCAAAGTTTCATTCGGCTTCTGAACACAACATTGTAATTCTGTCAAACCTGCCGGCCGTTTGCAAGTGCCCTCGAATGTTCTGACAAACACTCAGGCGAGATCTTCCCAAGTATAGATGCTGCCAGGCTCTAACTGATTCAGTCATGCTCTAGCTGAGCCCTCCAACATCAGAGGAAGGTGTTCCATGGTCACTTCATCATTGCTGCCACCAATCTGGACAGCCACTCGGTAGTCTTCAAGCCAAGTGTCAGGCTTGGACTCTCCGGTGAACTTACTAACTCCAGACGCCAATCTGAAGTTGGGGGAAATCACCGCAGCTCTGATAGCTCTACTGAAGCACTCTGGACCAGAGACATGCACCCTATTGCTGGTTTGTGGACCTCCATCATGGCCCTCTCGGTGAGCTCTGCTTCTGTTGACCAAGCCCTGCACGAGAATAGATCTCGCATCAAAGCCTGGCTCCTTGGGGTCGATTGGAATACCTCGCCCAGCACTGTGAGGGCATCCGTCTTCATGCTGCCGAGGCACGTACGACCCGCTCCTCAAGGGAGGTGCGGGCACTCGACAGCGATCATACTGCTCTCGGTTTCTGTACTGATCTCGTCGATCCCCACGTCCCTCACGCCTCGGAGGCGATCTTCGGCTATGGGCCGACTTAACTGTGTCTGCCATCATGGATCTTCTGTTCTCCCGCCGCCCGGAGCAAGGCTCGGATCTGCACCAGACCTCGACCAACTTTTGACTGGGAGGGTTGGATCGACTCCGCTATCCGGGCAGCAGCAGCTAGATTCTGGATCGGGGTTCGGTATACCTAAGTCGGAGGAGGAAAAAGCTGGCGTTGACTGGATTCGGGAATGCACTGCCGAGTGCAATCGTCAAGGGCGCGCTGGAGGTTCTCCAGTCGAGTGCGCTCAGCCAGGTTGCCCAAGCGCGCCTGCTCCAAGGCCTGGGCCTCAGGGGTTTCTCCAACTATAGGAGTATGTAATGCATCCATGTTCCCGGCGGCGAAGTTCCTCCCTCTGCTGCGAGGAGAGGGGTTTGGGGCGGTACTCCTCATGAACGCGCGATGGATCACCGTTCCCGCCGCCTCCGTCTTCACGCTTGAAGCCAGGAGGGCTGCGTGGTCCATTGACCATCAGAACTTCAGCTGCTGGGTCGCTGCTTTCGCACTCGGATGCGGTCTCTACGGAGCCAGTCGATAGATCGAACAGGCCGTAGAGAGTTTCGTCGGGCTCGATTGCCGCGACTTGAGGGGTGGCCGACTGGCGGGCCACCGCATGCCTCACCCACCGCTGGCAAGTATCAGGGGATCTATCATAGCCTTTTCGATAAGTAAGAGTGTCAAACACAACGAGGAGCAGACGAAATGATAAGCAATTTTCAGTAAGGTATTCTCTGCAAGCACTGAAATTATCGGTAACAGATAGTTTTGTGATAAGGTAATTTGTAACGAGTAACGAGTAATAAAAGTAAATAAGGTGCAACAAGATGGCCCAATCCTTTTTGTAGCAAAGGAAAAGCCTGAACAAACTCTTATATGAAGTACAACGCTCCCGTGGACACATGGGAATTATCGTCAAGCTAATTTTCATCACGATCATATGATTCGTGTACGGTACTTTGATAATTTGATATGTTAGTGGACTGGTGCTTGAGTGCTGTCCTTACATGGACAAGCATCCCACTTATGATTAATCCCCATTGCAAGCATCCGCAACTACATCAGAAGTTTTAAGGTAAACCTAACCATAGCATGAAACATATGGATCCAAATCAGCCCCTTACGAAGCAACGCATAAACTAGGGTTTAAGCTTCTGTCACTCTAGCAAACCATCATCTACTTATTACTTCCCAATGCCTCCCTCTAGGCCCAAACAATGGTGAAGTGTCATGTAGTCGACGTTCACATGACACCACTAGAGGGATGAAAACATACATCTCATCAAAATATCGAACGAATACAAAATTCACATGACTACTAATAGCAAGACTTCTCCCATGTCCTCAGGAACAAACGTAACTACTCATAAAGAATATTCATGTTCATAATCAGAGGGGTATTAATACGCATAATGGATCTGAACATATGATCTTCCACCAAGTAAACCAACTAGCATCAACTACAAGTAGTAATCAACACTACTAGCAACCCACAGGTACCAATCTGAGGTTTGGATACAAAGATTGGATACAAGAGATGAACTAGGGTTTGAGATGAGATGGTGCTGGTGAAGATGTTGATGGAGATTGACCCCCTCCCGATGAGAGGATCGTTGGTGATGACGATGGTGATGATTTCCCCCTCCCGGAGGGAAGTGTCCCCGACAGAACAGCTCTACCGGAGCCCTAGATTGGTTCCGCCAAGGTTCCGCCTCGTGGCAGCGGAGTCTCGTCCCGAAAGCTTGCTTATGATTTTTTCCTCGACGAAAGACTCCATATAGCAGAAGATGGGCATCGGAGGGCCACCAGGGGGCCCACGAGGCAGGGGGCGCGCCTAGGGTGGTAGGGCGCGCCCACCACCCTCGTGGCTGGTGGGTGGCCCCCCTCTGGTACTTCTTGCGCTCAGTATTTTTTATATATTCTGGAAATAACTTCCGTGAAGTTTCAGGACTTTTGGAGCTGTGTAGAATAGGTCTCTAATATTTGCTCCTTTTCTAGCCCAGAATTCCAGCTGCCGACATTCTCCCTCTTTATGTAAACCTTGTAAAATAAGAGAGAATAGGCATAAGTATTGTGACATAATGTGTAATAACAGCCCATAATGCAATAAATATCGATATAAAAGCATGATGCAAAATGGACGTATCAACTCCCCCAAGCTTAGACCTCGCTTGTCCTCAAGCGAAAGCCGAAATCGAAAAATATGTTCACATGTTTAGAGATAGAGGTGTCGATAAAAATAAAATATGGACATGAGGGCATCATGATCATTCTTAGAACAACAACACATATATATATATTGTCATATGATCTCTTATGCTAAAGTAACAATTCAATCACAATTTCAAGCATGAATCATAAACTTCATTAAGAACCAACAAACTCTAATCTCAGTCATTGAGGCAATTGCAATTTATCATAACATAGGAAAGAGTCAATATAAGAGATTTTCAGCAAGTCCACATACTCAACCATCTTTTAGTCTTTCACAATTGTTAACACTCATGCAATATTTATGGGTATGGAGTTTTAATCGGACACAGAGAAAGATAAGGGCTTATAGTTTTGCCTCCCAACGTTTTACCTCAAGGGTAATGTCAACAATAATAGTTCATGAAGACTCACATCCAATTAGCTATATATATTAGGATCTTTCCAACATATTGTGCTTGTCAAAGGATAAAATGTAAAAAGAAAAGGTGAAGATCACCATGAATCTTATGTAAGGTAGAAGATAAAAGTAAAAGATAGGCCCTTCGCAGAGGGAAGCAGAGGTTGTCATGCACTTTTATGGTTGGATGCACAAAATCTTAATGCGAAAGAACGTCACTTTATATTGCCACTTGTGATATGGACCTTTATTATGTAGTCCGTCGCTTTTATTTCTTCCACATCACAAGATCATATAAAGCTTATTTTCTCCCACACTAATAAGTCATACATATTTAGAGAGCAAATTTTATTGCTTGCACCGATGACAACTTACTTGAAGGATCTTACTCAATCCATAGGTAGATATGGTGGACTCTCATGGCAAAAACGAGTTTAGGAATATTTGGAAGCACAAGTAGTATCTCTACTTGGTGCAAAGAAATTGGCTAGCATGAGAGGGAAAGGTAAGCTCAACATGTTGGATGATCCATGACAATATAATTTATCTCAGCTGTAAGAAAACATAACCCATTACATTTTCCTTGTCCAACGTCAACTCTTAGCATGTCATACTTTAATGAGTGCTCACAATCATAAAAGATGTCTAAGATAGTATATTTATATGTGAACCTCTCTTTCTTTATTACTTCCTATTCATTGCAACGATGACCAAAACTATGTTTGTCAACTCTCAACAACTTTTATTCGTCATACTCTTTTATATGTGAGCTCATTACTTTCCATAAGAACCATATGATCTCTTTGTTTCTTGTTATTCTTCCTTTTATTTTACTCCCTCAAGATCATAGCAAAATAATAAAGCCCTTGACTCAACACTAATCATTATTATATATAGCTCACGGACTCGATTACATAGAAGGATCATAAAGCAAAACTCACAACTAGATCATACTAAAACTTTATTATACTAGATCAAGATATTATCAAAAGGATCGAACTAAGAAAAACGGTAAAGATAAAAGTGATGGTGATACGATACTGGGGCACTCCCCCAAGCTTGGCAGTTTCCAAGGGGAGTGCCCATACCAGATACTCAGTTCTTCTTTGTTGGTGAAGAAGGTGGAGTTGTTGATGATGGATAGTCGCACATCGAGCGTAGGAGGTCCTCCAACTTGCGGATAATGCCCTTGAGTGCGATGATATGCTCCTTCAACAAAATATTTTCACATGTGAGATACTTGTTTTGTATACGGGCTAACTCAATCATCTTGAAAGCTTCGATGTCAGTTGGGGTAAGAAGATTGTGATCAAGTTGAAGGATGTCTTCTGCTGCCGGAACTTGGTCCTCCATGGCCTTCTTGATCCCTTCCTCCTTGTTGATCTCTCCAGGCTCTTCTCTCTTCAGCTCTATCTTCATTAGCCAAGCATCATTGCCCTCATTGTTGGAGGAGGAGGGAGACGACATGATGCTTAGCATTGACAACCCTGGCAGAAAATAGCTCGAAACAAGAACATGAGATTTTTGCATGATACGATGGTCAAAACCTTCGGGGGATTATATAATGCATTTTTACCAACCAAAAGAAGTATCGTGCAAGAAAACGGAGTCCGGAGAGCACACGAGGTGCCCACGAGGCAGGGGGCGCTCCTCCCACCCTCGTGGAAGCCACGTGTCCTTCCTGGACTACTTCTTATTTTCCTATTTTTCTAAATATTCCAAAACGAAGAAATATTGCCATTAGAACTGTTTTGGAGTCGGTTTACTTACCGTACCACGTACCTATTCCTTTTCGTAGTATGAAACATTCCGGAAAGTGTCCCTTATGTATTCCTCCGGGGGTTACAGTTTCAATAATATTAGTTTCAACATTTATGGTATTACCTGAGATATAATGTTTGATTCTTTGACCGTTTACCACCCTCGGATTTGTGCCTTCGAAGTTGTTGATTTTTATGGCACCGGAATGATAGACCTCCTCGATAAAGTAAGGACCTTCCCATTTAGAGAGAAGTTTGCCAGCAAAATATCTTAAATGAGAGTTGTATAGCAATACATAATCACCTACATTAAACTCACGCTTTTGTATCCCTTTTTCATGCCATCTTTTAACTTTTTCTTTAAACAATTTGGCATTTTCATAGGCTTGGGTTCTCCATTCATCAAGTGAGCTAATGTCAAATAACCTCTTCTCACCGGCAAGTTTGAAGTCATAGTTGAGCCCTTTAATAGCCCAATATGCCTTATCTTCTAATTCAAGAGGTAAGTGACATGCTTTACCATAAACCATTTTATACGGAGACATACCCATAGGATTTTTGTATGCAGTTCTATAGGCCCATAATGCATCATCAAGTTTCTTGGACCAATTCTTTCTAGATCTATTAACAGTCTTTTGCAAAATTAATTTGAGCTCTCTGTTACTCAATTCTACTTGACCAGTAGACTGTGGGTGATAAGGAGATGCAATTCTATGATTAACGTCATACTTAGCAAGCATTTTACGAAAGGCACAATGAATAAAATGTGAACCACCATCAGTCATTAAATATCTAGGGACTCCAAACCTCAGGAAAATAACTTCTTTAAGCATCTTAATAGAGGTGTTATGATCGACACTACTAGTTGGAATAACTTCTACCCACTTAGTAACATAATGAACAGCTACTAAAATATATGTATACCCGTTAGAGGAAGGAAAAGGTCCCATATAATCAAAGCCCCAAACATCAAATGGTTCAATAACAAGTGAATAATTCATAGGCATTTCTTGACGTCTACTAATATTACCAATTCTTTGACATTCATCACAAGAGAAGAAAAACTTACGGGCATCCTTGAAGAGAGTAGGCCAATAAAAACCGGATTGCAATACCTTATGTACAGTTCTATCTCCAGCATGGTGTCCTCCATAAGCCTCGGAGTGACACTTGCATAGGATCTGTTCCTGTTCATGCTCAGGTACACAACATCTAATAATACCATCTAATCCTTCTTTATAAAGATGTGGGTCATCCCAAAAGTAATGTCTCAAATCATATAAGAACCTTTTGTTTTGCTGCTATGTGAAACTAGGTGGTATAAATTTAGCAACAATACAATTAGCATAATCAGCATACGATGGAGCAGTTCGAGAAGCATTTATGACATTTAATTGTTCATCAGGAAAGGTATCGTCAATAGGTAGTGGGTCATCAAGAACATTTTCTAACCTAGACAAGTTGTCTGCAACGGGGTTCTCAGCTCCCTTTCTATCAATAATATGCAAATAAAATTCTTGTAGCAAGAGAACCCATCTAATAAGTCTAGGTTTAGCATCTTTCTTTTCCATAAGGTATTTAATAGCAGCATGATCAGTGTGAATAGTTACTTTAGAATCAACAATATAAGGTCTGAACTTATCACAAGCAAAAACAAATGCTAAAAATTATTTTTCAGTGGTAGCATAATTTCTCTGGGCATTGTCTAGAGTTTTACTAGCATATTGGATAACATTTAATTTTTTATCAGCTCTTTGCCCTAGAACAACACCTACAGCATAATCACTAGCATTACACATAATTTCAAAGGGTAAATTCCAATCAGGTGGCTGAACAATAGGTGCAGAAATCAATGCTTTCTTAAGTTAGAGGCCGAGAAGTTTTTGAGAAGCCCTTAATGAACCTCCTATAAAAACCAGCGTGACCGAGGAAGCTTCTTATACCTTTAATGTCCTTGGGACATGGCATCTTTTCAATAGCATCGACTTTAGCTTTACCAACTTTGATGCCTCTTTCAGAAATTTTATGCCCCAAGACAATACCTTCATTAACCACAAAGTGGCATTTCTCCCAATTCAGAACAAGATTAGTTTCTTCACATCTCTGCAAAACTCGATCAAGGTTGCTCAAGCAATCATCAAAAGAGGATCCATAAATGGAGAAATCGTCCATGAAAACCTCACATATCTTTTCTCAAAAGTCAGAAAATATAGCCATCATGCATCTTTGAAAGGTAGCAGGTGCATTACATAAACCAAAAGGCATACTTCTATAAGCAAAAGTACCGAAAGGGCAAGTAAAAGTGGCCTTTGCTTGATCATCAGATGACACAGGTATTTGAGAGAAACTAGAGTAACCATATAGAAAGCAAAAATGTGTATGTTTGCATAATATTTCTAGCATTTGATCAATAAAAGGTAAGGGGCAATGATCTTTTTTAGTAGCCTTATTTAATTTGTGGAAATCAATTACCATCCTATAACCTGTAATAATTCTTTGTGGAATCAATTCATCTTTATCATTGGGAACAACAATAATACCTCCCTTCTTAGGGACACAATGGACAGGACTTACCCACTGACTATCAGCAACGGGATAAATTATACCTGCCTCAAGGAGTTTTAATATTTCCTTTCTTACCACTTCTTTCATCTTAGGATTCAGCCGTCGTTGGTGATCAATAACTGGTTTGGCGTCTTTCTCCAAATTTATTTTGTGTTGACATAGAGTGGGACTAATGCCCTTAAGATCATCAAGAGTATATCCAATAGCAGCACGGTGCTTCTTCAGAGTTTTCAATAATTTTTCTTCTTCATGCTCTGAAAGGTTAGCACTAATAATAACAGGATATATCTTCTTTTCATCAAGATAAGCATATTTAAGAGTATCAGGAAATGGTTTAAGCTGAAACACGGGATCACCCTTGGGTGGAGGAGGATCCCCTAGGATTTCAACAGGCAAGTTGTGTTTAAGAATAGGTCCTTGTTTAAAGAATACTTCATCTATTTCCCTTCTTTCATTCATAAACATATCATTTTCATGGTCTAGCAAATATTGTTCTAAAGGATCATTAGGAGGCACAACAATAGACGCAAGACCAATAATTTCATCTTTACTAGGCAATTCTTCATTACGGGGTTGTCTACAAAATTTAGAGAAGTTAAACTCATGAGACATATCACCCAAACCAATAGTAACAACATCCTTTTCGCAGTCTATCCTAGCATTAACAGTATTTAAGAAGGGTCTACCAAATATAATGGGACAAAAGCTATCTTGTGGGGAACCAAGAACAAGAAAATCAGCAGGATATCTAACCTTCCTACACAAGACTTCAACATCTCTAACAATCCCAATTGGTGAAATAGTATATCTATTAGGAAGCTTAATGGTAACATCGATATCTTCTATCTCAGCTGGTGCAATATCATGCATAATTTCTTTGTATAAGGAAATAGGTATTGCACTAGCACTAGCACCCATATCACACAAGCCATGATAACAATGATCTCCTATTTTAACATAAATAACAGGCATGCCTACCACAGGTCTATGTTTATCTTTAGCACCAGGTTTAGCAATTCTAGCAGTCTCATCACAGAAATAAATAACATGCCCATCGATATTATCAGCCAAGAGATCTTTAACAATAGCAATATTAGGTTCAACTTTAACTTAACCAGGAGGTGTATAAGTTCTAATATTACTTTTACGAACCACAATTAAAGCTTTATCATGACCCTTTATTCTAACAGGGAAAGGTGGTTTCTCAACATAAGCAGTGGTAACAACAGGATCATCATAGGTGATAATTTTTTCTTCAACTTTAATAGGTGCAACAACTTTTGTTTCAATGGGAGGATTATATTTAAACCACTTCTCCTTAGGGATATCAACATGAGTAGCAAAGGATTCACAGAAAGAAGCTACTATCTCAGAGTCAAGTCCATATTTAGTGCTAAATTTACGGAAAACATCGGTATCCACAAAAGATTTAACACAATCAAACTTAGGTGTTATACCTGACTCCTTACCTTCATCGAGATCCCAATCTTCAGAGTTGCGTTTAATTCTCTCCAATAAATTCCATTTGAATTCAATAGTCCTCATCATAAAGGAACCAGTACAAGAAGTATCGAGCATGGAGCGATTGTTGTCAGAAAGCCGAGCATAAATTTTTTGAATAATCATTTCTCTTGAGAGCTCATGATTGGGGCTTGAATATAACATTGACTTAAGCCTCCCCCAAGCTTGAGCGATGCTTTCTCCTTCATGAGGCCAAAAATTATATATATAATTATGATCACGATGAACAAGATGCATAGGATAAAACTTCTGGTGAAATTCCAATTTCAATCGCTTATAGTCCCATGATCCCATATCATCACATAGCCTATACCATGTCAATGCATCTCCCTTCAAAGATAAAGGGAAAACCTTCTTCTCGATAACATCATCGGGCATACCTGCAAGCTTAAATAATCCACAAACTTCATCCACATAGATTAAGTGTAAGTCGAGATGTAATGTTCCATCTCCTGCAAAAGGATTAGCTAGCAGTTTCTCTATCATACCCGAAGGAATTTCGAAGTAAACATTTTCATTTTCAGTAGGTCCAGTAGGTTGAGGAGCAACTATTGGCTCTACCGGTCAGGGTGAAGATACCCCAAACAGGCCCCTCAAAGGATTACTTTCCATAGTAACAAGTGACAGTAAATTTCAGCACACTATATAAATTTTTCCTTACCAAATTCCACCTACCAAAGGCGCTTCACTCCCCGGCAACGGCGCCAGAAAAGAGTCTTGATGACCCACAAGTATAGGGGATCTATCGTAGCCTTTTCGATAAGTAAGAGTGTCGAACCCAACGAGGAGCAGAAGGAAATGATAAGCAGTTTTCAGTAAGGTATTCTCTGCAAGCACTGAAATTATCGGTAACAGGTAGTTTTGTGATAAGGTAATTTGTAACGAGTAGCAAGTAATAAAAGTAAATAAGATGCAGCAAGATGGCCCAATCCTTTTTGTAGCAAAGGACCAGCCTGAACAAACTCTTATATGAAGTAAAGCGCTCCCGAGGACACATGGGAATTATCGTCAAGCTAATTTTCATCACGTTCATATGATTCGCGTTCGGTACTTTGATAATTTGATATGCGGGTGGACCAGTGCTTGGGTGCTGTCCTTACTTGGACAAGCATCCCACTTGTGATTAACCCCCATTGCAAGCATCCACAACTACAATAGAAGTATTAAGGTAAACCTAACCATAGCATCACTATAAGAAACCTGTTAATCCATGACAGATTTCTCGTGACGTTGTGGTAAACTGTCATGGAAACCGTCACGGATCACCCAGACTTGAACACCCCCCAAAACTATAGCCTTTTATGATGGACATCGACAGACCATCACAAAAATCATCATGGATTGAGTAGCCATACTATTATTTTAACATTGTATATGGACCATATTGTCCATCACGGACTGAACATCCTTAGGGCCAGACTTTGCAGGTCGCAGGCCATTGTGGGACCCGACAGTAAGGTGTCGGGTGTCTTAAGGACCCACTATGGGGTCCACGTAAGGCCGTATAAAAGCAAAAGTTTGAAGCTGAACCGTGCTCATAGGAAATTCATTAGCTCTAACAAAAATCATATATTTTCTGATTTTTTTGCCATTTTTTTTCTAGTTTAGTGTTCACACGCATGCTCATCTACCCCGGTATATAGAGAAGCCACTTGTTTTTGAGACCGACATAATTAGTCACCGGTTTTGTTAAAAAACTCACCGGTTTGAAACAAGGGCCTTGATCATAGAAAATCATGTCAGCTTTAACAAAAATAAAAAAATCAGATTATTTCTTAATTTTGTTGCCATTATTTTAAAAAATTATTGTACACATGCATGCTCATATGCCGTGTGTGCAGAAACGCTATGTATTCTCACCTAAAAAGCGTTATGTATTCTCGCATGCGAGATAGAAGCTCATTTTTGTAAACAAAAGAAATATAAAAAGGTGCAGCAGCGGGGATTGATCGCAGTACTTCAAGAAATATGTAGATCCTTGCTAGCCACTGCGCCAACCTCCCAATCTTGTTTTGTAGTTGGGGGTGGGGGTCCCTCTTAAGGTAACTAGAGCCGGTTTTCTCAGTTTTCTTCTTGTTTTCTTTTTTTCTTTTTCTTCTTCGGTTGTTTTATTATAATTCATTTTTATCTACATGATAAAAAAATCATTATTTTTTAATACATGGTCAACATTTTTTCTATACACATTTAGCACTCCCAAAATGCTAGTTTAACATTTTTCAAATACTTGCTCATCATTTTTTCAAAATTCTTTATTAACAATTAATATACATGATAAAAAAATCATATTTTTTGATACATGGTCAACAATTTCTCTATTCCCGTTCAATATTTTTCGAATGCTTGTTTAACATTTTTCAAATATTTGTTCATCCTTTTTTTCAAATTCTTTATAACATTTTATATACATGATAAAAATCATTTTTTGTACATGAGAAATAATTTTTATATGCGCGTTCAAATTTTTTTCGAATGCTTAATAAACATTTTATGAATGCTTGTTTAACATTTTTAAATACATGTTTAACCTTTTTTCAAATTCTGAGCATAGTCTCATGATGTCGTAGCGTGACTCCATACCAGGTCCTTTTTTTTAATTCGTATAACCAAAGAATATCTACACTCGCCAAATAATACCTCACTATCCAAGGAACTCCTCATGCCAGGCATATATAAATTGCTCCATTGCACAATATATGTAGAACGGAAACTCAATCCTTAACAACGGAACCAATAGATTAAACATGACAAAAAAGGTACAAATAATAGTAAGTGACACAAAAGAATACCAAATCAATAGTTTGCTTCATCCATTCCGCCCATATGTGTAGACACTCCTGTTTTTATTTTTTATTTTTTCGTTTCTCTTATAAAAGTTACAAATATTGTGTATTAAAAATATTTATTTATTTTCATTAGTGTGTACCTTGAAGAGCCAAACATGAACTTTTTCCTAAATTGACGTGGATTTACACAGTTCGATGTGTATTAAAAATTAATCTGTAAATTTATGTATATTCATTCAGGACCAAAAGCATGCACAATTATTACACAATATTTTTTTAATACACGTCTAACATTTCCTAAAAACAAATTGAACAAAATTTAAAAGTACACGTTGGCATTTTTATTAATGCATGGCGAACATTTTCTAAAAATGCATCGACAACTTTTTAATAGATACGATACATTGTACAAAAACATGTTTGTCCATTATTCCAAATGCAGTTACACTTTCTTAAAGTATTATGATGGCATTTGTAAATTTTTATTTTATTTCTTTTCTCAAAAGGAAAAAAAATCAACAACAAGTATAAACATGTACTTGGAAAAATAAAAATAAAACCAATGGAAAACAATTGTCAGAAAAATCGTTTGAATCCATCAAGAATGGAAGGGAAAATCACTTGAAGAGGATCAGCGATAGATACATGCTAAGATATTGTTGCGATACCAATGTGCACTGAGTAATATATTAATATATTAAAAAATGTTCTATGCATATTCTATTGACTCAAAACACAACATAGAATATATTTTAACCAATTTAAGCTAAAGAACAAAAGACTAGGTTTCAAGAAGCGACGAGTCAGGTTTGAACACGAAACAACCATTACTTTTTATGTTGGTTAAATTGCATGCAACATACTCCAATACATGAAACCATATCAAAATTTGACTTTTTCAGAGTCAGTTTGTTATATTTAAGTCATTCAATGCAATTAATGAATACAATTCAATTTTAAACTGCAGGTGCACGAAAAAGTTTACAAAATTTGTTTGAAAAATCATATTTTTGTTAGCAAGTATATGTTTAGGCCGATGCAATAAAAGGAAAGAAATTCTAAACATGATGGTGCTAAGACACGATCCCGAGCATGGAGTATACCCTTTTAATTCAGAAAAATGTAAACTGAGTCTGGAAGTCATGAAATTGGCATGGTACCCACACATGACACCCAAAACTTGTGGTGAAAACTTGAGAAGGTTTTGTAAAATTTGTAACATGTGCTGCTTTGAAACTGGATCATCTCACGAAAGAATCTAGGTTTCGAGAGGCAACAACCAGGATTGAAGGCAAAGTGACCACTGCTTCATCCTTTGTCCTTGAATTGTTTTCTACACTAATTAAACATACACAATTACATGATCCATGTCAAAATTTGGCCTTTTGGGGGTCCTTTGCTATATTTAACTCCTTTAGTGCGTTTCTAGGCATTTAATGAATACAATTCATTTTTGAACTACATGTGCATGAAAAATCATATTTGTGTTAATGAGCCTATGCGCTCATATAATTCAAGTTGTGTTACAGGAAAAATTGGTTTGACAAAACATATTTGTGTTAACCATTTTTTGATAGGTTGCAAATAGGAGTTTGAATTATGCATAACAAACCATTGATCTTTTGCAAAATTAACCTTTCTTCAAAGTTTGAAACGTTTGTGTACTTTTGAGAAATATGCATACATTTTAAGGAACATAATTGTAGATCAAAAGAAAATAATGTATTGCAAAAATTGTAGGTCTATTACAACATTTATTCAAATATGTGCCAAAAATAATGTTCCAGATCTAAATGAAAAGTAGGCACGCATGCTTTTCTAGTTTGTTGTTCACCTCATGTGCAACTATACTTACATGAAAAATTTATTGTGCTATATATGATAATTCTTTTTTCCAAGTTACTCCACAAGGATGCCTTATTGGGTTATTTGAATAACTGAAAAAAAGGAATTCTGGGCTGGACTCACTATCAACAGTGGCCCGCTATAGTTTCCAGCGAAGTGGAAATCCAGTGTGAGGGCAAACCTGCGCTCCGATTGGTTGAACTAAGCGTCCCACGGATCGCAGATGTGAACCGTCCATCCACCTGAGATCCAACGGCAAGGAAACCTCCCCCTCTTTTTGTGCTTCCTTCCGCCCACGCACGAGACGCCCTCTTCTCTTCCACCGTGAGGAAGTGGATCTCGGTCGGCCTCTTCCAGATCCTTCGCCATCCCCCTTCCCCCTCCCCATCCATGGCACCCTCCCCATCCATGGCTGCAGCCATCCCAACCGAAAAAAGACTGGCAGCTATCCCAACCTCGCCATCCATGGCCATCATTCCCTCTGCATCCCCCAACCGCCGGGTTAGTAGCCACCGCGACCTCGCCATCCACGACCATCTTCCCCTCTACATCCCACAACGACTATCTACCTCCGCGATGTTAGCCTCGCCTCGCAGGCGGGAACGCCCCTGAAGGCAGACTAGTGCACGTGGTGCCGTTGCCGTTGGTGTGGATGGTGCCCACTTGCCGCAAGGAGGGACGCTTCATACAGAAGCTGGATGGGCCGTGCGTGACGACTACAGGCGTGCTCGAGATCCCGCTTCATCCCCCACCCGACGACGTGCCTGGTGGAATTCCGTCGCATCGGACCAGCGGGATCCTCAACAGGCTGTGAGCCTCAACTAACACTAGGTTTCCCTCCCCCTGTTGCTTTTGATATTTCCCATACCTTTCGTTTCTGATTTTCTGAGCCATTCTTAGAGGTTCTCAACATGCAGGTGATACAAGTTCCATGGGTTCTTCGGAGACAGAGTGCCGTTCAGGAGCATGGTTCGAGGCAGATGGTTGCGAAAATGGTGTGTCCCTCTGATGACTTCGTCAGGTATGGACGGATCCGCGACCACAAAGGCACGGGGATTAACCCCAGTTGACGTATGGCGACCGCCGCCGGTGCTGGGGAGCTGGAGAGTAGCTTTGTCTTCTTGAGGAGATGTTTGTAATTTTAAGTTTTTAGGGATCTTTTTGCTCATGTTCATATGTATTTACCGATTTGATTATGTAACTTTCATTTTATTTAATGAAATGAGAATATAGTTTCCGATAATACATATTGACTTAAAATTTCCATGGAAGAAGAGAAGACAAACGAGAGTTATTTTTAGAAAGAGAAGAGAAATGAGATTAGAGGTGGGTGTATGGCTTGTAGTGAATTAGTGGGCCTTGGCCCGACCATAGTTTAATGGGCTGAATTTTAATTTGGGTTGATTGCTTGGGCCGTCCCTATTGCACCTGGTGGGCCAAAATTTTAACTGGGCCGATTCCTATATGGGTTGCTGTGTCAGATCCATGTCAAATGATGACGTGGCAAACCTGTTAACGTCGTTACGAGCACATCCATTAAGCATGCCTGGGGCAGATCCATGATGGCCGAGCACCGTCATGGACAGTACGGCGTCAAATTATGACGCGATATACATGACAGATTTCAAGTCCGTCATGGACGGACACCCATGACAGTTTTTCACTGATCCAAGACAGACTAGAGCCGTCATGTATTAACAGAATTCTTGTAGTGCATGAAACATATGGATCCAAATCAGCCCCTTACGAAGCAACGCATAAACTAGGGTTTAAGCTTCTGTCACTCTAGCAACCCATCATCAACTTATTACTTCCCAATGCCTCACTCTAGGCCCAAACAATGGTGAAGTGTCATGTAGTCGACGTTCACATGACACCACTAGAGGGATGACAACATACATCTCATCAAAATATCGAACGAATACACAATTCACATGACTACTAATAGCAAGACTTCTCCCATGTCCTCAGGAACAAACGTAACTACTCACAAAGAATATTCATGTCCATAATCAGAGGGGTATTAATATGCATAATGGATCTGAACATATGATCTTCCACCAAGTAAACCAACTAGCATCAACTACAAGTAGTAATCAACACTACTAGCAACCCACAGGTACCAATCTGTGGTTTGGATACAAAGATTGGATATAAGAGATGAACTAGGGTTTGAGATGAGATGGTGCTGGTGAAGATGTTGATGGAGATTAACCCCCTCCCGATGAGAGGATCTTTGGTGATGACGATGGTGATGATTTCCCCCTCCCAGAGGGAAGTGCCCCCGACAGAACAGCTCTGCCGGAGCCCTAGATTGGTTCCACCAAGGTTCCGCCTCGTGGCAGTAGAGTCTCATCCCGAAAGCTTGATTATGATTTTTTCCTCGACGAAATACTCCATATAGCAGAAGATGGGCATCGGAGGGCCACCAGGGGGCCCACGAGGCAGGGGGCGCGCCCAGGGGGTAGGGCACGCCCCCCACCCTCGTGGCTGGTGGGTGGCCCCCTCTGGTACTTCTTGTGCTCAGTATTTTTTATATATTCTGGAAATAACTTCCGTGAATAGGTCTCTGATATTTGCTCCTTTTCCAGCCTAGAATTCCAGCTGCCAGCATTCTTCCTCTTTATGTAAACCTTGTAAAATAAGAGAGAATAGGCATAAGTATTGTGACATAATGTGTAAGAACAGCCCATAATGCAATAAATATCGATATAAAAGCATGATGCAAAATGGACGTATCACACTACAGGCTACGCGGTACTGAACCTGAGCGATCGATCGATCACTTGCTGTTAACTGAAGCCGAGCGATTCCTTCGCTACTTCTACCAACTTAAGCCGAACAATGCTGCCTCTGGATGAACAGTGAGCTTTGTTGGGGGGTTTGGATGAACAGTTCCCGGTGGGGTTTGGATGAACAGTACCCCGTGATAGTAGAGGCAGTTGTCGCTGGATGAACATTACCCCCGATCGATCGAGCCGGTGGATGTACAGGACCCCGTGGAGGGCTGGATGAACAGGACCCCGTGGAGGGCTGGTTGAACAGTAGCCGGTGGAGGGCTGGATGAACAGTCGCCCGTGGAGGGGTGGTTGAACAAGACCCAGTGGAGAGGGATGGTTGAACAGTAGCCGGTGGAGGCTGGATGAACAGGAGCCCGTGGATGAACAGTCGCAGGTGGAAGCTGGAGGAGGTCGATGGTGGATGAACAGTAGCCCGTGGAGGCTGGAGGAGGTTGACGGTCAAGATGAACAGTATCCCGTGGAGTCCCGTTTTGCGGTACGCCACATCCCTCCTGATGAACAGGACCCCCGTTTCGACCGTAGCGCTCCAACACAAGTCCGTTTCCTCCGTTTGGCGGTATGCCACACCCCTCCCGATCAACAGGACCCCATTTCGACCATAGGAGGTCCGTTTCCTCCGTTTTGCGGTACGCCAGACCCCTCCTGATGAACAGGATCCTGTTTCAACCATGGCCAGTCGAACACAAGGTCGTTTCTTTCGTTCTGCGGTACGCCAGGCCTCGTTTCAATCGCCTGTTCCGTCCAAGCTGGTTGACTCCAGATGAACACAATGTATTCCGACCCAGTCGATTGCCTCCCGATGAACAGGACGCTGTTCTCCATTCCGATCCAGCTAGTTCGCTGCCCGATGAACAAGACGTCGTTGCTGCCGTCCGTTGCCTCTCCATGTACACAAGCCCTGGCCGTCTGTATATATATGCACGAGTAGGCGTTCGAGACCCCGCCCGTATGTACATACGTGGCCGTATTTACTTGCTTGCAACCTGACCGCTGTACATATGTGTACATGCTACGTGCGCACCTCTACTACGACATGTGCCTTTCCTTACACGGGCACGGTTCATCGCTGCAGCCCGCAGACAAACCGATCATATGTACATACATGTTCGCAACCAGAATGACAATGCTACGTACGCTTCGACCAGGTGGGTCCCGACTGTCAGGCACTTCCTTGCGTGCGAAGATGTAGCTGGTGGGTCCCAGCAGTCAGGGGGGCGAATCATTTTTTTGTCCGTAATATGGATGCACTTCCTTGCGTGCAAGGATGTAGCCGGTGGGTCCCATCAGTCAGGGGGAGAAAACATTATTTTTCAGGGTAAAAAGGATGCAACTGCATGCATGCGTCCATGGGCGTGGTGCGGGCCCACTGCCAGCCTCTCATGTACAGTCATCTTTCGATGACTCTCGGTTGTTGACCACGTTGACCACACCGTGCCGAGCGCACCAAGGCCGGTGGACGACCGCGAGGCCCCAGACTGGAATGACCCGGAGATGGGGAAGATGCGAAAGTGGAGTCGCAGATGGAGAGGAGTGGGAAACTTGACTGGTTTGGGTGAGCGACAGCACTGCCGCCCACGGGAGACAGGAGCATCAACAGAGGTTGAAGAAGGAGCATGGATGTTGGATTAACATCCAATGGTCCAGCTGCTAGAATCATTTGTTGATTAAGTTGACAAAACCCTGCGTACACGTCTGCTTTGTAGGCCCACAAGTCAGCCATCAAATCTGCCGGTCCCAGCTGTCATCAGGAGGAATGGTTTTTTTTCGCATAACAAGGAGGCACTTCCTTCCGTGTGAAAATACAGCCGGTGGGTCCTAGCTATTAGGGGGAGGAAACAACTTAAAAAGGACGAACTTTCCTTGCATGCGACCATGGACCTTGTGGGTCCCAGTCGTCAGGCTCTCCAAGTACAGTCCTCTTCCGACGACTCTCGTTTGTTGACCACGCAGCGAGGTGGTGGATGACGGCGAGGCCCCAGACTGGAATGACCCAGAGATGGGGAAGACACCGTAGTGGAGTCGCAGACGGAGAGGAGTGGGAAACTTGACTAGTTCGGGTGCGGGGTGGGCCTACACTCGACAAAGAATAACAGGAGGTGCAAAGTGGAGGGATGGCCTGGCCGTCGGCGGGGTAGCATTTTGCTGAGGCACGCAAGACAACGCTGCTGGACGCCGGATGCTGGAGCAGGCGGTCTTGGCAGCGTTGGGGGAAGAAGACGATAGATTGAAGAAGAATGCCAGCCGTTGGATGTAAATCCAATGCCTTGTTAGGCTTCGACCTACTGGCCCACATGTCAGCCAGTCCATTTGTTTTTTAGTTCATTTGGTGGGCTGGGTGAAATAATGATGTAGCATCTATGCAGCCCATTTATATATATGGTAGAATTTAAAGCTCATT
Source organism: Triticum urartu (assembly GCF_003073215.2). Classification (NCBI taxonomy): domain Eukaryota; kingdom Viridiplantae; phylum Streptophyta; class Magnoliopsida; order Poales; family Poaceae; genus Triticum; species Triticum urartu. Next base: position 547,443,240 of record NC_053022.1, read on the forward strand.
TGCATTTTTCTCAAAATCCGCGGACTTGCTGGGCTGGGTGAAAATATCATGTTGGGCTGGACGGAGATATGTTATAAAAACACAAACACATGATTGCACGTCTATTACTGCATTGGTCAGTAAAATCTTTGCAAGCTTATGTACGCAATCACTATGAGTTAACTTGCCAAGTTATATATAAACAATTATTATTATTATTTTGTAAGAACTTTCAACTTACGAAATAAAATATCATTTTAATTTGATGAGTTAATAGGACATGGGGTATTATTATTTTTTAGGCTAGACGTGGGACAGTTGAGTTGGTTCTAGGGAAAAGTACTGGGAGGAAACTCAGTTTACATGGAAAAAGGAAGTGGGAGAAAATTCAGACATAGGATTAATGAAAATGAAAATAAAGGAAGTGGGAACGTCTATAAAATGGTTGGACGAATGACAGGTTTAACGGAACCTTATGTTGTTTCTATTATATATATATATGTAATAAAATAAGATATAAATATAGGTTCAGTTTTGCATTCTTATAGAAAACATAGGTTCAGTTTTGCATTCTTATAGAAAAATAGAACTGAGCTGTGCGTCGTCTTGAAAAAAACAAATAGAACTTGGGCTGGTGATGTTATAGACAAGCTAGGTTGGGAGGCCTAGAGGCCGCTTGATACCTGCTGGATCCAAAAAATGTTGAAACATGCATGTCGTGGGCTGCCCATGTTAAACAACAAAACCTAGGCCATGGACCTGGTGGGCCCGAGACTGTCAGCCTCTCGACGAACAGTTGTCTCCTGATTCCTCTTGTTTTGCTAACCATGTTGGGAACGACAGACAGCGGCGCCGTGGCGATAGCTCCAAGGCGGAGGATGACGTCGAGACCTCAGACCGAATAAACCGGAGCGGGGGAAGACGCAGGCGGAGGGGAGTACGAGGGTTAACTTGTTCGGGTGCAGGGTGGGTCGGTGGAGCTGCCGCCGCCGGACAATGTGTGGGAGTAGAGGGATGGCTTGGCCAATGCCATAGGCTATGATGGCCAGCCGCTGTATAGGAAGATGACGAAAGATTGAACAAAATAAAGAAATACAAATGGATAGGTGGTTGGTACCATATGTCTGTGTACGAGACTTGTTGGGTCCACTTGAGAAGGGGAATATGTTGGGAGGAAGGAGATTCAAAGCACGGCGGCCGAGTTAACTAGTTTTTTTAAACGGACAAGTGAACTAGTTACATACATAAGCAAATAACCACTAAAAAAGCAAACAGGTTAATGCGTTCTTAAAAGAAATATTTTGGACAAAACAGATAATTACAACACATAGGCTAATGCATGAAACACTCAGACGATAAAGGTGCTTATAAACAGATAAAGTACAACATCTAGACCTTCCTGGCACGCTTGATCATGACGCTGCGGCTATCCGTGTACTCGTTGGTTACGGGAAGCAGCCCTCATGTCCAAGATCCGCCTGAACATGTCGTAGCATGCGTATGCGTCCTTGTCCGTGTAGGCTATGTAGGCTAGATTCAGAGGTACCTCCCACGTGTTCAGGTCCTTGGTGTAACACCCACGATGCGCGATATCTCCGACGTCTCGAGGCACGACTTAGAGGCATAACCGCATGGTGCTTTTGTCGCAAGAGGGGTAATCTTCACACAATCCCATGTACTGAATAAGAGAGCGATAAAGAGTTGGATTACAATCGCCACTTCACACATATAACAAGTTAAACATACATCATCCAGAGTACAATCAAGGTCTGACTACGGAACCAAAATAAAAGAAGACAACCCCAAATGCTAGATCCCCGATCATCCCAACTGGGCACCACTACTTGATCATCAGGAAAAGATACATAACAATGACCAAGATCTTCATCGAGCTCCCACTTGAGCTCGGTTGCGCCACCTGCACTGGTATCATCGACACCTGCAACTGTTTGAAAGTATCCGTGAGTCACGAGGACTCAGAAATCTCACACCCGCGAGATCAAGACTATTTAAGCTTATGGGTAGGATGTGGTAATGAGGTGGAGCTGCAGCAAGCGCTAAACAAATATGGTGGCTAACATACGCAAGTAAGAGTAAGATGAGAAGCTACGCAATGGTCATGAGGCTACAAGTGATCAAGAAGTGATCATGAAACTACTTACGTTCAAGCATAACACAAGACCGTGTTCACTTCCCGGACTCTGCCGAAAAGAGACCATCACGGCTACACACGTGGTTGATTCATTTTAATTAAGTTAAGTGTCAAGTTCTCTACAACCGGATATTAACAAATTCCCATCTGCCACATAACCACGGGCATGACTCTCGAAAGTTTATACCCTACAGGGGTGTACCAACTTAGCCCATCACAAGCTCTCACGATCAACGAAGGATATTCCTTCTCCCAGAAAGACCTGATCAGTCTCGGAATCCCAGTTATAAGACATTTCGACAATGGTAAAACAAGACCAGCAAGACCATACGAATGTGCCAACAAATCCCGGTAGGAGCTGCACATATCTCCTTCTCAGGGCACACCGGATGGGCCAGACGTCGGGTTGGCATAAACCCTAGTTGCCCAGGGGGCGCCGGACATCGCCTAGGTTGGACCAACACTCAGAGGAGCACTGGCCCGGGGGGTTTAAAATAAAGATGACCCTCGGGTTCATGGAACCCAAGGGAAAAGGCTTAGGTTGTTAGGAAAATGTAAAACCAAGGTTGGGCCTTGCTGGAGGAATTTTATTCAAAGCGAACTGTCAAGGGGGTCCCATAACCCCAATCGTGTTAGGAAAGCAAAATCAAGGAACATAACACCGGTATGATGGAAACTAGGGTGGCAAGAGTGGAACAAAACATCGGGCATAAGGCCGAGCCTTCCACCCTTTACCAAGTATATATATATATATGCATTAATTAAAATAATAAATATTGTGATATCCCAACATATACATGTTCCAACAAGGAACAGACTTCAACTTCACCTGCAACTAACAACGCTATAAGAGGGGCTGAGCAAAAGCGGTAACATAGCCAAACAACAGTTTGCTAGGAAGGTGGGTTAGAGGCTTGACATGGCAATATGGGAGCCATGATAAACAAGTGGTAGGTAGCGCAACATAGCGATAGAGCGAACAACTAGCTAGCAAATATAGAAGTGATATCGATGGTAATGGTCATCTTTCCTAAAATCCCGCTAGGAAGAAGGATGAGTCCATGAAGAAGACAAACAGACGTAGTCGAACGAATCCTCACAAACGCAACGTTACCGAAACTATCAAGGAGAAGCGAAACCGGAAAGAAGCAAACAACATGGTAAACAACCATCACATAAACATGGCATTATGCACAAACAAGTGCATGTCTGGTTTAATGATTCATGGCATGGCAAAATGCACAAACAAAACTACAAGTTAAGTGGAGCTCAATATGCAATGAGATGCATATTGACAAAGCACCACATTCATTTATTTAGTTCTCTCCCATTTAGGTACTCAACAATATTAAATGTTGGTTAACATGGCAAAAGGTGAGGCATAAGTAAACTAACTATTTAGGCAAGTTTCAATGAGGGCGGAAATAATAAACAACAATTCCAGAAAAATCCCCATATGCATATTATGAATTTGGTAATGTTCTGCCCTAAACCATATTTTAGCGTTGTTAAACATGCAAAGTAATTCCACCATGTTAAGCTATGCATTTTCTACCCCATTTGCGTATAAAGTTTATTTAAAACCGAGCTACAGTTAATTAGTTATGAGTTAAAACATTTTTACATGCTATTTATGCAAATTAATGTAAACAACATTTTAAACATGGATGAAAGCTGGATATTATGAATCTAGATGCAATTCTAAGCATTTTTCATATTTAAAGTTTTTACATCTGATGCACGGTTTGCGAGATATGATATGCATGAACAACAAGGGGTTTTCTGCAAGACTGCTTTTCTCTGGAAAATACACAAAATCGCCAGCACAGAAAAAATATAACAGGCCACATCTAAAATTGGGCTAAACAGGAACATGAGCGTAGCATAACAGGAATCGCACGGGGCGAGGAATAAGCGAGCGCTCACCAAGGGCCCATTAGGTCGGCTCAGTGACGAGGCTGAGAAAACCCTGGCGGTCTAGGGTAGTTCAAAGGTTCGGGTGGACCGGGTCGGTGAACCGGACAAACCGCGCCGGTTCGCCGGTCCAGGGTGGTTCGCGAGCGGGGCGGAGGCGTCACCGGCTACGGCAATGACAGCACGACGGCCGCGGCAGCAGGGGGCTCCGGTGGGGCTGGAGGAGGCCAGGCAGGCGGGGCAAGGTGGATCTGGCCATCCCGGCCAGATCCGGCCGGCAGAACGAGCGGTGGCGACGTGGGCGACGGGATCCGGCTAGCTGGGCTCGCCGGAGATCCAAAGCGGCGGCGGTGCTACTGTCCCAGGCAGAGGAGGAGATGGAAGAGACAGTGTCGGGGTGAGGTCGACCGCTAGTGGTGTGCGGAGCAGCCTGAGCGGAGGTGGTTGCCGGCGGCGACTCCAGCGGGAGGAGGCGACAAGGGCAACGGTGGTGCGGGCGATCTTCGGGGAGCCGCGGGGAGGTGGAGCGTTCAGGCGGCAGGCGGATGGGCTGGGTCGGGCCCAGATCGGCCTCGGGTGGGTCGTGCTCGGGCCTGGCGGGCTGCGGCGGCGTGGGGAGGTCAGGGGGACGACGTGGCCTACTCTAATTGGCTAGAGGCGTCGGCGGGAGGTGGTGCGCCCACTGGCGACTCGCCAAGTGGTGCTGAGGAAGGTGGCCGACGCAGAACGTGATGAGGGTGGAGGCGGCTGATGATTGAGGCGCGGAAAACAAGGTGGGAGGTCAGAGGAGGTAAAAATGGAAGGGAGGGGTTTGTATAAGGAATGGGTTAGGGTTAGATGGGTTTAGGGGGTTTTCGGACTCTCTGATGATGATCGGATGGCACCGGACGCGAGGGGACTTAGGTTGGGCCTAGGTGGGCTGGTTCAGTGGGCTGTGTGGATGGTCTCAGGCTAAGAGGAGAGAAGAGAAGGCAGCCCGGCAACAGTTTTTGGACCGAAAACGTCCGACGATAGACCGGCTATAATGCCGCTATATGTTTAACGGTTGGGCTATCAAACGTGCTCCGAATGCGACGAAACTTGACAGGCGGTCTATCTACACTATAATAAGACCGCACGCCAACTTTCAATCTATTCCGAGAACATTTTTATGCCACTTATAAAATAATATTTTGGAGGTGCCGCGGGCGCGTGCAAGTGTTTCATGATGATGCAAGTTTTGAAAACATGATGATGCAATGCACATGATGACATGGCAAGATGCAACACGCAATAAAAGACATGGCAATGATGGCGAATAACTGGGAGACACCTGGCGCATCTGTCTCGGGGTGTCACACTTGGTATCGTTGTCTTCTTTCATGTTGGTGTATCAGGGGTCGATGATGGTCTCGGCGAGGTCAACCATGAAGTCCTTCTCCTACCCGTTGCCGATGAACTTGTATTGCTTCTGGATGTCGACAAGCTTGTTGCACCAGATGGACGAATCGTCGCGTTCTTCCTTCTCTCCACCGTAGCGAAGGTGCAGTCAGCGCTGCCGATGAAACAGGCGAATGCTCTAGAACCTCTGATGGACCTACAACAGTGGTAGATGAGAACCTCGTCCCGCACACATACCTGGGCGACGGCAATCCGCTGGTCCCTGTCAAGAGTCAAATGGATGGGCACAAGGTCTAGTCCTGCGACCTTGTGCTTTCTCGTCCTGCAGGCACTGCTTGAACTCGGTGAGGCAGAGCTTCACCGAGTCCGGATCGTTGGTGTACATCACATTCAACTTGGTGTAGCCATAGGACTGATGTAGGATCGAAAGTATGTCTAGAGGGGGGGTGATTAGACTACTTACCAAATAAAAACTTAACCTTTTCCCAATTTTAGTTCTTGGCAGATTTTAGCTTTTAGGACAAGTCAAGCAATCATCACACAATTCAAGCAAGCATGCAAAGAGTATATTGGCAGCGGAAAGTAAAGCATGCAACTTGCAAGAATGTAAAGGGAAGGGTTTGGAGAATTCAAACGCAATTGGAGACACGGATGTTTTTCCCGTGGTTCGGATAGGTGGTGCTATCCTACATCCACGTTGATGGAGACTTCAACCACAAAGGGTAACGGTTGCGCGAGTCCATGGAGGACTCCACCCAGAAAGGGTAACGGTTGCGCGAGTCCATGAAGGGCTCCACCCACAAAGGGTCCACGAAGAAGCAACCACCCACAAAGGGTCCATGAAGAAGCAACCTTGTCTATCCCACCATGGCCATCGCCCACACAGGACTTGCCTCACTAGCGGTAGATCTTCACGAAGTAGGCGATCTCCTTGCCCTTACAAACTCCTTGGTTCAACTCCACAATCTTGTTGGAGGCTCCCAAGTGACACCTAGCCAATCTAGGAGACACCACTCTCCAAGAAGTAACAAATGGTGTGTAGGTAATGAACTCCTTGCTCTTGTGCTTCAAATGATAGTCTCCCCAACACTCAACTCTCTCTTATAGGATTTGGATTTTGTGGAAAGAAGATTTGAGTGGAAAGCAACTTGGGAAGGCTAGAGATCAAGATTCATAAGGTAGGAATGGAATGTCTTGATCTCAACAGATGAGTAGGTGGTTCTCTCTCAGAACATATGAGTTGGAATTGAGTTTGTGTTCTGATGGCTCTCTCCATGAATGAAGAGGAGGTGGAGGGGTATATATAGCCTCCACACAAAATTCAACCGTTACACACAATTTTCCAATCTCGGTGGGCCGAATCAATAAACTCGGTCGGACCGAAAATGTAAACCTAGTGACCGTTAGAGATTTTCGGTGGGACTGACATGCAACTCGGTAGGACCGATATGGTTAGGGTTTGGGCATAACGTAATCTCGGTGAGACCGATTACACAAACTCGGTGAGACCGAATTTGGTAATTAGCTAACCAGAGAGTTGGTCAGGCAAACTCGGTGGGACCGATTTGCTCTTTCGGTGGGACCGAGTGGAACTCGGTGAGACCGAAAAGTTACAAAGGGGAAACACTGAGTTTACATTGCAATCTCGGTGGGACCGATTCGCTCTTTCGGTGTGACCGAAAAGTTACGAAAGGGAAACAGAGAGTTTGCAACCCATCTCGGTGAGACCGAGACCTATCGGTAGAACCGAATTGCTAGGGTTTGGCAGTGGCTAATGACAAGTGAAACTCGGTGGCGCCGATAGGAAGAATCGGTAGGACCGAGTTTGGCTTAGGGTTTAGGTCATATGTGGATATGGGAAAGTAGTTGAGGATTTTGGAGCATATCACTAAGCACATGAAGCAAGAGGCTCATTAAGCAACACCTCATCCCTCCTTAATAGTATTGGCTTTTCCTAAAGACTCAATGTGATCTTGGATCACTAAAATATAAAATGAAGAGTCTTGAGCTTTTGAGCTTGAGCCAATCCTTTGTCCTTAGCATTTGAGGGTTCCACTTTCACATCATGCCATGCCAATCATTGAGCTTTCCTGAAATAATCATCTTGGAATAGCATTAGCTCAATGAGCTATATGTTGTTATGAATTACCAAAACCACTTAGGGATAGTTGCACTTTCAATCTCCCCCTTTTTGGTAATTGATGACAACATATAGATCAAAGCTTCGACAAATGATAATAAGCATGAAATATATCGTCGCTTTGAGAAGTATGTGATAAGTAAGAGCTCCCCCTAAATTTGTGCATATTTAAAATTTGCTTTGGACTGCAAATGCACAAGGAGTTAGAGTCATGGGTTACTCTTCCATGTCACATACATCTTGGTGGAGCGCTTAAAATGATAAGAATGAAATACATGCACTCATCACCAAGAATAAGTGAATGATCACATAAGATAGATAAGATAATAGCATTAAGCAAGCATTAAGTGTAGCTTATGATCAAACACATGATCATCAATGTCTCACAAATAATGACGTAGTATCTCAAGCACTCAAAAGCAAACAAGTTCGAAAAACCACCAAATAAAGCAAGAGAGAAAAGCAAAGACACTCTCTCTCTCGAAGCCTATGATCTATACATCTTCTCCCCCTTTGGCAACAAGTTACCAAAAAGTTCCTAGAAAATGCATAGCACTAGATCGACGCTCAGGCTTGATCTTCAGGTGGTGGTGGAGTCCGGATCACTCCAAGGACGAAGGCTTCGGTAGATGCTGAAGTAGACGCTGGAGTTGGAGCTGAAGTAGATGCTGGAGCTGGTGGAACTGAGGCTGTGGCTGGTGCTGAGGTGGTGGCTCTTGTGTCAGCAACTGGCACGGCAGACGACCTCGGACCTCTTGGCACTCTGGCAAAGGCATGAGTGGTAGTCCTGCCTCTCCTCTCCTGCATGTCCTCCTGGAGCTGCTCCACTGCAGACTGAACTCCGTTACTTGACATCCAAGTCATAGAACTTCTGTTCCATGATTCTCTCTAGGCTCTGCTGATTCTGAGTGAGGGTGGCCAGACTTTGCTCAATCCTCAGCGTGGATGCAATCAAGTAACCAAGCTGCTCTTGTTTGGTCTTCAAGAAGTATTCAGATGCCTCCTCTTGGGTAGGCATCTTGGCAGCTTTCTCCTTCCTCGCCTTCTCCTTCTTTGCAAATGCTTGGGCAGATGATAGCTCGTTCTCAGTCATGACAACTTGATTGTCCTCGAAATCTGGACGGATGGGCAGGTGTTCCTTGTCCAACAGATATATGCCCGTGCCCATCTTGGAGTTGATGAGCTCCTGAATTTGAGGGGCATATCCGCAGCTCCTCTTTTGATCTGCTGCAGTCCTCTTAATTGTTTCCACTATGAGGCTCATCACCTTGAACTTCTGAGGCACATTAAACACATGTAGCAAGTTGATAGCATGGCCTCTGATCATCTTGTGATCTCTAGACTTGGGCAGTAAGGTGTGCCTTAGTATCCAATTGATCGTCGGGAGCCCTGACAGAAGGTAATGCACAGAGCCAAACTTGAAGGTGTCAAGAGCTTCATTGGGAATTTCCTTGTACATATTGGACATGGAGTTATGGTCCATCTTCTTCTTGGCATAGATATCCAAGTCATCATCTTGCTCCTCTGGGGCATTAATGATCTGTGCCCACTCAGCCACTGTGGATTGGTACCTTGTACCCTCAGACTTCCATGTGATCCTCCCATCTGGATAAAAGTGTGCCGTGGAGTAGAACTGCATGATGAGCTCCTCGTTCCACTTTGTGAGCTTCTGCCCAACAAAGTCAGCTACTCCACAAGCATGAAAGCTGTCATATACTCCTGGGTAGTGTTCCTCCTTCTCCCTCATGTAGGTCCAGTCAACCCATCTCATGTCATAGACAATGGGCTTCTTATCTAGCAGCACAGTCTCATAAAAATCCTGCTGCTCCTTGGTGTGAAACTTGTAGTCCACTGCTGTCCTTCTCCTTGAAGCATATGGGTCTGCTTCTCTCCATTTCCTTAGCCCTGAATCTCTCCTGAGCTTCATGTCCTCAGCCACAGGATGAGCATCGTTGTGGTCTAGGATCTTGGGCTTTAGCTTTCTTAGGACATTCTCTTCCTCATCCTCAGCAACAGTCTCAGGCACTGGGGCCTTGTTCTTCTCAGCTGCAGGAATGCTCCTTGTATTTCTCTTAGGCTTTGGCTTTGGAGCTGACTTGGCCTTGAAAGCAGCTCCCCCTGATTTTATGGCATCTCCCATTAGCTTGGGTGCCTTGGGCGCTAGTGCAGCTATCTCTTCTTCCTCTTCTTCTTCCATGATGGAAGCCTTTCCAAGCACTCTAGCCACAGTCTTCTTCACCCTCTCCTTCCTTTTCTTGCCCTCAGCTGCAACTGGCTCTTGGGGAGTGGGCTTCTCAGTTGAGGCTCTTGCCTTTGACATGGGCTGCCTGCCTGCTGGCCTTTTGATTTTTAGACCTGGCTTAGTGCCTTGAGCTGGCTCAATTCTCTTGGAAGTGGCCTCTTCCTCTGCCACATAGTCCTCATCTTCGGAATCTGAAGTCCTCTTCTTCCTTTGTCTCGTGGCAGCCTTTGGCAAATTGCTAGGAGTGCTCCTGCTGCCTTCATCAGATGAACTGGAGGGACTAGTGCCCTCACTCATCACCACTTGCTGCTCTGACATATTTTGACTATCACTTTGATCAGACATGCTGCAAACTGACTGCTGACCCTGTGAATAGATTATAGATGAGATAGAAAAGATGAGCATCACAAAATGCAGAGATTTTTGCAAAAGAATGATCCAAAAACTTAGTTTTAGTTTCCCACTGAAATCATCTCGGATCTACCGATTTTCAAACTCGGTGATACCGAAGCAGTTTTGGAACCTAAACTAGTGAACTCGGTAGGACCGAGTCACAGTTCGGTGGCACCGAGACTGCTAGGGTTTCACTGAGTTCAAAAATCGGTCACACCGATAAGTAATTCTCGGTCAGACCGAGTCTCACTTGTGCAATGGCATAAGCCAAATCGGTGGGACCGAGTTTTTCAACTCGGTGGGTCCGAGATGGTTTCGGCGGAAACCTAAACCTAGAATTTTCGAATCAAACCTAATCTACGGGTGTTTTGACTGGATAGAAGTTTCTCAAACGTGGCTAGAATCAATATGATCACAATGTGCTAGGAATCAGATTGAGGAATATCACAAAGATCAAGTCCATACCCTAGTTCGGCGGGGACTTGCTACGGCGGCAACGGCGGGGCAGAATTCCCGTTGACGGCGACGGAGACTAGCGACTGGAGGCTGCTGGCGGCGAGAAGACGATCCGGAGACCACAAGGGCAGAGCAGGCTATCGCACGGGCGAAGGGGTTCGGAGAAATTTCCAAATTTTGCCCGTGACTATATATAGCCCGACCCTGTCGGTGTGACCGAGTGGAACAACTCGGTGGCACCGAGATTCATAACTGCGTGCAGTTACTGAAACTCGGTGTGACCGAAAGGTTCAAATCGGTTGCACCGAGATCGAAAAACTAGATCAACTTAATGATCTCAGTAGGACCGAAGGTGGAGTATCGGTCAGACCGAGAATCATAAAGAGGTTTTGGAAGTTTAAGTCTATGACGAATCGGGGACTCCGAGCGCTCCTCACACAGAGTGGTTCGAATCTGACTTGATCAAATTTTGTGATGCAGCATGAATAGAGTTTGAGACGAGAAAAGCATAGATAGCTAGAGGAGGTTCTTAGGCATTCTTGTCCATCCACTTGGCAAAAGACAATAAAACCAAACAATCAAAACAACAAGTGGATGTCCTCGAATGAGTAAAATATGCAACCAGCATGCTCACACAATAAGATGGCAAATGAAATATGTGACAAGACATGCACAACCAATTCTAGCATCTATCAAGCAATTTGCGATGACTAGGTCATCTATATATGAGTATATTGACTTAGGAGTCAAGTGAGAACACTTGATCATAGGTCATACTCATCGTTTAAGCCCAAGTGGGGTTACCACTTTTACATAAAGCATTGTTGTGTTCACATTTTTAGAGTTGCTTTAGCTCAAGTCTTAGAGTAAAGCTCCCCCTAGATGTGATATCCCCCCTTAGAGGGATGAACTAACCTTGGGTTTTGTCGATGATGACTTCATGTAGATGTTGAAGATGTGGATGCTCAATGTTGATGTAGATCACTTGGAGCTATCCATTTGAGTGAATTGCACTTTCAATACCTACATGGGTTAGTCCCACAAGGAACAAACAAGGATATCCATAGACATAGAGTGATGCACACAAAAGATGATGTCCATGAAAACTTTTAGGTTACCTTGTTCCTTGTCTTACCAACAAGAGGGTTTGTGACTCCTTGAACTAGTGCAAGATGTGGAAGTTGATTGCACTTGTTCTTGCCAAAATGATAAGAGTGAAGTATGTTGGCGGAGTCACCCTCAAGAACTCTCTAGTTCTTCTTCTTTTGGATCCACATCATCTTGATGGGAACCCTTGGAGTTGTAGTCGTACTTGATGAAGTGGAGCTTGAAGTAGTCTTGAGAATCCACTTGACTAAGGTCTTTGGAGCTTCTTCAAATGCATCAATTTCCTTTTGAAGCTTGACCTTCCCTTTTTGCTTGTAGTCTTGTGGTGGAAGATCACCTTGAGCTTGTGTCCCCTTGAAAGAAGTATACTTCTCTTGTTGAGGGACAAACTTTGTCTTGGGGTATTGATCTTCTTCCCACTCAACTCCATTGGCATTGAACTTTCGTTCAAGACCAACACCTTGATTCTTCCGGTGCATTCCTTGCTTGCGCACAATTTCCTCGAATTGCTTACTCCCGGCAAGGCTTTTGTACACTCCTTTCTCTATAATTCCCTTCAATAAGCTATTTTCTTGCTCAAGTGTAACTTGGCTAAGAGAATCATTAGTGGAATCAAGAGAACTACTAGAAGCAACGATATTGGATTTAGCATGATCATTGTTACTACTAGAGGAAGAATCTTTCTTGTTAGACTTGACTTGAGGCATGCAAGTGGATAAGAGTAAACGCTTGGCAATGTAAGAAGAACTTTTCTTGCGGAGATCATCATTGATTGCTTTTAAGAACTCATGCTCTTGCTCAAGATTGAGCTTTTCAAAGCGTAATTTCTCATGAGCTCTTAAAAGTTCTCGATGATCTTCGAAGATAGTTTCATGAGCTAACTTAAGAGTGTTTAGTTCTTTAGTTAGAGCCTCAATCTTCTCCTTATCATTGTCATTCGTTTTATCTTGATTAGCATGATTAATTGACGTTTCATCATAGTATTCATCACTAGAGTTGTCAACAAGCAAATCATCACCTAACAAGTCATCTTCATCACTATTGAAATCAACATACTCGGGGTGTGTTACCTTAGGACCTTTGGCCATGAAGCATCTTCCAATTCCTTCATTTGGTGAGTCAAATATGTCGTAGGAGTTGGTTGACACAAGTGCTAGACCGGCAACACCTTCATCTTGAGTATCTTCGGAGTCGGAGTGATAACTTCTCTCGGAGTGGCTGTCGGAGTCGATACCCATTCACCAACATGAGCTTGATGTCTTCGTTTTGTGTAGCTCCTTGATGATTTTTCCTTCCTTTCCGAATCCTTGCTTCTCCATGAGTATCTTCGTTCATAACGATCATCTCTACTCCTTCTCTCTCTTGGTGGTGATTCTTTGCTTCTTCTTTTTGGAGAATCTTCTCTTCTCTTGTAGGGAGCCGTACACTCATTGGAATAGTGTCCGGGTCTTCCACAACTGTAGCAGTTTCGCTCTCGACTAGAAGATCTTTTGTCATTGTAGGACCTTGACTTGAAGCTTCTATCTTTGCTTCTACTCTTGTAGAACTTGTTGAAGTTCTTCACCATTAAGCTCAATTCTTCATTGAAGTCTTGTTTCTCACTTGATGATGTAGGGGCTTCACATGAGGCTTTGTAGGCACCACTTGATTTGTTGTGAAGTTCCTCTTTATCCTTAAGTGACATCTCATGAGCAACAATTCTTCCAATCACCTCCGTTGGCTTGAGATCTTTGTAATTGGGCATCATTTGGATCAATGTGCACACGGTATCATATTTTCCATCCAAGGCTCTTAGAATCTTCTTGATGATGAATCTATCGGTCATCTCTTCACTTCCTAAGCCGGCAATCTCATTTGTGATGAGAGCAAGCCTAGAGTACATTTCAGCGACACCTTCACCATCCTTCATTTTGAACTTGTCAAGTTGACTTTGAAGCACATCCAACTTGGATTCCTTGACGGAGTCGGTACCTTCGTGCATATCAATCAAAGTGTCCCAAATTTCCTTTGCATTCTCAAGACGGCTGATTTTGTTGAATTCTTCGGGGCATAATCCGTTGAAGAGAATATCACAAGCTTGAGCATTGTATTGCAACATCTTCAACTCATCCGCGGTAGCTTCACGGTTTGGTTCTTTCCCATCAAAGAAGTCACCTTGCAAACCAACACACACAATAGCCCAAACGGCGGGGTTATGTCCAAGAATATGCATTTTCATTTTATGCTTCCAACTAGCAAAATTAGTACCATCAAAGTAAGGACCTCTACGGTGATAGTTTCCCTCGCTAGACGCCATACTCTCCTAGGTTGTGAAACCAAGGCTATGACCACCAAAAGCTATGTAGATCAAAGAAAATGGAGACCAAAGCTCTGATACCAATTGTAGGATCGAAAGTATGTCTAGAGGGGGGGTGATTAGACTACTTGACCAAATAAAAACTTAACCTTTTCCCAATTTTAGTTCTTGGCAGATTTTAGCTATTGTAGGACAAGTCAAGCAATCATCACACAATTCAAGAAAGCATGCAAAGATTATATTGGCAGCGGAAAGTAAAGCATGCAACTTGCAAGAATGTAAAGGGAAGGGTTTGGAGAATTCAAACGCAATTGGAGACACGGATGTTTTTCCCGTGGTTCGGATAGGTGGTGCTATCCTACATCCACGTTGATGGAGACTTCAACCCACGAAGGGTAACGGTTGCGCGAGTCCATGGAGGGCTCCACCCACGAAGGGTAACGGTTGCGCGAGTCCACGGAGGGCTCCACCCATGAAGGGTCCACGAAGAAGCAACCACCCACGAAGGGTCCACGAAGTAGCAACCTTGTCTATCCCACCATGGCCATCGCCCACGAAGGACTTGCCTCACTAGCGGTAGATCTTCACGAAGTAGGCGATCTCCTTGCCCTTACAAACTCCTTGGTTCAACTCCACAATCTTGTCGGAGGCTCCCAAGTGACACCTAGCCAATCTAGGAGACACCACTCTCCAAGAAGTAACAAATGGTGTGTTGATGATGAACTCCTTGCTCTTGTGCTTCAAATGATAGTCTCCCCAACACTCAACTCTCTCTCATAGGATTTGGATTTTGTGGAAAGAAGATTTGAGTGGAAAGCAACTTGGGGAAGGCTAGAGATCAAGATCCATATGGTAGGAATGGAATATCTTGGTCTCAACACATGAGTAGGTGGTTCTCTCTCAGAACATATGAGTTGGAATTGTGTATGTGTTCTGATGGCTCTCTCCATGAATGAAGAGGAGGTGGAGGGGTATATATAGCCTCCACAAAATCAAC
Organism: Triticum urartu; assembly: GCF_003073215.2. NCBI lineage: Eukaryota > Viridiplantae > Streptophyta > Magnoliopsida > Poales > Poaceae > Triticum > Triticum urartu. The sequence goes on from NC_053022.1 coordinate 547,458,296, forward strand.
CGTACACTCGGGTTGTGATCCGGGTGGGGCAGCAATTGAGCCAGTGCACCCTAAAGTCCAAGCAGTTATAGCAAGCTCTTCCTAACTGCACCTCCATGGATATTGAGCTCTCTGTTCCCTGAAGTTTCTCTTGTCCATGCTGCTATCTTCGATGGCTTGCAATGGATGTTGGATAGATGGATGTGTGTTGATGTTAGGTAGTAGATGGTTTGCTTGATGGTTGGTTGAATTGTGCTAGTTGCTTGCTAGATGGATGGACGAATGGTGCGAGTATGTAGACATCTTTTGCTACTGTGAAGGGTCAGTGCTAGTGTAAAGGGTAGTAGTAATTCGTTCCCTTTTGCTTCTGCCTGGTGCTAATTTGCTGCTATTAGCTTTGTGTGGCTTCTTATTATTCTCTAAATCGTTCTTCAAAGCAGGCTTTGCATCGCTTTAGGTAGTTTTCTCCATGTTTTATCAAGTGACATGTTAACAGCTTGCTAGTTTAGGATACATAATTAATGCCTTTAAATGGTGCACTCTGTAAATGCCTAAATATAACCTTGCTAGTTTAGGATACATACATTGCAGAGTACCTGCTCTTCTGGATGGGAACGATCAAGAGTTACTGAGTGGCAGATTTGAGCATTCTACCGTAATCGTGAGACCGACATTCTAACACTAAGACTCGGACTGGCAACCTGGTACGAGATTAAAATTTGGTATATTGAGCTAACCATGCAGAGTCGGTTTAAGCGACAAAGCTACGAGTGGCGCGCACCACGATTCTGCTCTGTTCGTGGAACCGCGAGGAAGTTACAAAAGGGAAACGCAGGTTTTTTTTGGGTTTGTTCATTGGGAATTCAGGTGCAATTAGCGTCGGTTGGATAGGACCGAAACTGCTATAAATGTCGCTCTTTCGGGAGACCGAAGTTATCTGATTAGTGGATAACAAAGAGTTGAAAGGGAAAGCATCTCAGAGCGAGACCTCTCGGTGAGACCGAGATCCCTATCGGTAGGACCGAATTGCTAGGGTTTGGCAGTGGCTTATGACATAGAAACTCGGTGGCGCCGGATAGGAAGAATCGGTAGGACCGAGTTTGGCTTAGGGTTTAGGTCATATGTGGATATGGGAAAGTAGTTGAGGGTTTTGGAGCATATCACTAAGCACATGAAGCAAGAGGCTCATTAAGCAACACCTCATCCCTCCTTGATAGTATTGGCTTTTCCTAAAGACTCAATGTGATCTTGGATCACTAAAATATAAAATGAAGAGTCTTGAGCTTTTGAGCTTGAGCCAATCCTTTGTCCTTAGCATTTTGAGGGTTCCACTTTCACATCCATGCCATGCCAATCATTGAGCTTTCCTGAAATATATCTTGGAATAGCATTAGCTCAATGAGCTATATGTTGTTATGAATTACCAAAACCACCTAGGGATAGTTGCACTTATCACCCATGCCCTTTTTTAATGGAAATTGAAATCTAATATTCCCTTCCTTCATATCAATAATCGCACCAACCGTTCTAAGGAAAGGTCTATCAAGAATAATAGGGCAAGAAGGATTGCAATCTATATCAAGAACAATGAAATATACTGGCACATAATTCCTATTTGCAACAATAAGAACATCATTAATCCTTCCCATAGGTTTCTTAATAGTGTAATCCGCAAGATGCAAGTTTAGAGAGCAATCATCAAAATTACGGAAATCTAGTAAATCACACAAAGTCTTGGGAATAGTAGAGACACTAGCACCCAAATCACACAAAGCATAAAACTCATGATCTTTAATTTTAATTTTAATAGTTGGTTCCCACTCATCATAGAGTTTTCTAGGGATAGAAACTTTCAACTCGAGTTTTTCTTCATAAGATTGCATCAAGGCATCAACAATATGTTCGGTGAAGGCTTTATTTTGACTATAAGCATATGGAGAATTTAGCACAGATTGCAACAAGGAAATACAATCAATTAAAGAGCAACTTTCATAATTAAATTCCTTGTAATCCAATATAGTGGGTTTAGCAACATCTAGATTTTTATTTCTTTCAATCCCACTTTCATCAATTTCATCATCAAGATCTAAATACTCCGAATTTTTAGAACACCTTCTAGGTAAAGGAAGATCATATTCAGTTTCATCGAGATTAATATTGCAAAATAAAGATTTAATAGGGGACACATCAATAACTTTTAGATATTCATCTTGATTTTCATGGGTATTGGAGGAACACGCTTTAATAAAGGCATCTTTGGAAGCACGCATCCTAGCGGTTCTTTCCTTGCACTCATCAATGGAAATTATCATGGCTTTGAGAGACTCATTGATATCATGCTTAGGAGGAATAGATATAAGCTTTAAAGAATCAACCTCAAGAGAAATTCTATCAACGTTTCTAGCCAAATCATCAACTTTAAGCAATTTCTCCTCAAGAAAAGCATTAAAATTCTTTTATGAATTCATAAACTCTTTAACACTATTCTCAAATTCAGAGGGCATATTATTATAATTTCCATAAGATTTGTTGTAGGAATTACCATAATTATTAGAAGGGTTACTAGGATATGGCCTAGGATTAAAATTCCCTCTATAAGCATTGTTACCAAAATTATTCCTACCAACAAAATTCACATCCATAGATTCATTGTTATTCTCAATCAAAGTAGACAAAGGCATATCATTAGGATCAGAAGAAACACTCTTAGTAGCAAATAATTTCATAAGTTCATCCATCTTTCCACTCAACACATTAATTTCTTCTATTGCATGCACTTTTTTATTAGAAGATCTTTCAGTATGCCATTGAGAATAATTAACCATAATATTATCTAGGAGTTTAGTAGCATCTCCTAAAGTGATTTCCATAAAAGTGCCTCCCGCGGCCGAATCTAAAAGATTTCTAGAAGCAAAATTCAATCCAGCATAAAAATTTTGTATGATCATCCACAATTTCAAACCATGAGTAGGGCAATTACGTATCATTAATTTCATTCTCTCCCAAGCTTGTGCAACATGTTCATGGTCAAGTTGTTTAAAGTTCATAATATCGTTTCTAAGAGAGATGATCTTAGCGGGAGGAAAATACTTAGAGATAAAAGCATCTTTGCACTTGTTCCATGAATCAATACTATTCTTAGGCAAAGACGAAAACCAAGCTTTAGCACGATCTCTAAGCGAAAAAGGAAATAGCTTCAATTTAACAACATCATTATTGACATCTTTTTTCTTTTGCATATCACATAAATCAACGAAGCTATTCAGATGAGTAGCGGCATCTTCACTAGGAAGGCCGGCGAATTGATCTTTCATAACAAGATTCAACAAAGCAGTATTAATTTGACAAGACTCAGCATCGGTAAGAGGAGCAATCGGAGTGCTAAGGAAATAATTATTATTGGTATTGGTGAAGTCACACAATTTAGTAGTATCTTGAGCCATCGCGACAAGCAAGCAATCTAACACACGAGCAAACAAAAAGCAACGGGCAAAAAGAGGCAAATAGAGAGGGAGGATAGGGAGAGAGAGGGCGAATAAAACGGCAAGGGTGAATTGGGGGGAGAGGAAAACAAGAGGCAAATGGCAAATAATGTAATGCGAGAGATAGGGATTGTGATGGGTACTTGGTATGTTGACTTTTTGCGTAGACTCCCCGGCAACGGCTCCAGAAATCCTTCTTGCTACGTCTTGAGCTTGCGTTGGTTTTCCTCGAAGAGGAAGGGATGATGCAGCCGAGTAGCGTAAGTATTTCCCTCAGTTTTTGAGAACCAAGGTATCAATCCAGTAGGATCCCATGCTCAAGTCCCTCGTACCTGCACAAAGCGATAGCTACTCGCAACCAACGCGATTAGGGGCTGTCAATCCCTTCACGGTCACTTACGAGAGTGAGATCTGATAGATATAATATTTTTTGGTATTTTTGGTATAAAGATGCAAAGTAAAAAGTAAAGGCAAAGTAAAAAAGCAAAGCAAGATTAAAGTGATGGAGATTGATATGATGAGAATAGACCCGGGGGCCATAGGTTTCACTAGTGGCTTCTCTCAAGAGCATAAGTATTCTACGGTGGGTGAACAAATTACTGTTGAGCAATTGATAGAATTGAGCATAGTTATGAGAATATCTAGGCATGATCATGTATATAGGCATCACGTCCGTGACAAGTAGATCGAAATGATTCTGCATCTACTACTATTACTCCACTCATCGACCGCTATCCAGCATGCATCTAGAGTATTAAGTTAAAAACAGAGTAACGCCTTAAGCAAGATGACATGATGTAGAGAGATAAATTCATGCAATATGAAATAAACCCCATCTTGTTATCCTCGATGGCAACGATACAATACGTGCCTTGCTGCCCCTTCTGTCACTGGGTAAGGACACCGCAAGATCGAACCCAAAGCTAAGCACTTCTCCCATGGCAAGAACTACCAATCTAGTTGGCCAAACCAAACGGATAATTCGAAGAGACTTGCAAAGATAACCAATCTTTCATAAAAGAATTCAGAGAAGATTCAAATATTATTCATAGATAGACTTGATCATAAACCCACAATTCATCGGTCTCAACAAACACACCGCAAAAAGAAGATTACATCGAATAGATCTCCACAAGAGAGGGGGAGAACTTTGTATTGATATTCAAAGAGAGAGAAGAAGCCATCTAGCTACTAACTATGGACCCGAAGGTCTAAGGTAAACTACTCACACTTCATCGGAGAGGCTAGGATGATGTAGAAGCCCTCTGTGATGACGGCCCTCTTCCGGCGGAGCTCCGGAACAGGCCCCAAGATGGGATCTCGTGGATACAGAAAGTTGCGGCGGTGGAATTAGGTTTTTGGCTCCTGTTCTGATCGTTTGGGGGTACGTGTGTATATATAGGAGGAAGAAGTACGCCGGAGGAGCAACGAGGGGCCCACGAGGCAGGGGGCGCGCCCTAGGGGGGCCCACCCTTGTGACCGCCTCTTTTGTTCCTTGGAGCAAGGTCCAAGTCTCCTGGATCACGTTCGGTGAGAAAATCACGTTCCCGAAGATTTTATTCCATTTGGACTCTGTTTGATATTTCGTTTATCTGAAACACTGAAATAGGTAAAAAACAACAATTCTGGGCTGGGCCTCCGGTTAATAGGTTAGTCCCAAAAATAATATAAAAGTGGAAAATAAAGCCCAATATAGTCCAAAACAGTAGATAATATAGCATGGAGCAATCAAAAATTATAGATACGTTGGAGACGTATCAGCTATATCATTCAATTTAGTAAGATGTGCCACAACAGTTTCAGATTCATAGCCATGAAAAGGATCAAATTCAACCAAAGTAATTATATTAGGATCAACAGAGAATTCATAATCCTTATCGGTAACACAGATAGGTGAAGTAGCAAAAGCAGGGTCAGGTTTCATTCTAGCATTTAGAGATTGCTTGTTCCATTTAGCTAATAACCTCTTAAGTTCGTATCTATCTTTGCAAGCTAAAATAGCTAAAGAATCTTCTTGATCAAAAATATAACCCTCAGGAATAACAAGTGATTCTTCATCATCACTTTCATCAGTATTATCAGATTCAATATTTTCAATCTCTCTAGCCCTAGCAAGTTGTTCATCAAGAAATTCACCAAGTGGCACAGTAGTATCAAGCATAGAAGTAGTTTCATCATAAGTATCATGTATAGCAGAAGTAGCATCATCAATAACATGCGACATATCAGAACGAATAGCAGAAGCAGTTTTAGGTGTCGCAAGCTTACTCAAAACAGAAGATGAATCAAGTGTAGAGCTAGATGGCAGTTCCTTACCTCCCCTCATAGTTGATGGATAAATCTTGGTTTTTGGATCTCTCAAGTTCTTCATAATGATAAGCAGATATAAATCCCAAGTGACTCAAAGAATAGAGCTATGCTCCCCGGCAACGGCGCCAGAAAATAGTCTTGATAACCCACAAGTATAGGGGATCGCTACAGTTTTCGAGGGTAAAGTATTCAACCCAAATTTATTGATTCGACACAAGGGGAGCCAAAGAATATTCTCAAGTATTAGAAGCTGAGTTGTCAATTCAACCACACCTGGAAACTTAGTATCTACAGAAAAGTATTTAGTAGCAAAGTAATATGATAGTAGTGATAACGGTAGCAAAAGGTAACAGTAGTAAAAGTAATGTTTTTGGTATTTTGTAGTGATGATAGCAATATCAATGGAAAAGTAAATAAGCGAAGAACAATATATGGAAAGCTTGTAGGCAATGGATCGGTGATGGAGAATTATGCCGGATGCGGTTCATCTTGTAACAGTCATAACCTAGGGTGACACAGAACTAGCTCCAGTTCATCAATGCAATGTAGGCATTTATTCCGAATATAGTCATACATGCTTATGGAAAAGAACTTGCATGACATCTTTTTTCCAACCCTCCCGTGGCAGCGGGGTCCTTACGGAAACTAAGGGATATTAAGGCCTCCTTTTAATAGAGTACCGAAACAAAGCATTAACACATAGTGAATACATGAACTCCTCAAACTACGGTCATCACCGGTAAGTATCCCGATTATTGTCACTTCGGGGTTAACGGATCATAACACATAATAGGTGACTATAGACTTGCAAGATAGGATCAAGAACACTCATATATTGATGAAAACATAATAGGTTCAGATCTGAAATCATGGCACTCAGGCCCTAGTGACAAGCATTAAGCATAGCAAAGTCATAGCAACATTAATCTCAGACCATAGTGGATACTAGGGATCAAACCCTAACAAAACTAACTCGATTACATGATAGATCCCATCCAACCCATCACCGTCCACCAAGCCTACGATGGAATTACTCACGCACGGCGGAGAGCATCATGAAATTGGTGATGGAGGATGGTTGATGATGACGATGGCGACGAATTCCCCTCTCTGGAGCCCCGAACGGACTCCAGATCAGCCCTCTCGAGAGGTTTTAGGGCTTGGTGGCGGCTCCGTATCGTAAAACGCGATGAATTCTTCTCTCTGGCTTTTTTTCTCCCCGAAACACAATATATAGAGTTGGAGTTGGAGTAGGAGGGGCACCAGGGGGCCCACGAGGTAGGGGGCGCGCCCCCCACCCTCGTGGACAGGTGGTGGGCCCCCTGGCCTTCATCTTTTGCAGGTATTTTTTATATTTCCCAAAAAGTTGCTCCATGAAGTTTCGGGTCATTCCGAGAACGTTTGTTTCTGCACATAAATAACACCATGGTAATTCTGCTGAAAACAACGTCAGTCCGGGTTAGTTCCATTCAAATCATGCAAGTTAGAGTCCAAAAGAAGGGCAAAAGTTTTTGGAAAAGTAGATACGACGGAGACATATCAATAGTCATAATAACAGCGAAGGCAAGTGCTTCGTCGTGCGGTTGGCACCTTGAAGGTGTGCAGGATCATCACCTTTAAAGTGATGAGGTAGCCGATCGGGATCTGGTGAGAAACAGCAAAGCCGACCCACCCCTGATCCATGGCTAGCCTCCCGTTGATCTCTGTGAGCTTGACCTTCTAGGTGCAACCGGTGTTCGTCTTGAGTTTGATCTTACGTTAGATGGTGTCCATGTGTTTACAAAAGTTGCCAAGGATTGGCAGTAACATTCAAACCGACATGGAAAACATGTTCATCTACCACGACAGGAAGGCCATCATCATTGCCGACAAGCCCCTATAGAAAGATCAAGAGTTTTCATGCCGACAAGACCAATTCGAGCCCTATATCAACACACAAATCTAATCGGAGTTGGACACCCCAATCGAACCCCATATCCACACCCTAATCTAACCCCCATGGAGATACCCAAATCTAACCGTACTTGGACACCCAAATCGAATCTCATATCCAGACCCTAATCAAGTTGTATGAAACACTTAATCAACACCCTAATCGGGTTGTGTGAACCCTAAATCTAACCCTAAACCCAAATCAGTGGGTACATGGATCCCTAAATCAGGCAGACAAGGGCTTAGCGCCATTAACGAAGGGATGATGGAGGGGTAATGAAGCTGGCGGTCACCGTCGGTGCTCGCCATCTAGATCTTCGACCCGCTGATACCCTCCGCCGCCCCAGTGAGAGAGAGGGTGATAGTGGAGAGAGGGATAGTGATCGGTGAGATAGAGATCAGGGGATTTATGGCATGACTTCGGGAAACAACATGACGTCTCCCACTCGTGCCCGCGTGTGTAACCGCCAGCAGCCACATGCCGTCCTTTCCCTCAATCGGGCCTGACTCGTTGGACACGATCTATTCGATCACTTCCTCTAGAGCTAGGCTTGGGCTGCTATGAGTACCGTGCTATGCAGGCTCGGCCACACGCGCTGGTAACCAAACGGGTTGCATCCCCAGGGCTTGGTTGGGTGTTATGCTGGCAACCAAACACACCCTTGAGCACCGGCGACCTCATCAATAAGTTTTTTTTAGGGGAACCTCTTCAATAAGTGAACCTTTCTACCAAGATGCAGTATTCAGAAACTGCATCAACAACAAAATTTCAGCGTTGGCAGAACCATGTCTTTTTTCTTTCTTTCTAGATGGCAGAACCAGATCTTAGAGGGGGCGGCTTGTTACCAGCTGGTTACCAATGAAAGCACAACTTGCCACTTAGACTCCATTGGTTAAACCAGACAGTAGATCACAGAAAAACACCAGATTATAAATAAACAATGTTGTTAACACTTTATATTGTGCCTTTTATACAGAGTGCTCATACCATTTGATCATCGGACTGGATGGCATGAACCTCCAGCTGTTAAAAAATAAAAAATTAGAGCACGCCAAGAGCATGCCACAGCTTTATAGAAGGCAGAAATATCGTTTCAACCAACACTCTGTAACCTCCAGCTGGTAATTACAGTACAAAATTGTTTCAACCAAGTGAGATAGGATAAAAGCCACGATGAGCTGAGGTGGTATCAAAACAGGATCAGCAGCAGCAAGGATTGGTAAAAATCTTCCCCAGAATCTCTCTGAAAAAGGTACCGATCCCGCATTCTCAGTTTCTCACAGCTAGGGTCGCTAAAGAACAAATATGCAGACAATGCCTCTCATGAAGGATGCCGCTTCAGCACTTGGATTCCTGACCGCTGTTATCATTGGTCGTCCAGCGTGACAGCGCCTCCCTCGACCTCCAGCTCGCTTGGCTCGACCGACGACAGCAAAATGTCGTCAAGGCCTCACCTGACGAATATGGAACAAGTTTATGCATCCGTACAGGTGGCTCCAAAAAAATCACTGGTACAACAACATGAGTTGATCGATCGACAAGGAACTCCTCTCTTTTTCTGCAGACAGACAATCAGAACGAGTGACTGAACAAGGACAGTATTATTGTACATGTTCTGTGGGCAGGCCATTACGCACTTTTAAGTATCTCACTGTTAACTGTTAAGTAATCTCACTGCTATACATAACATAACAATATGTCGTATATTTAAAACTCAAGCGCTAGCAGTGGCGTCATGTGCATGCATAGACTGCTAGCACCCTAATGCAAATTGGAGATTTAAATCGAGAACTTCAAAACTTCAACTGGAACCTATAACTAGGGAAGGCGTGTAAAGGCTCAAAGAAACAAGCCATAGCGAAACAAAGCGATGTGCATAGAAAATATTGGCCAATATCAACAGAGAACTCACGTTTCCAGGTAGCTCCACATTTTCACTATGGTAAAAAGTGCAATCCAATGGATACAGCTTCAAGATTCAACTCACTAACATCTAGGCAATTCCTAATGAACAGATATGCTCCCATTTCTAGCATTTCTTCCAACATTTGGTTGCACAAAAATAATATAGCCGTGAGAAGCTCCTACCAAGGAACACAAAACAGAAAAATATTCTCCCAGATGATATATTTAACATGCATAACTGTTCGAGAGAATCAGATATAAGACCTAGTCATCCCAAATGTAACTTTTTAATACTCCCTCTGATCCATATTAATCGTCGCTGATTTAGTACAACTTTTGGAGTGCCCCTTTGCCAGGCAGACTTGGCGTGAGATCCTCTCCTGGCTAAGGATGACCGCCGCAGGCCCAAATCACGAAGAATCCCTCATGGACTGGTGACTGCACGCCAGGCAGAACACACCGACAATGATGCGCAAAGAATGATAACAGAATTTTAAGAAAAAAATTGAAGTGATTAGCTAAAGTCTCACCAAATATTTTGTTACATGGAAGGAACTCCCAAGTTCAGTTTCACTTGTGATATATGTACCGGTGAAATTTTACCATCCCGAGAGACAAAAGGCAGGCTCGGTTCAGAGTACAGTTAGCAAGGTTAAGCTGTATCGCATGGCATTCACTCTCATATCTTCATAGAGTAGTAGTCTATATATAAACTTAATGGACAGAGGTTGAAAGCTTGAAACACTTTCTCATATCATATCTCCCAGAAGGTCAAAAAAGCATCCAACATGAAGCAAAATTACCAATTAGCCATGATATGTTCATATATGAAAATTATTTTCGTCCAGCATGTAGTACATAAACTAAGTATTCTCTGAATATCAATAAAATATATTAGAAATGACCAATGATGGCGACAAGATAAGTAGATGTACAAAAAAAGGTAATTTTGGAGCACTCACTGAAGTATTCGTATTTGAAGAATTTTAAACCCACACCCTTTAAGGCCATGTTCTTTAAAGCAATACATCGGAAAATAAAAGAACATTAAATCTGCAGTAATTTAAAGAAGAATATCTAACACCATACCTAACAGATGTTGCACAAAGCAGAACATCTACATTTATGTTTAACAGACTATTCTAAAATACAAACAGGACTGAGCAGAAACTAGCCACTCCGAAATGAAAATAACCAAGGAGCATGCCAGAACGCATGACCTTCCTGACCGAAGAGGAATAAAAAGAACATATGGAACAACTGCACCATGACATTTAGCAGCTAGAAATAACATAGGGAACAAGAGGTCAGGAGGCTAGCAGAACATTGTGAACTAGTATTCCTGAAACGGGAACTAGTATTCCTGAAATCGGAACTAGAGGTCAGGAGGTCAGCTAGATCGTAGTTAAATGGGAACTAGTATTCCTGAAAATGGCATCCGCAACACATAGTGGATTTAGGTCGATTTTACAGTTATTTGCAGTACATTGCTTGGTATGCACATTTACATAAAAAAAAACCCTTCTCAATCAGCCACGCTGGTGGCAAAAAAACAAGCAGAACAAATCAAGCACAAATAAGTTGAATTTATTGAGCATTTTTTTGTACCAAACATGGTTGCATAGTATACTTGTGCGCTTATGTTCCGTCCTGTGCCACTTCAGAACATCTCAAGGACTAAATGCAGGATGCCTGGTAATTAAATATATGCTCCTAACACCACCGGGTATATGTAAATCAAGACATATCTAGGATATCAGACTGGTGAAGGAACAAATTAAACTTATTCTTGTATGCAACCTGAGACACGCAGCTTGCGAAAACCCCTTGATTTCGCTAGAGCTAGCGATTCTAGACAGCGGGCCTCTCTTTGTATTGGTGTTATGTTAGCAAAGGCGTTGAATGCCTCTCGGCACTCCTATGCAATGTGATGCGTCTCCTCACAACGTATTCTAGAAAAGAAAGTGAATATTTCTTACACTTTCAGTTTGCCATGTTCATCTACTTTCTACCCAAAGGCATCTTGAACGATTAAGTTTCCACTCTGTCAAATTAGCATTGGGCAACAATGTAACTGTTGATGTAGGTCTAGCTTTTGCACCGACGAGAAGAAAAGAGGATCAGCATAGGAATGAGAATCAATGAGATCTGTCTTGCTTGGGATGCTGACATGTACAGCAGCCGAGCTGATCTGGTGCAGGTCTGCAGGAGCAGTTTCCAATTTTTTAAATAAGTTGAGATTCTTGTTGCCTCCTGGTATAATATATGTGCCCATCTCACATAATTTTCAGGTCATGAGTTCTTACTAAGCTGTGGCGTCGATACTACCACCCATATGCAACATTGCGTGCATGGTCACACGTACCACCTGTGAATCTAGTAATCGACAACGTCAGATCAACTGGATCCAAAGTCTGCCTAGAGATATGAGAAGCAGGGAGCTTCACATGGAGAGATGCGACTTTTGATCGGCCGGGCTTCCTGGGTTCCAGTGCTGCCCATGAAAGCTCACAGCTTGGTAGCTCTCCCGTCCATTTGATGTGTGCGCCGCACTGCTGCTACAGATCTGACACTGCTAGCCAACTGGAGTATCTCTGAAGTCAACTAGATCGTGTGCAGCGGTGCTGTGCTATGCTGCTAATCAGCTCAACTAGGGCACCTGACAATTTTTGCCTGCTCCATTTGGAATCTGCCCACGCCTCCCAAGCTCTGCCTCTCATGGCCAACCCATTACCACCAGTGAGGCATTAATTAGTTCCATGCATGGCCCTGCAATCTAGGCTAAGATGCTGTGCACGGAGAACCATGGAGCCTATACAATGTCAACGAAATAAAATTATCAGAGAAACCCAGTGAGTTATACTGCTTGATGATTCTTTCTCCCTCTTTTATCTGACATGAAACAAATGCGGGCTGGTTGCGAGGAGCTGACCTAAGAATTAACAAATGCAGGCCGGTGCAGTGCGTGACAGTGTCAGAAGCTTCTACAAAGTCAGATCTAGCGAAACATAGCCATTACCGAGGTTAACACCACTATAAATGGCTGGCATTGCTGCCCATTCTGGACAAACCCATAAGCCAAACAAAAACAGCTCTCTGGTAGGTGTTTACGCTTAGCGTTTTCATCCTACAATGAGATCACTGCCCATTGTAGTACTTTCCCTCCTGATTCTTGTCCTAGCTGCCCATGTATCCCAAGCCGATGACAAGGGCTCTTCGGTTGGAAATGGGAAGGATTCCCATGCCGGTGATGATCATAAATCAAATGGTGTAGGGCCGGTGAAAAAACCCAAATGCCCTAAGCCCGGACATGGTCCAAAAAACCATGACAATGATGGTCGAGGACCACCAGAAAAGGAGTGCGATGATGAAGAGACAACACCGTCATCGCCTGGGCCTTCCCCAAACCAAGGTAATGGTTCGCCATCACCACCGCCATCCCCGTCCTATTCACCACCCATGACTCCATCACCTCCACCTCCATCAGAAACTAGTCCTCCTACTGCACCTCCACCCTACCAACCTAGCAATCAATCCCTCTGTTACACCTCCAACCTACGAACCTAATGATCAATCGCCACCGCCTCCATTGAATCCTTCGCCCATTCCCCCACCACCTCCATCTAGTGCGCCTGCGGCACCTCCAATGAACCCGACTAATGATCAGCCTCCTCCACCAACGACGTCATCTAGCCCCCCACCACTAGCTCCAGCGACCCCACCAACACCTTCATCTAGTCCCCCTGTTACGCCTCCATCCTACGAACCTAACGATCAACCGCCACCACCTCCATTGAATCCTCCGTCCATTCTCTCACCACCTCCATCAAGCCCACCAACCTTACCTCCAATGAACCCGACTAATGATCAACCTCCTCCACCAACGACGTCATCTAGCCCCCCACCACTAGCTCCAGCCACCCCACCAACACCTCCATCTAATCCCCCTGTTACGCCTCCATCCTACGGAACCTAATGATGAATCGCCACCACCTACATTAAATTCCCCTGCCATTCCCTCACCACCTCCATCAAGCCCAACTGTGGCACCTCCTATGAACCCGACTAATGATCAGCCTCCTCCACCATCGTCGTCATTTAGCCCCCCACCAATAGCTCCAACTACTCAACCACCTCCCTCTAGCCCACCTGCTACACCTCCAACAGACTCAACTGATGAGGAACCTCCTACATCACCACCAGCATCCAGTCCACCAGCAACTCTATCAAGTCCTCCACCACCGTCATCGAGTACACCACCGGCTCCATCCATCACCACACCACCTTTGGCTAGTCCCCCTGCTACACCTCCAACGTACCAAGCTAATGACCAGTCCCCTCCACCTCCACCATCATATAGTCCTCCGCCATCAGCTTTAGCTAGTCCTCCACCACCATCACCACTGAGTCCACCAGCAATAGCACCAACCACTAGCGCACCTCCTCCATCTACTCCCCCATCGCCTATGTCTAGTCCACCAGCAACACCTCCAACTGATGAGCAAACTCCACCACCACCATCATCTAGTCCACCAGTAGCTCTATCAAGTCCTCCACCACCATCATTGAGTACACCACCGTCTCCATCCATTGCCACACCACCTTTGTCTAGCCCCGCTGCTACACCTCCAACGTACCAAGGTGATGACCAGTCCCCTCCACATCCAACATCATACAGCCCGCCACCGTCAGCTTTAGCTAGTCCTCCTCCACCACCATTGACTCCACCAGCAATAGCCCCAACCACTAGCGCACCTCCTCCATCTACTTACCCATCGCCTATGTCTAGTCCACCAGCAACACCTCCAACGGACTCAACTGATGAGCAAACTCCATCACCACCACCATCTAGTCCACCAGTAGCTCTATCAAGTCCTCCACCACCATCATCGAGTACACCACCGGCTCCATCCATTGCCACACCACCTTTGTCTAGTCCTCTTGCTACACCTCCAACGTACCAAGGTGATGACCAGTCCCCTCCACATCCACCATCATACAGTCCGCCACCATCAGCTTTAGCTAGTCCTCCTCCACCACCATTGAGTCCACCAGCAATAGCCCCAACCACTAGTGCATCCCCTCCATCTAGTTACCCATCGCCTATGTCTAGCCCACCGGCAACACCTCCAACGGACTCAACCGATGAGCAAAGTCCATCACCACCACCATCTAGTCCACCAGTAGCTCTATCAAGTCCTCCACCACCATCATCGAGTACACCACCTGTTCCATCCATTGCCACACCACCTTTGTCTAGTCCCCCTGCTACACCTCCAGCATACCAAGCTGATGACCAATCCCCTCCACCTCCACCATCATATAGTCCGCCACCGACAGCTTTAGCTAGTCCTCCACCACCACCATTGAGTCCACCAGCGATAGCACCAACTACTAGCGTACCTCCTCCATCTACTTCACCATTGCCTATGTCTAGTCCACCGGCAACACCTCCGACGTACCAAGTTAACCAACCACCACCGCCACCACAATTTAGTCCCCCTGCCACACCTCCGACCTATCAAGGTAATGCCCCACCACCGGCATCGGCACCAACACCACTTACTCCCTCAGCAACAGCACCGCCACCTGGTGCCCCTACTGGCAATGGATGGGTGCAAGTTCAGAACTTTCATGACGCCCTATACTGGCAAATCGGGCGCTTTGTGGTGTTCAAGTTGGTAAACAAGAAGGACAACTCCCTTGTTGATGTGCTATATGTGAGCATGCAACCCGCTGGAAAGGGCAACAACTACTTTCTTGTGATAAAAGTAGCAGATGGATATAAGAAGGTCGGCAAGTATCATGTGCTCCTATGGGGTGTGCCTGGGTCACCAGATGAAGAATGGAAAGTATATTGGCTCAAATTTGTAGGATACTAAGCACATGGTGGAAACAAGATTATCCAGCTATCGACCATGCATGGCATTTCTAGGGAGAAGATATATAGACATTTTGTGGTCAACGTGCGCCTGCATGGATTAGTTGATCTTTGTAGCTTTGAGGGGCTTGATATCCAACTATATGTTCTGATTTCAGTGATAAATTTATGTTTTGTTCTCATTAAAATTGCCTTAAATTTACAAAATATGGCTGGAGATATAATCATATAACTCAAAGCATAAGCGCGCTTCACTGTACTGTTATTTTGATGGTTGCCTTGTAATTCTTATTAAAGTTGTTTGCTTATCTGTAGTTAATTGTTCACTGTTCACCGTTCACCTGGACGTCCAGATCCTTGCCCTTCGTCCCCAATTTAAAAGCTTAAAGAAAATTGAACAAGCTCAAATATTAACAACACGTAGCATACAACAAGCAAATCCTTACAACCACCAAAAAGGAAGCTTCCCCTGGCACAGAGGTAAAAGCTAGCACAATGCCAGCCAACAGAGACCACAAAAAATAAGTTGGAGTCAACTGCCAGATGTAGTTTACACAGCAACCACGCAGATGCAAGTGTGCAAAGAGGTTGCATTGACATGATCCACTGAAGAACCACAAGCGCAAGTGCACTAAATAACAGAACAAGAATTCAACTACAGCAAGACAGAAATAATTATTGATAGGTTATAACCGAATAGCATGAAGCAAGCAGGACCAGGTTTATGCACAAAATTAAGAGTGCCAAGAGGTTCCATTGGCAGGAACATATGTTTATAATATACCATGGATTATCAATACCGTTGTAGAGAACAATTTCTATTTTGCCTTGTAGCCATATATAGGGCGAGGGACCAGTATAAAATACTTCACATAGACATGAGAGACAATTCCAGGAAGATCAAGTGAGGTGCACAAGAAGTGAGCCGGCCTGTGATGGCGACTATCCAACATCACATAACAAAGCAATCACTGGATCAATGATGATCTCAACAAAATGTACATGTCTTGCTTGCAGAAGATGTAACGCATTACCTCCGAAAGATGCATGGTTTCAGCCATGAATGGTTGGCTCAGATTCCTGTTGAGTGAGATCCGGCGAAGGTTTTGGCAGAGTGGATATTCTAGATGATCTCTTGCCAAGAAGTGCCTTTATCCTCAGAGACATATATATAGGTGGAGTGCTGCAACCACGATCAATAATATAGTAAGCCTTAAGGAGTAACAATGCTGAATGAATCAATGGGAGTAACAGCCTGTGAGACTTAATCAATAGAAAGCTATAATGTGAGAAAGAACAAAATAACAATTAAATGACTGTATTGTTGTGTTGTGCAGAGAGCACTGTTTTGGTTACCGGTCGAAATTTCAAGATTTCCCATGGTTACCGCGTATTTCCGTGCCCCTCGGTAAATCGCCATACCGAGCAAAAAATACCATCTTTTTGAAATTTTTGAATTTAAACACTCGATTTACTATAAAGTACGTAGGATCTAATTAATGCCACGAGAGTTGGTCCTGGCGTGTTTAGTAGCAACCTAGTTCCTGTTTTGAAAGGTCTCTGGTTCGAATATTCGTTCATTCACTTATTTGAATTCAAAATTCAGCTACAAAATTCGCTCGAAATATTCTCGGTATTTCTCGATATTTCTCGGTAACCGTGGTAACCACATTTACCAGTCCCCTTCGGTAAAATTGCCGCATTCGGTAACCAAAACCTTGGCAGAGAGTGCGTTTACAAAGGCATGGTGAAGAATTGGCTAAGTAAATATAGGGGCAATAGCCTAGAACGACATGAAACGGATGTCGAGGATAAAATGGTCTAAAACTTCATGCGTGTTCACTTGCCATAAAACGAGGTCTTGGCAACCGAGAATAATCTCCTGCCGGTACAGGGTCACGAGTAATGAGTAATGACCTGAGACTTGGCCATGGCGTGGCGGCGGCGGCGAGGCCGTGCATGGCAGCCGATCGAGAAGAATCCCCTTCCGGTACAGCAGGAACGTGCGCCGACCTCCTCATCCCTTTGCCTCGGCGGGCAGGCGAGAGCACAGCGAGGTGTCATGCCGCGGCAATTCGCCGAACATGTGGTGCGCGTCCTCCGTGGTGAGCGTCCCGGACCCGCAGCTCGCGCGCTCCGTGGCGGCGGCGCGGGCGGCGTGGCGCTCCAAGCTGCGTGAGGGCGGTGAGGTGGAAGATGAGCAGGCGGAGGAGTGACGGAGGGAGGAGAGGCGAGAGACATCGGCGAGTGCGCGAAGTCTGAATTCTACTAGCAGGGAATCGTTTATTTCCTCTAACTACTCCAACTGCCAGAGTCTTCGGATACAGATACATATACATACCTTCAAAAATCAAACTTTGTTTTTCTTTTGCGGAAGGACGTGAATTTTTGGGACATGGTGGCACACGATGCCGTTATCTCGGCCGTTTGGATGCACATCATGATTACTACTTATTATAGGGCGTTGCGCAATACCTGACGCGTTATTTGCTGTTCAACAAGAATACGTCGTGGTATACCTCGGAGTAGTGGGCCAGGTGTCATTTATCATTGTATGAATACTCGCTTGTCCGATAGCGACTGAGCACACAGGTTGAGTCGGTCAATAACTGCTCTGGGTGTGGGGCTGTCGTCCAATAACACCGCCTCGCTCGTGCTATGCATTGTAGCTCGTCTTCAAGCTGTAGCTTGTGGAAAAGCAGCAGAATAAGAGAAAATGGCTTCAACGGAAACGGGTTAGCATCTTGACATTGTATTTGATCATGCATCTTTTGTTTATTTATAGGTATTACCGAACACGCTGACGTCTACTCATCCTGTTCGTACCTTAGCATGTCGACTGTTTTGGTGGAGAGTTCAGGAGCGGGGTGCTCACTGCATGCTGCCATGTCCATTAGCTATGCCCCGTGCCTGTAAGCTGGGTGATATTTACACATCGTGACGCACCCGCCCATAAGCATCGTCACCCTGCTCTCTCTCTCTCTCTCTCTCTCCTCTCTCTCTCTCTCTCTCTCTCTCTCTGTATGTCAGTAATGTAGCCCGTCTTCAAGCTGGATCCCTGGAAAGTAGAAGAACACCAGAAAATTGGCTTCGGCGTGCACATAAATGCAGAGGTTATCTTGTCAGTCTCAAATCGATCACGTGTGGTTGATTCTTAGGTATGGGCATATGGCACTACACGATCACATCTCATATCTGTTTCTTTTGTTTGACCTTACCATGAGCGGTGGTTTGACATCATCTGTATGTCCAATTGCCCATTAATCCCTCCTAGGTAGCTTAATGGCTGTCAGAGGCATTTACGCTGCCTTGGCTGCCAATTAAATGACTAAATTAAAGGCCGTGCGTCAGATATTTATATCGGCGGCTTGAATGGGGCACGTATTATGTGGGTCTACTCCCTGCTGATTTGGTGCGTTTTCATTGATGATTTAAATTAGACTTGCATGGTTAGCTGCTCGACGGAAATGAATACGCGGTACATGGAGACGCAAAGCCTACTAGATGGTGCAGGAAATAAATACTGGTACTAGATATCAGATGGTCTAATGGGTTCAGTGCTAAATAATGACGACGACCATCTTTTTGCAGTAGGGTTATGCTTCAGTTGCTGTGGACAAACAACAGGACGATGGCCACGATGCACAGGATGAAAAAGTTCATAAGCCACGAGAATGGTCTACTCCCTGTTCATTCCCACAGCCAGAACCTGCATTCTCCATGCTGCAAAACAAATCTTTAGTCGGCCAGAGAACGATATAGATGGATGGAGAAAAGGTGGATGATGAACTACCAGAGTTCAAACTTGTAAAGATGCCAACCAGGCTTTGATCTGTGGCAGAAACAAACCAGATGATGTAGCCCGCGGAGTAAAAGGTCCAGATCTGTGGCAGAAACAAACCAGAAACTCACCCATACACTTAAGCAGCACACTTGGTCCCATGTGCTAGGTTGAGTAAAAGGTCCATAGTGCAGTCTGGGTGAGTAATTTGTATTTAACTAGGAGCAGGCCTCATTTACTACGGGCCAGGTCACGAACGTTAATTGCATTGAATGGTAACCTGCATCCCTGCGTCCTGATCATAAACACACCAGTAGTTGGCCCACGTTAAATGTATTACCGTTGTGTATTTGCTAGCTTATCCCTATGTATTGTCGCAGTATCCACTTAATCACTATATTAAATGCGAATCGCTAGCATCAATCGTCGACCAGGATAACATCCTCACGTGGTACCATGTCCCAAAAATTCGCGTCCGTTTGTTATGGACGCGGATTTTTGGGACATGCGGCCACGCGATGCCGTTATCCCAGACGTCCGTGCGCGCATCGTGATTCCTAGTTAATATAGCCCCATTGGCAATACACGTCGCGTTAATAGTTTGTCCTTCGAATACATCGTGATATACATCACATGAGCAGGCTGTACCGCATTTATGATTCATAGGAATACATGCAAGTCTGCCAGCACTGCGCGTCACAGTTCTGGAGATGCCTTCATTCCTGTTGACGTGGGGCAGTGATCATTTAGCACCACCCTCTCTAGTCCCAGCCCTGTAGTAAAACAGAAGGAGGAAACGTAACAGAGCTAAAACAACGGAGGGCTGGGACATGGCTTCTGCACAAACGGTGCTCAACAGGTTGGTCAATAAAAAAAATCCTTGATTCCGTCATTTTTTGTTTATTTCGGTACAAGCGTGCGAGCTGGGTGTCATGATGGGCTGCAGACTACACGAGAGCTGGGAAAATTGATGGGCACAGAGGAGCTGAGTCTCATTAAAGGCTTGTCCATTTGTGATTTATGGACTGCCAATGGCTGTGGTGCACACGTAAATGGCGGTATGAATGACGTCCCTGATGTTTTGCAGTGTGTCTCGATGGAGAGCCATTTTGGGACCGGCGTTTTAAAATTCAAGTTGTATCTTTCATGATTAGAGTTAACGATGAAGAATGAAGCCAACTGATTTTTTCGGTTAGAAACTGATACATATAAGGATTTTCAGTTGTTAATCAGGAGTTCAAAACATGTGCCGAAATTAAAATACCACACTTTTCAAGTGAACAATGCTGGGTGGATAAAGTTGGTGTGATTATGCCAGAGTGCAAGCTTCTGGTGTAATTAACGGTTCACGACCTGCTCCTAATATACGCTTGATAAATGAAAGCCATTAATCATTCGTGGGTGCCTTGATTGCTGGCAGGGATTTACAGTGTGAGTAATAGTTAAAACAGCCAGCCAATACTGGATCGCACATTGATATGCATTGAGTAGCTTGGTCCAAACTTAAATTACTAGCTATTACTACATCAACGACCTTGGTGGAAAAAAAACATTACTGACTGATGCATTGCTGGCTTGGATCCAGAAAAGGTCGAAATTGAAAGGTAAAAGAAGTAGACAGTTGGTGAGCAGATCAGCAAGGCACAACATGGTTATCTTCTTCAGCAAAGCTTGATTATCTTCGAGAATCTGAAAGGTAAACAAGGTAGACAGTTGACTGCAATATGAGAAGAACTTATGTAGTTCCCACTTCCAGAACCTGCACCCCATTTTTTCAGCCTCGTCAGTGCACGAAATGGATTGAAAGATCGAATATGAACTCACAACATGGCAATCACACTTGTAGAAGTTCCTCCCCGGGTTGAGGGCAGTGCCCGAAATGAACCAGAGCAGCAAGAGTGATGAGAGGGAGACGTGCAAACTATTGGACATGACGGATGAAGGTGGTGGAGAGCTAGCCTGGGACATGGATGAACACATGGTTGCGGAAGGGGTCGATTCGATGCTAGAAAGTGTGCGTGTGCGCGTGTGTGCGTGTGTGCGTGTGTGCGTGTGCGTGTGCGCGCGTGTGTGTGTGTGTGTGAGAGAGAGAGAGAGAGAGAGAAAATAGAGTGGAAGAAAATTGGGCAGGGGAAGAAGAAGAAGGCCAGAGTGATCTAAAGAGGAGAAAGGAGAGGAGCATGCTGCAGATAGCCGTTGTAATGGGTGAGTGGTTAATTGCATGTGTCAGATGCAAATACACGCTATACTGAATGCTATATGGTGAGACGGAAATCATTATACTGCCTGTGGGTATTCAGTTTGCACGAATCATGCGGCAACATGCGGTGTGGATACCGACCCCGCGTGGTCGCATGTCCACTCATGATTATTCGGTTTATTATATACTAACAAAAAAGAAGGACCTTGGTAAGGGTCACATGTGTGGCGGGAAACATTTTCGCCTGACGTTTTTTGATGGCAACTTTAGTTGTGAAGCATGACAAGTTTTAGTTTTTCGGGGTTTTTTTAATGACAATTTTAGTTATAAAAACGCCAGGATGGTGTTACTTCATGCCACACGTGTGACACTTATCGTTTTGGAAAAAAAAATGCACATCTCTGCTCCGTTATTATTAAAGGAAAAATTGTGATTGCGATTCAATAGTAAACATAATGATGTCTATCTCCATTTCCATTACTATTAAACAAACGAGTTAAGGTAGAAATATTGTATCTCAACCATATATTCATCATCCATCAATGGACCGAATTACTCTCATATTGTATCATATCAAATTCACATATTTACTACTTCATCTATCCCATAATGTAAGACATTTACATATGGGATGGAGGGAGTAATTAATTTTAATCATCTCCACAACACCTTGATAGGAATCATTGCACCTTAATTAGAAAATAAAATCATCACATTGGCCGGAATTTTCATAACACCATAAAAGAAACCTCTATCTGCATCGTATCCCCATGCTCGTGTCGCCGCCAACAAACATGCGTTGTCGGCCCGCCATGCCCGCCCCCATCACATGGCGCTCCTGACTCGACCGCTCGCACCATTCGCCATCGAACAATATCAATACAAAAAACTAAAAAAAGACAAATCCAATTAATCTCCGAACAATATCATCCCAACGACCTAGGTTGCTTCATGAACGCTCAAAATGTTTAGCATGCAATTAATATTCTATCATATATAACGTAAAAATGCAAGTGTGTGTGTGCGTGTGTGCGTGTGTGCGCGTGTGTGCGTGTGCTTGCGCGCGCGCGCGTGTGTGTGTGTGAGAGAGAGAGAGAGAATAGAGTGGAACAAAATTGGGCAGGGGAAGAAGAAGAAGGCCAGAGTGATTTAAAGAGGAGAAAGGAGAGGAGCATGCTGCAGATAGCCGTTGTAATGGGTGAGTGGTTAATTGCATGTGTCAGATGCAACTGACATGCTGCATGTGTCAGATGCAAATACACGCTATACTGAATGCTATATGGTGAGACGGAAATCATTATACTGCCTGTGGGTATTCAGTTTGTACGAATCACGCGGCAACATGCGGTGTGGATACCGACCCCGCGTGGCCGCATGTCCACTCATGATTATTTGGTTTGTTATAGACTAACAAAAAAGAAGGACCTTGGTAAGGGTCACACGTGTGGCGGGAAACATTTTCGCCTGACGTTTTTTGATGGCAACTTTAGTTGTGAAGCATGACAAGTTTTAGTTTTTCGGGATTTTTTTAATGACAATTTTAGTTGTAAAAACGCCAGGACGGTGTTACTTCATGCCACACGTGTGGCATTTATCGTTTTGGAAAAAAAATGCACATCTCTGCTTCGTTATTATTAAAGGAAAAATTGTGATTGTGATTCAATAGTAAACATAATGATGTCTATCTCCATTTCCATTACTATTAAACAAACGAGTTAAGGTAGAAATATTGTATCTCAACCATATATTCATCATCCATCAATGGACCGAATTACCCTCATATTGTATCACATCAAATTCACATATTTACTACTTCATCTATCCCATAATGTAAGACATTTACATATGGGATGGAGGGAGTAATTAATTTTAATCATCTCCACAACACCTTGATAGGAATCATTGCACCTTAATTAGAAAATAAAATCATCACATCGGCCGGAATTTTCATAACACCATAAAAGAAACCTCTATCTGCATCGTATCCCCATGCTCGTGTCGCCGCCAACAAACATGCGTTGTCGGCCCGCCATGCCCGCCCCCATCACATGGCGCTCCTGACTCGACCGCTCGCACCATTCGCCATCGAACAATATCAATACAAAAAACAAAAAAAAGACAAATCCAATTAATCTCCTAACAATATCATCCCAACGACCTAGGTTGCTCCATGAACGCTCAAAATGTTTAGCATGCAATTAATATTCTATCATATATAACGTAAAAATGCAACCATATAATTAACATGAAACTAATGTCCTAACTAATATAAACATGGAATTGATTTCCTCTCTAATTAATGTCCTTCCATCTGTCTTTTAAGAAGGTTGTCTCACATATAATGTGACTTATGAATTCTTAATTACCTAATGTTTACGTAATTGAATTGAATTGGCATCATGGAGACGAAAATAAACTGTGCGTATCAGCCTACCAACTCCCCTTTTAGGAGTAGAGATTTACAACCCCCAACTCTAATATCGTTTGCATTACAACCCCGAACTCTTAAAACCGGCTAGGATTCAACCATCCACTCCCCATTGACCAATTTTGACCCATTCACCAACATGTCCAGTCAGCAAAAAAATCAAAATTTCCAAAAAGCAAATCAGTAAAATAAAAAAACCAAGGAAAAAGTTTGTATACAGTTTACTTTTTTCCATAATTTTCAGAAAATAGCCCCGAAACTTTTTTCCGATTTTGCAATTTTTACAGAATTTTGAACTTTTTCCTTCAGAATTTTTAGAAAACAACCTCATTTTTTTCCGATTTTCCAGAATTCTGAAATT
Organism: Triticum urartu; assembly: GCF_003073215.2. Taxonomy (NCBI): domain Eukaryota; kingdom Viridiplantae; phylum Streptophyta; class Magnoliopsida; order Poales; family Poaceae; genus Triticum; species Triticum urartu. The sequence goes on from NC_053022.1 coordinate 547,482,556, forward strand.
TATTTTTTGATTTTATAGTTTTCTTTCATTCTGCAAAACTTTTTTTCCTGGATTTTACATTTTTTTTCTAGAATTTTTTTTGCTAACGTAGGGAGGGGAGGGTTCAATCCTGGCCGGTTTTAAGAGTTAGGAGTTGTAATAATGCAGATAGTATTGAAGTTGGGGGTTAAAGTATGCACTTCTCTCTTCCGGTTTACAAGACGGACATGGATTTTTAGGTTTTAGTTTGACTAAAAATGTGTTTGATACCATGTCAAAAAAATTATATATTCACAAATTTTAACTCGATGAAAAATCATATGATACATTTTTAGTGGTATATAATAGACATTTCACTAATCAAACTACACACCAAAAATCCCGTGTCCGTCTTACAAATCTGGATAGAGTGAGCGGTGCTTTACCAAATGAACCATATAAACATAAAAGGCCAACAGTGTAGATAGTGTACCATTAATTGCTTTTGGCTATTGATATGCAATGATCCATTTGTTTTAAAAGCCTTTCAAGCGCGTGCATTTAGAGAAAAAAATCCAAAACATTTGTCACCTGTGTATTTATCAGAATACACTAAGAATATGCCAATTCGAAACGAAGGCTATAAAAATTGGAGTTCCGGATTTGTGTGTGTGTGCGCGAGCGCGCGTGCGGGCGTGCTTTGTGTGTGTTTGTGTGTGTGTGCGCGTGCGGGCATGCTTGTGTATGTGTGTGTGTGTGTGCGCGTGCGTGCATGCGGGCATGTTTGTGTGTGTGCGTGCGTGCGTGCATGCGTGTGTGTGTGTGTGTGTGTGTGTCAAATAGGGGCCTTGAGATTTCGTTGCGACAATGATGCAAAATTGTATTGTTCAATCTAAAACCTGGACGAGATGACCTGATCTATGAAGCTTGGAGATGAAAATTTTGAACAACCATGGTTGAGGATGACATGTGTATATTCATCAAAATACACTAAGATTATGCCAACTTGGAACAGAGTCTATAAAAAATTGAAGTTTCGACTTTCAAGCACAATCTCATATTCCACCTGCAATTTCATAAGCCCTTCTTAAAATGATTCCCCTGTTCTTTGGAATCAGAGATGGGTGTCACCGGCTGAGGATCATAGCAGTGGCGCATGTGAGTCTCCAGCGGATGCCACCTCCACTGCTGGCGTGTTGCTGTTCCAAGCGGCGCTGCCTGCTGTAGGCGACGCGATTAGGACCTCGCGAAACATCTCTCCACTCGCTCCTACTACACTCTTCCTGCACGGGAGCTATATCTCACATATTCCCCTATACTAGTGGTTGGGGCATCAAAAAAATCAATGCAACCCATCAGCGAACGCCATTTTGTGTAGCCCTCCATTTAAAAATATATATATATGAGGGTCATCACCTCCATGTAAAAAAGGAAAAAACATTTAAAAAAAATCCCTCTCACCTTAATCTATAAATAATATCCAAAAAAGATTTCACCACGGCCAACTAGGTTGCGCCACGTGGCATAGCTGGTTGGCCTCCCTTCACGCGACACTTAATGGGTTTAATGGGTTCGTGGAGGTGGTTTTAGGAGGCTTCTTGACTAGTTGAGACAAGTTTTCTGAAGCTTTCGTGTTTTCTTTTCTTTTGTTCTTTGTGTTCTTTGTGTCGTTTTGATCACCTTTTCTTTTCATTTTGGTCCTATGTATTTCTTTGTCGGTTCTCTTGTTTTATCATCCTTTTTAATTTTTGTAATACTTCTTTACTTTTTACAATACATGCTCTACATTTTTCATATACATTTGGAACATTTTTTGCATGTTGAATATTTTTTAAATACATGATGAATGGTTTTTCAAAAAATGTTTTGGAAAAACTCTAATATGTGTTAAGATTTTTTCAAATACACCCCAATTTTTTTGGATGATAAAATTTATGTTAAACTACATTATTACATTATATAAACATTTTAAAAATGTCATATCTTTTGAATAGTTGATTCTTAAATTACATGAACTTTCCTTTACATTGTATAATTTTTTTATATGTGAGGAACATCTTTTTGAATGTTATCGACATTTGAAAAGTTGCACAAACAGTTTTTTCAACACATCATGAACATTTTTTTAAAAACGTGATGAATGTTTCTTAATATATACCATTTCAAAAATATAAATAAAAGTAAAAAATAAGTCGACGCTCCTCCCATGCTGGGCCAGCCCATTAAGGAAGCGCCAGAGGCTACCGCTTTCTTTCATCTCGCACAAAAGCGAGACAAAAGATGCTCTCCTGCCTCCGCACTACTTGGGTATGGCCCATTATTTCCAGAGGCCCCTTCATTTCTTGGCCCGCTAGGCCTGATCTTGTATATGTACAAGGTCCGAAATCAGTAATTAAGGAATACCCATTGCAAAGAACATTCCACTTTCCCAGGTCACGACAAGTGGCGCACATGTAGCGCGCCACTTGTCGCAATCTGGGAGTTTTCCCATTCTTCATAGATCCGTTTATTCAAAACGTTTTATCTCTTAAACCATGCGTCCAAATCTCGAATCGTTTTCATTATTGGATTTCTTGCGTCGAGATCTTCAAAACTAGATCCCATGTTGATAGGTTTAACGAACTTTTTTTTTCACAAAAAAAATCAGACGAAAAAAATCGGGCGAAAAAACCGAACCGAGAGCACGTTTTTTTTTCCTTTCCGAAAGAGGCACGTCCGTGCCTCTCGCAAAATCACAACCGTGCCTCTCGTGGAAGCAAAACCGTGACTCTCGTGTAAGGAAAAAAAACAGAAAACACATTTTTTTCCATTTCCGAGAGGCACGGCCGTAACTCTCGCGAAAGCACAACCGTGCCTCTCACGAAAGCAAAACCGTGACTCTCGCGAAAGCAAAACCGTGACTCTCGCGAATGAAAAAAAAACAGAAAACTCGTTTTGCTTTTCCCTTTCCGAGTGGCACGGCCGTGACTCTCGCGAAAGAAAAAGAAACGCGTTTTTTTCGTTTCCGAGAGGTACGGCCGTGACTCTCGCTAAAGCACAACCGTGCCTCTCACGAAAGAAAAACCGTGACTTCCACGAAAGGAAAAAAAAAGAAAACGCGTTTTTTCGCGAAAAAAGAATTCGAATTTTTTTTGATCAAAATGCTAACAAAGACCAGGGAAAAACCAAAACGTCGAAAAACCCCCGAAAAAACTGTTTAAAAAGCCGAAAACGCATGCAGAAAAATAAAAAAATTAAAATCCGAAGAAAGCATTCAGAACGCGACACATGGCGAATGACTAAGAGCGCGCCAAGTGACGCTAATCGTTGCGAGGCTCCGAAGGAGCGCTCGTTAATTAGTTGCTCCCTACAAGATCCTTGCACTTGCGTAGGAACTACATGTCGTCTGAGGATCCCCCCTATAGGACGCACATGTGTGTGAAGAAGTCGTGGTTTCGCACTTGGGCAATCCAACTTGGTCGGCCCATTTGTAGTACAACTAAACAGAGGTACTCCCTCCTTCCCATTATGTTATGTTAGGCATCTTAGTTTTTCGCACAAAAATTAGCACACAGTGACTGTTTCTGTGTCATCTATATCTATATCTATATGTATACCAATATAAAAAAACAAATGAACAGGTCCAATTAATCTTGGCCGTCAAATCATGTCAATCCAACAATCTAGATTGCTTTAATATCGAGCGCTCAACACGTTTAGCGTGCAGTTAATTTCATGTCAAATATAGTATTAATCACATAATAACACGCAAATAATTTTCTACTTAATATCCACATTCACTTAATATATACTTCCAAATTAACGTGCATTGCACGTACACATTGACTAGTACAGTTACAGGAGGCGAGGAATCCTCCATTATCTCCTCTACCTACCCTGGTTGATCAGTCCTTTTTCAGCTCCACCGTAAACTCCCTCGCGCGCCCCTGAAATTTCCCCACACCCATGCCCCAGTGGGGAACAGGGCCCCATTAGGGTCCCCTGTTGGGGAACGTAGCAGAAATTCAAAATTTTCCTACGTGTCACCAAGATCTATCTATGGAGAAACCAGCAACGAGGGGAAGGAGAGTGCATTCTACATACCCTTGTAGATCGCTAAGCGGAAGCGTTCAAGAGAACGGGGTTGAAGGAGTCGTACTCGTCGTGATCCAAATCACCGGAGATCCTAGTGCCGAACGGACGGCACCTCCGCGTTCAACACACGTACAGCCCGGTGACGTCTCCCATGCCTTGATCCAGCAAGGAGAGAGGGAGAGGTTGAGGAAGACTCTATCCAACAGCAGCACAACGGCGTGGTGGTGGTGGAGGAGCGTGGTACTCCAGCAGGGCTTCGCCAAGCACCGCAAGAGACGGGGAGGGAGAGGGGTAGGGCTGCACCAACAGGGAGAGGAATTCGTGTGTATTGGGCAGCCCAAACCTCAACTATATATAGGGGAAGGGGAGGGGCTGCGCCCCCACCTAGGGTTCCCTCCCTAGGGGTGGCGGCAGCCCCCTAGATCCCATCTAGGGGCGGCCAAGGGAAGGGGAGAGGGGGAGGCGCACCAGGGTGGGCCTTAGGGCCCATCTTCCCTAGGGTTTGCCCCCTTCCCCTCTTCCTTGCGCCTTGGGCCTTGGTGGGGGGGCGCACCAGCCCACCTGGGGCTGGTCCCCTTCCACACTTGGCCCATGCAGCCCTCCGGGGCTTGGTGGCCCCACTTGGTGGACCCCCGGGACCCTCCCGGTGGTCCCGGTACGTTACCGATAAAACCCGAAACTTTTCCGGTGACCAAAACAGGACTTCCCATATATAAATCTTTACCTCCGGACCATTCCGGAACTCCTCGTGACGTCCGGGATCTCATCCGGGACTCCGAACAACATTCGGTAACCACATACAAACTTCCTTTATAACCCTAGCGTCATCGAACCTTAAGTGTGTAGACCCTACGGGTTCGGGAGACATGCAGACATGACCGAGACGTTCTCCGGTCAATAACCAACAGCGGGATCTGGATACCCATGTTGGCTCCCACATGTTCCACGATGATCTCATCGGATGAACCACGATGTCAAGGACTTAATCAATCCCGTATACAATTCCCTTTGTCTAGCGGTACGATACTTGCCCGAGATTCGATCGTCGGTATCCCGATACCTTGTTCAATCTCGTTACCGGCAAGTCTCTTTACTCGTTCCGTAACACATCATCCCGTGATCAACTCCTTGGTCACATTGTGCACATTATAATGATGTCCTACCGAGTGGGCCCAGAGATACCTCTCCGTTTACACGGAGTGACAAATCCCAGTCTCGATTCGTGCCAACCCAACAGACACTTTCAGAGATACCCGTAGTGCACCTTTATAGCCACCCAGTTACGTTGTGACGTTTGGCACACCCAAAGCATTCCTACGGTATCCGGGAGTTGCACAATCTCATGGTCTAAGGAAATGATACTTGACATTAGAAAAGCTTTAGCATATGAACTACATGATCTTGTGCTAGGCTTAGGATTGGGTCTTGTCCATCACATCATTCTCCTAATGATGTGATCCCGTTATCAACGACATCCAATGTCCATGGTTAGGAAACCATAACCATCTATTGATCAACGAGCTAGTCAACTAGAGGCTTACTAGGGACATGGTGTTGTCTATGTATCCACACATGTATCTGAGTTTCCTATCAATACAATTCTAGCATGGATAATAAACGATTATCATGAACAAGGAAATATAATAATAATTAATTTATTATTGCCTCTAGGGCATATTTCCAACAGTCTCCCACTTGCACTAGAGTCAATAATCCAGTTCACATCGATATGTGATTAACACTCAAGGTCACATCCCCATGTGACTAACACCCAAAGAGTTTACTAGAGTCAATAATCTAGTTCACACTACCATGTGATTAACACTCGATGAGTTCTGGGTTTGATCATGTTATGCTTGTGAGAGATGTTATAGTCAACGGGTCTGAATCTTTCAGATCCGTTTGTGCTTTACAAATCTCTTTGTCATCTCCTAGATGCAGCTACCACGTTCTATTTGGAGCTATTCCAAATAACTGTTCTACTATACGAATCCAGTTTACTACTCAGAATAATCTGGATTAGTGTCAAAGTTTGCATCGGCGTAACCCTTTACGACGAACTCTTTTACCACTTCCATAATCGAGAAAATTCCTTAGTCCACTAGTTACTAAGGATAACTTTGACTGCTGTCCTGTGATCCATTCTTGGATCACTCTTGTACCCCTTGACTGACTCATGGCAAGGCACACTTCAGGTGCGGTACTCAGCATGGCATACTGTAGAGCCTACGTCTTAAGCATAGGGGACGACCTTCGTCCTTTCTCTCTATTCTGCCGCGGTCAGGTTTCGAGTCTTACTCAATGTTCACACCTTATAACACAGCCAAGAACTCCTTCTTTGTCGATCCATTTTGAACTCCTTCAAAATTTTGTCATGGTTTGTATTCATTTGAAAGTACTATTAAGCGTTTTGATCTATCCTTATAGATCTTAATGCTCAATACTCAAGTAGCCTAATCCAGGTTTTCCATTGAAAAACACTTTTCAAATAACTCTGCATGCTTTCCAGAAATTCTACATCATTTCCGATCAACAATATGTTAACAACATATACTCATCAGAATTCTATAGTGCTCCCACTCACTTCTTTGGAATTACAAGTTTCTCATAAACTTTGTATACACCCAAAATCTTTGATCATCATCAAAGCGTATATTCCAACTCCGAGATGCTTACTCCAGTCCTTGGAAGGATTGCTGGAGCTTTGCATACTTATTAGCATCTTTCAGGATTGACAAAACCTTCCGGTTGTATCACATACAACCTTTCCTCAAAAATCGTCGAGGAAACAATGTTTTGACATCCTATCTGCAAGATTTCATAAATAATGCAGTAATTGCTAATATAATTCCAACAGACTCTTAGCATCGCTACAAGTGAGAAAGTCTCATCGTAGTCAACTCCTTGAACTTGTCGGAAAACATCTTAACGACAAGTCGAGCTTTCTTAATGGTGATACTTACCATCATTGTCCGTCTTCCTTTTAAAATCCATATGTACCTAACAGCCTTACGACCATCAAGTAGTTCTTCCAAAGTCTACACTTTGTTTTCATATATGGATCCTCTCTTGGATTATATGGCCTCGAGCCATTTATCGGAATCCAGGCCCACCACCGCTTCTCCATAGCTCGTAGGTTCATTGTTGTCTAGCAACATGACTTCCAAGACAGGATTAGGTACCACTCTGAAGTAGTACGCATCCTTGTCGTCCTACGAGGTTTGGGAGTGACTTGATCTGAAGTTTCATGATCACTATCATAAGCTTCCACTTCAATTGGTGTAGGTGCCACAGGAACAACTTCCTGTGCCCTGCCACACACTAGTTGAAGAGACGGTTTAATAGCCTCATCAAGTCTCCACCATCCTCCCACTCAATTCTTTTGAGAGAAACTTTTCCTCGAGAAAGGACCCGATTCCAGAAACAATCCCTTATTGCTTTCGGATCTGAGACAGGAGGTATACCCAATGTTTTGGGTGTCCTATGAAGATGCATTTATCCGCTTTGGGTTCGAGCTTATCAGCCTGAAACTTTTCCACATAAGCGTCGCAGCCCCAAACTTTTAAGAAATGACAGCTTAGGTTTCTTTAAACCATAGTTCATACGGTGTCATCTCATCGGAATTACGTGGTGCCCTATTTAAAGTGAATGTGGTTGTCTCTAATGCCTAACCCATAAACTATCGTGGTAATTCGATAAGAGACATCATGGTATGCATCATATCCAATAGGGTGCAGTTATGATGTTCGGACACACCATCACACTATGGTGTTCCAGGCTGTATTAGTTGTGAAACAATTTCCACAATGTCTTAATTCTGTGCCAAACTCGTAATTCAGATATTCATCTCTATGATCATATCATAGATATTTTATCCTCTTGTCACGATGATCTTTCAACTTCACCCTGAAATTACTTGAACCTTTCAATAATTCAGACTCGTGATTCATCAAGTAAATATACTCAACATCTACTCAAATCATCTGTGAAGTAAGAACATAACGATATCCACTACATGCCTCAGCACTTCATTGGACTGCACACATCAAAATGTATTACTTCCAACAAGTTGCTTTCTAGTTCCATTTTACTGAAAACGAGGCTTTCAGTCATCTTGCCCATGATTTGCATGTCTCAAGTGATTCAAAATCAAGTGAGTCCAAACGGTCCATTTGCATGGAGTTTCTTCATGCATATACACCAATAGACATGGTTCGCATGTCTCAAACCTTTCAAAAACGAGTGAGCCCAAAGATCCATCAACATGGAGCTTCTTCATGCGTTTTATACCGATATGACTTAAGTGGCAGTGCCACAAGTAGGTGGTACTATCATTACTATCTTTTGGCATGAACATGTGTATCACTACGATCGAGATTCAATAAACCATTCATTTCAGGTGTAAGACCATTTGAAGGTATTATTCAAATAAACAGAGTAACCATTATTCTCTTTAAATGAATAACCGTATTGCGATAGACATAATCCAATCATGTCTATGCTCAACGCACACACCAAATAACTATTATTTAGGTTTTAATACCAATATCGATGGTAGAGGGAGCGTGCGATGCTTGATCATATCAACCTTGGAGACACTTCCAACACATATCGTCAGCTCACCTTTAGCTAGTCTCTGTTTATTCCATAGCTTTTATTTCGAGTTACTAACACTTAGCAACCAAACCGGTATCTAATACCCTGGTGCTACTAGGAGTACTAGTAAAGTACACATTAACACAATGTATATCCAATATACTTCTATCGACTTTGCCAGCCTTCTCATCTACCAAGTATCTAGGGTAATTCTGCTCCAGTGGCTGTTCCCCTTTATTACAGAAGCACTTAGTCTCGGGCTTGGGTTCAACCTTGGGTTTCTTCACTAGAGCAGCAGCTGATTTGCCGTTTCATGAAGTATCCCTTATTGCCCTTGCCCTTCTTGAAACTAGTGGTTTCACCAACCATCAACAATTGATGCTCCTTGATTTCTACTTTTGTGGTGTCAAACATCGCGAATATCTCAAGGATCATCATATATGTCCCTGATATATTATAGTTCATCACGAAGCTCTAGCAGCTTGGTGGCAATGACTTTGGAGAAACATCACTGTCTCATCTGGAAGATCAACTCCCACTCGATTCAAATGATTGATGTACTCAGACAATCTGAGCACAAGCTCAACAATTGAGCTTTTCTCCCTTAGTTTGCAGGCTAAGAAAATCGTCGGAGGTCTTATACCTCTTGACGTGGGCACGAGCCTGAAATTCCAATTTCAGCCCTCGAAACATCTCATATGTTTCGCGACGTTTCAAAACGTCTTCGGTGCCTCAACTCTAAGCCGTTTAACTGAACTATCACGTAGTTATCAAAATGTGTATGTCAGATGTTCGCAACATCCATAGACAACGTTCGAGGTTCAGCACACTGAGCGGTGCATTAAGGACATAAGCCTTCTATGAAGCAATGAGGACAAACCTCAGTTTACGGACCTAGTCCGCATAATTACTACTATCAACTTTCAACTAAATTTTCTCTAGGAACATATCTAAACAGTAGAACTGAAGCGAGCTACGACATAATTTGCGAAGACCTTTTGACTATGTTCAGGATAATTAAGTTCATCTTATGAACTCCCACTCAGATAGACATCCCTCTAGTCATCTAAGTGATTACATGATCCGAGTCAACTAGGCCGTGTCTGATCATCACGTGAGACGGACTAGTCAACATCGGTGAACATCTTCATGTTGATCGTATCTACCATACGACTCATGCTCGACCTTTCGGTCTCTTGTGTTCCGAGGCCATGTCTGTACATGCTAGGCTCGTCAAGTTAACCTAAGTGTTTGCATGTGTTCCGAGGCCATGTCTGTACATGCTAGGCTCGTCAACACCCGTTGTATTCGAACGTAAGAATCTATCACACCCGATCATCACGTGGTGCTTCGAAACGACGAACCTTCGCAACGGTGCACAGTTAGGGACACTTTTCTTGAAATTTAATGAGGGATCATCTTATTTAAGCTACCGTCGTTCTAAGCAAATAAGATGTAAAAACATGATAAACATCACATGCAATCAAATAGTGACATGATATGGCCAATATCACTTTGCTCCTTTTGATCTCCATCTTCGGGGCTCCATGATCATCATCGTCACCCGGCATGACACCATGATCTCCATCATCATGATCTCCATCATCGTGTCTTCATGAAGTTGTCTCGCCAACTATTACTTCTACTACATGCTAACGGTTAGCAATAAAGTAAAGTAATTACATGAGCTTCTATGTTGACACGCAGGTCATAAATAAGACAACTCCTATGGCTCCTGCCGGTTGTCATACTCATCGACATGCAAGTCGTGGTTCCTATTACAAGAACATGATCAATCTCATACATCACATATATCATTCATCACATCCTTTTGGCCATATCAACATCACATAGCATACCCTGCAAAAACAAGTTAGACGTCCTCTAATTGTTGTTATGTTTTACGTGGCTGCTATGGGTTTCTAGCAAGAACGTTTCTTACCTACGCAAAACCACAACGTGATATGCCAATTGCTATTTACCCTTCATAAGGACCCTTTTCATCGAATCCGATCCGACTAAAGTGGGAGAGACAGACACCCGCCAGCCACCTTATGCAACTAGTGCATGTTTGTCGGTGGAACACGTCAGTCTCACAAGCTACGTGTAATGGTTGGTCCGGGCCGCTTCATCCCACGATGCCGCCGAATCAAGATAACATAAGTACATATCGCTACTCCGCACTATGTCTCTCTCTCGCTTATATGAATCAGTGCAACGTCAAATCATCCACTCAATTATCTACCCTTGCTAGCGTGCGAGTAGGATGATATACAGAACTTTATACACCTAAGAGCTTCCTATTTGTACGCCGACATAGGCACCTCTGTGACTACAATCCTATCGTCATCTGAGTTCTATACCACACTTACATATAACACTAGCGGTTAATCACTCCTCACGAGAGAGGGTCACTACCCAGTGTGAACATATCTCCGAGAATGATACCAATTTAGTGCGGAGACATGGTTTCAGCAGGCTCTAGAGAACGATCTTGTGCTAGAGCTACAGATGCCAGACCGTCCTCTACGGGTAACTTCTGGTCATATCCGAACACTGCTACTCATATCCATTTGCTTCCTCTTTGTCCTGGAAGCCGCGTGATGCGGTACTTCAACAATACTGTTCGAGAGCGTTTAGTGTGACAGTTTGAGGTCATAGATAGCGCTCTATCTACGACCACTCCCGCGCACTTCAATACACCTCGGTATGCCTGAGGTTGGCTGGAGCTGCCTTCTATAATTTGTCTTATCATTCAAAACAGATATGCGTTGGCTTTCCCCGAGAGAATAAACCGCCCTTGTGAAGTTTCTTATAATGCTGATCCGTCGTCTGTCCCGCTTTCCCTTGTGTAACATCGTACCCCATGAGTCGCGAGGCTGCGCGTAATCTCCATCTACCTTACCCGCATCTTAATCGTTCTTCCAGTCCTCACTGTGGTGACTGAATAAATCGCCGCCAACAGACGCCTTTGTTTCGGCACTGCGGCCACTATTTGCGCGTCTCAATGGTGAGTGCGGTAGACGCGAAATAGCGGTGTTGCTCCATCGGGATTCCCGTAAGACCGATGGAGCGGCATGGCTCCTAGATGATTTTGCTAACCTCCCTCTCCCCACATATTTATTAGTGGGCACATAGGACGAGGGTGGAGCGCAGCCTTGCCCTTCCTCCAAGGAAGGTGCGTACCAGAGCAGTCCATCCCCCCAGGATCACCTCAGTGTAAAGTTCCGGTTTTTCCCCCATTTGACGGACCTCCTCTTCTCTGTTCTTGGCCTGGCTATCTCCTGGCGCTTGGCTGAGTGCCATACTTTGCTGGTGACCTGTCCCCCATCAGGTATAGGCCCGTCAACGCCACACCCCTATACTGTCCTCATTGTGCCCTCGGCTTCTCCGCCTCGGTATGGCTGTTTGGAACCGCCGCCCTGGTTCGCGTCCGACCCACGAGAATCCCTTTTTTCACTCCACTCCTCGCGATCCTAACTTAATTAATCCTTCGAAATCCTCTGCTACTAGTCGGTTGTACTAATTGGTGCTAAACTTTTCCAGGGCGACCAAATAAAGATGTGTCTTCCCACTATACTAAGATCCTTTTACCTTCCAGACTCTTTCCAGAACTCCTCTTGACGTCCGTGCAAGATTCATCCACTGATGACTTTTCTTCCCTGCTAGCCGAACAAACTTTCGGTTGTCACCCCGGTCCAATCTAATATCTTCTAGTTAACTGTCTAGCTCATCCGAATCCTTAAGCTTGTTGGTGATGTAACGCCTACCGCTGTGCGGGAACACGAGACACTTGACTCACCGACGCTCTTGCTCGGCATAACAACAGGCGGGATCTGGCATACCGACTGTTTTGGCGTCCCACATGTTCTCAATAAGTATATCTTCATTCGCAGAAACCATCACCTGCGAGGGATTTCGATCTAATCCCGTTATGCCAAATCCCTTGTCTCACTGGTATTGGTACTTGCCCGAGATGTGGATCATTCGCTCGGCTTTCGGTATGCGCAACCTTGTTCATTCTTGTACTGAGTGCAAGTCGTCATCTTACTCCGTTCCCGTAGACAATGCAGTCTTTCCCAATCAGATCTCACGTTGTTCATCACTATTGTTGTCACATTTTATTTTGTATTTAGCTATTGGATTTCTCATCCCCTTACCAAGTGGCCCCAGAACGATACCTTTCTACCGGTGACACGGGGTCGCTCGAGCGCGGAAGTCATGACAGATCTAGCCTCCAACCTGTGTGCGTGCCCAGTTCACACAAACGCCCCGGCACTCAGCAAAGTTTTCGGAAGTACCATAAGAGATTGAGGCGCTAAGCCATTCCTGACATTTCTGTACTTGTGGCGGCGAGCACACCAATAAGCTTGCTACAATCAACCCTCCGAGGTGCGAAGGGATTCATCACTCCCGTGCGATCGATTAACGATATACTTCAAACTTAGCGATGAGCAGAGACTCATACATATAGCGTGAGAGCGTGTGTACGATTGGTTCTTTCCATCACATCATTTTATCATCTTGTCCTCTATACAAATCCCACATCCAATGTTCTATGGTCAGGACAACGCGTACCATCCATTGATCAACGACTATCACTACGACTATGATGTGATTATCTAGTGTGTGTATATATAGTCATTCTATCTAATACAATCTATGAGCATGGAAATAAGACGATTATCTGAACAGAGTAAATATAATATAAACCAATGTATAGCCTCTAGGCATATTTCCAACAAAGCTCACTAAAGGTGCACCGCGTGCGTAATATGTTCTACAACACCAATCACCTTTATCGTCTTTTTTATGGGTGTCACAACTTCCGCGCAGTTGACTTTATTCCACGCATGTAGGGGTATGGCATCAGGTGAAGACGAAATGCGCCTAAGAGTGCAATAATAATGTTATTTTTTATTCCTGATGGCCTAATATAGAATTAATGTGAGTGGTATCGTGAATCTCACTCACTCCGACTAATACTTGGTGCGTCTTCTCTGCCCACCTGAGAGCGAGCGTGATAGTATTAATAGCTGTGACGTTCCGTATCTCGACCTATAGAGTAGGTTTGATACACAATCTGTTTCATCTCATTGAGAGCTCACTGAACAATATCCAATAACTACTATCACTCTCGTCACTCCACATACAATAACACTTCCTAGTGTGAAACTATGTCCATGGCATAGCCTCTAGTGAGTGTATCGACACATTCAAGCTATACAGTCATCGTCCATGAGCTTGTGTGAGTCTAACAACAACTTCCCAATGGTGATTATATACCCCTGAGGATTTGCCTGTGCCAACTTTACCAAACGTACAAACTGGGTGATTATAACTCTACAGGTGTCTCCAAAGGTACATGTTGGGTTGGCGTATTTCGAGATTAGGATTTGTCACTCCGATTGTCGGAGAGGTATCTCTGGGCCCTCTCGGTAATGCACATCACATAAGCCTTGCAAGCATTGCAACTAATGAGTTAGTTGCGAGATTATGTATTACGAAACGAGTAAAGAGACTTGCCGGTAACGAGATTGAACTAGGTATTGAGATACCGACGATCGAATCTCGGGCAAGTAACATACCGATGACAAAGGGAACAACGTATGTTGTTATGCGGTCTGACCGATAAAGATCTTCGTAGAATATGTGGGAGCCAATATGAGCATCCAGGTTTCGCTATTGGTTATTGACCGAGACGTGTCTCGGTCATGTCTACATTGTTCTCGAACCCGTAGGGTCCGCACGCTTAAGGTTTCGATGACAGTTATATTATGAGTTTATGAGTTTTGATGTACCGAAGAGTTCGGAGTCCCGGATGTGATCACGGACATGACGAGGAGTCTCGAAATGGTCGAGACATAAAGATTGATATATTGGACGGCTATATTCGGACACCGGAAGTGTTCCGGGTGATTTCGGAGAAAACCGGAGAGCCGGAGGGTTACCGGAACCCCCCCGGGAGAAGTAATGGGCCATATGGGCCTTAGTGGAGAGAGAAGGGCAGCCAGGGTGGGCCGCGCGCCTCCTCCCCCCTTGGTCCGAATTGGACTAGGAGAGGGGGGCGGCGCCCCCCTTTCCTTCTCCCTCCCCACTTCCTTCCCCCTCCTAGTAGGAGTCCTACTCCTACTAGGAGGAGGACTCCTCCTTGGCGCGCCTATAGGGCCGGCCGGCCTCCTCCCCTTGCTCCTTTATATACGGGGGCAGGGGGCACCCCTAGACACACAAGTTGATCCACGTGATCGTTTTCTTAGCCGTGTGCGGTGCCCCCTTCCACCATAATCCTCGATAATATTGTAGCGGTGCTTGAGGCGAAATAGCCCTAGAGGCAATAATAAAGTATTATTTATTTCCTTATATCATGATAAATGTTTATTA
Organism: Triticum urartu; assembly: GCF_003073215.2. Lineage (NCBI taxonomy): Eukaryota > Viridiplantae > Streptophyta > Magnoliopsida > Poales > Poaceae > Triticum > Triticum urartu. The sequence goes on from NC_053022.1 coordinate 547,497,565, forward strand.
TTCATGCTAGAATTGTATTAACCGGAAACATAATACATGTGTGAATACATAGACAAACAGAGTGTCACTAGTATGCCTCTACTTGACTAGCTCGTTAATCAAAGATGGTTATGTTTCCTAACCATGGACAAAGAGTTGTTATTTGATTAACGGGATCACATCATTAGGAATGATCTGATTGACATGACCCATTCCATTAGCTTAGCACCCGATCGTTTAGTATGTTGCTATTGCTTTCTTTATGACTTATACATGTTCCTATGACTATGAGATTATGCAACTCCCGTTTGCCGGAGGAACACTTTGTGTGCTACCAAACGTCACAACGTAACTGGGTGATTATAAAGGAGCTCTACAGGTGTCTCCAAAGGTACATGTGTTGGGTTGGCGTATTTCGAGATTAGGATTTGTCACTCCGATTGTCGGAGAGGTATCTCTGGGCCCTCTCGGTAATGCACATCACATAAGCCTTGCAAGCATTGCAACTAATGAGTTAGTTGCGATGATGTATTACGGAAACGAGTAAAGAGACTTGCCGGTAACGAGATTGAACTAGGTATTGAGATACCGACGATCGAATCTCGGGCAAGTAACATACCGATGACAAAGGGAACAACGTATGTTGTTATGCGGTCTGACGATAAAGATCTTCGTAGAATATGTAGGAGCCAATAGAGCATCCAGGTTCCGCTATTGGTTATTGACCGGAGACGTGTCTCGGTCATGTCTACATTGTTCTCGAACCGTAGGGTCCGCACGCTTAAGGTTTCGATGACAGTTATATTATGATGTTATGAGTTTTGATGTACCGAAGGAGTTCGGAGTCCCGGATGAGATCGGGGACATGACGAGGAGTCTCGAAATGGTCGAGATGTAAAGATCGATTATATTGGACGACTATATTCGACATCGGAAAGGTTCCGAGTGATTCGGGTATTTTTCGAGTACCGGAGAGTTACGGAATTCGCCGGGGAGTATATGGGCCTTATTGGGCTTTAGGGGAAAGAGAGAGAGAGGTTGGGCGCCCCCCAAGGCCTAGTCCGAATTGGACTAGGGGGAGGGGCTGCGCCCCCTTCCTTCCTCTCTTTCCTTCTTCCTACTCCAACAGAGGAGGAGTCCTACTCCCGGTGGGAGTAGGACTCCCCTTGGCGCGCCCTCCTTAGGCCGGCCGCCCCCTCCCCTTGCTCCTTTATATACGGGGGCAGGGGGCACCTAGACACACAAGTTGATCTCGTGATCGTTCCTTAGCCGTGTGCGGTGCCCCCCTCCACCATATACCTCGGATAATATTGTAGCGTGCTTAGGCGAAGCCCTGCGACGGTAGTAACATCAAGATCGTCACCACGCCGTCGTGCTGACGGAACTCTTCCCCGACACTTTGCTGGATCGGAGTCCGGGGATCGTCATCGAGCTGAACGTGTGCTAAAACTCGGAGGTGCCGTAGTTTCGGTGCTTGATCGGTCGGGCCGTGAAGACGTACGACTACATCAACCACGTTGTGCTAACGCTTCCGTTGTCCGATCTACAAGGGTACGTAGATCACACTCTCCCCTCTCGTTGCTATGCATCACCATGATCTTGCTGTGCGTGGTGCGTAGGAATTTTTTGAAATTACTACGTTCCCCAACAGTGGCATCTGAGCCTAGGTTTTATATGTTGATGTTATATGCACGAGTAGAACACAAGTGAGTTGTGGGCGATATAAGTCATACTGCTTACCAGCATGTCATACTTTGGTTCGGCGGTATTGTTGGACGAAGCGGCCCGGACCGACATTACGCGTACGCTTACGCGAGACCGGTTCTCCCGACGTGCTTTGCACATAGGTGGCTTGCGGGTGACAGTTTCTCCAACTTTAGTTGAACCAAGTGTGGCTACGCCCGGTCCTTGCGAAGGTTAAAACAGCACCAACTTGACAAACTATCGTTGTGGTTTTGATGCGTAGGTAAGATTGGTTCTTGCTTAAGCCCGTAGCAGCCACGTAAAACTTGCAACAACAAAGTAGAGGACGTCTAACTTGTTTTGCAGGGCATGTTGTGATGTGATATGGTCAAGACATGATGCTAATTATTGTATGAGATGATCATGTTTTGTAACAGTTATCGGCAACTGGCAGGATATGGTTGTCGCTTTATTGTATGAAATGCAATCACTGTGATTGCTTTACTTTATCAAGCACTATGCATTAGCTCTATGTCTCTGTGTGTTCTTATAGCTATGCTTTTATCACTTAAGTATGATATAGCGTGTATCAATTTCAAGAATAGATAGCATAAAGAGATGGCGACCCATGCTACAATAGACAGACCAGAGAAGACGCCGATGCGACGTAACTCACGACGCGTGCTCGTAATAGAGTATGCCACACCACAAGATGTGATGGCCAGAGTTCTATCACTTCAATTCCTGATGGATTTATCTTTTATGCATCATGAGTGGCGTGTGAGAGTGTACGTAGTAGCATCTCATATATGCTCTTATACATCAATGGATTAAGACTTGTGAACCTTGAATGTTTCACAGCTGCGCTCGCCTCACCTACGATAGGCTCTACGTTCAAATACAACGGGTGCAAAACAGTTGCACACGCGGAATACTCAGGTTATACATTGACGAGCCAAGCATATACAGATATGGCCTCGGAACACGGAGACCGAAAGGTCGAGCGTGAATCATATAGTAGATATGATCAACATAGTGATGTTCACCAATGAAACTACTCCATCTCACGTGATGATCGGACATGGTTTAGTTGATTTGGATCACGTGATCACTTAGAGGATTAGAGGGATGTCTATCTAAGTGGGAGTTCTTAAGTAATATGATTAAATTGAACTTAAATTTATCATGAACTTAGTCCTGGTAGTATTTTGCAAATCATGTTGTAGATCAATAGCTCGTGTTGTTGCTTCCCTGTGTTTATTTTGATATGTTCCTAGAGAAAATTGTGTTGAAAGATGTTAGTAGCAAAGATGCGGATTGGATCCGTGATCTGAGGTTTATCCTCATTGCTGCACAGAAGAATTATGTCCTTGATGCACCGCTAGGTGACAGACCTATTGCAGGAGCAGATGCAGACATTATGAACGTTTGGCTAGCTCAATATGATGACTACTTGATAGTTTAGTGCACCATGCTTAATGGCTTAGAATCGGGACTTCAAAGACGTTTTGAACGTCATGGACCATATGAGATGTTCCAGGAGTTGAAGTTAATATTTCAAGCAAATACCCGAGTTGAGAAATATGAAGTCTCCAACAAGTTCTATAGCTAAAAGATGGAGGAGAATCGCTCAACTAGTGAGCATGTGCCCAGATTGTCTGAGTACTACAATCGCTTGAATCAAGTGGGAGTTAATCTTCCAGATAAGATAGTGATTGACAGAATTCTCTAGTCACCATCACCAAGTTAGTAGAACTTCATGATGAACTATGATATGCAATGGATAACGGAAACGATTCCCAAGCTCTTCGTAATGCGGAAATTGATGAAGGTAGAAATCGAGAAAAACATCAAGTGTTGATGGTAGACAAGACCACTAGTTTCAAGAAAAGGGCAGAGGGAAGAAGGGGAACTTCAAAAAGAACAGCCAAGTTGCTGCTCAAGTGAAGAAGCCCAAGTCTGGTCCTAAGCCTGAGACTAAGTGTTTCTACTGCAAAGGGACTGGTCACTGGAAGCGGAACTACCCCAAGTGATTGGCAGATAAGAAGGATGGCAAAGTGAACATAAGTATATTTGATATACATGTTATTGATGTGTACTTTACTAGTGTTTATAGCAACCCCTCAGTATTTGATACTAGTTCAGTTGCTAAGATTAGTAACTCGAAACGGGAGTTGCAGAATAAACAGAGACTAGTTAAGGGTGAAGTGACGATGTGTGTTGGAAGTGGTTCCAAGATTGATATGATCATCATCGCACACTCCCTATACTTTCGGGATTAGTGTTGAACCTAAATAAGTGTTATTTGGTGTTTGCGTTGAGCATGAATATGATTTGATCATGTTTATTGTAATACGGTTATTCATTTAAGTAAGAGAATAAATTGTTGTTCTGTTTACATGAATAAAACCTTATATGGTTACACACCCAATGAAAATAGTTCGTTGGATCTCGATCGTAGTGATACACATAATCATAATATTGAAACCAAAAGATGCAAAGTTAATAATGATAGTGCAACTTATTTGTGGCACTGCCGTTTAGGTCATATTGGTGTAAAGCGCATGAAGAAACTCCATGCTGATGGGATTTTGGAATCACTTGATTATGAATCAGTTGATGCTTGCGAACCATGCCTCATGGGCAAGATGACTAAAACGCCGTTCTCCGGAAACTATGGAGCGAGCAACTGACTTATTGGAAATAATACATACTGATGTATGAGATCCGATGAGTGTTAAGGCTCGCGGCGGGTATCATTATTTTCTGACCTTCACAGATGATTTGAGCAGATATGGGTATATCTACTTAATGAAACACAAGTCTGAAATATTTGAAAAGTTCAAAGAATTTCAGAGTGAAGTGGAGAATCATCGTAACAAGAAAATAAAAGTTTCTACGATATGATCGCAGAGGTAAAATATTTGAGTTACGAGTTTGGCCTTCAGTTAAAACAATGTGAAATAGTTTTACTACTCACGCCACCTGGAACACCACAGCATAATGGTGTGTCCGAACATTATAACCGTACTTTATTAGATATGGTGCGATCTATGATGTCTCTTATCGATCTACCACTATCGTTTTGGGGTTATGCATTAAAGACAGCTGCATTCACGTTTAAAAGGGCACCATCTAAGTCCGTTGAGACGACACAATCTGAACTGTGGTTTGGCAAGAAACCAAAGTTGTCGTTTCTTAAAGTTTGGGATTGTGATGCTTATATGAAAAAGTTTCATCCTGATAAGCTCAAACCCAAATCGGAGAAATATGTCTTCATATACCCAAAAGTAACTGTTGGGTACACCTTCTATCACATATCCGAAGGCAAGATATTCATTGCTGAGAATGGATCCTTTCTAGAGAAGGAGTTTCTCTCGAAAGAAGTGAGTGGGAGGAAAGTAGAACTTGATGAGGTAACTGTACCTACTCCCTTATTGGAAAGTAATTCATCACAGAAATCTGTTCATGTGACTACTACACCAATTAGTGAGGAAGCTAATGATGATGATCATGTAACTTCAGATCAAGTTACTACCGAAACCTCGTAGGTAAACCAGAGTGATATCTGCACCAGAGTGGTACGGTAATTCTGTTCTGGAGGTCATGTTACTTGACCATGACGAGCCTATGAACTATGAGGAAGCGATGATGAGCCCAGATTTCGCGAAATGGCTTGAGGCCATGAAATCCGAGATGAGATCCATGTATGAGAACAAAGTATGGACTTTGATTGACTTGCCCATTGATCGGCGAGCCATTGAGATTAAATGGATCTTCAAGAGGAAGACGGATGCTGATAGTAGTGTTACTATCTACAAAGCAAGAATTGTCGCAAAAAGGTTTTCGACAAGTTTAAGGTGTTGACTATGATGAGAATTTCTCACTCGTATCTATGCTTAAGTCTGTCCGAATCATGTTAGCAATTGCCGCATTTTATGAAATCTGGCAAATGGATAAACAAAACTGCATTCCTTAATGGATTTATTAAAGAAGAGTTGTATATGATGCAACCAGAAGGTTTTGTCAATCCTAAAGGTACTAACAAAATATGCAAGCTCCAGCGATCCATCTATAGACTGGTGCAAGCATCTCAGAGTTGGAATATACGCTTTGATAAGTTGATCAAAGCATATAGTTTTATACAGACTTGCCGGTGAAGCCTGTATTTACAAGAAAGTGAGTGGGAGCACTACAACATTTCTGATAAGTATATGTATGACATATTGTTGATCGGAGATAATGTAGAATTATTCTGCGAAGCATAAAGGAATGTTTGAAAGGAGTTTTTCAAAGAAAGACCTCGGTGAAGCTGCTTACATATTGAGCATCAAGATCTATAGAGATAGATCAAGATGCTTGATAAGTTTTTCAATGAGTACATACCTTGACAAGATTTTGAAGTTGAAAGTGCGTTATATCGACTAGAGGGGGGTGAATAGGGGATTTTTATGAAATTCTTCACTGGGGAATTTGCCGGTGAGGAAATTCCTTAGCGAAGAACTACTAGCAGTGGAATAAGTACTCAAAAGTAAACATTACAGAACACAAGCATAGTCATCATGATGAAATGAAGACAGGCACAGAGTACAGGAAGCGTAAGCACATGATAACACAGGATTAAGACAAACATACTGAAGAAATTGAACTGGGGAAATTGAGAAAGTCTTCAGACATAGATATGAACAAGCACACAACACAGTTATGGGGAAATGAAAGCGTTGAGGAAATAGAACCAGTAAGCTTGGTGAAGACAATGATTTGGTAGACCAGTTCCAACTGCTGTCTCAGTTGTACATCTTGTTGGAGCGGCTAAGTATTTAAACTCGAGGACACACAGTCCTGGACACCCAGTCCTGAGCACGCAGCTCAGGAAACCAAGTCCTCACTGTATTCTCCTTGAACTAAGGTCACGCAGACCTCGTCCAATCACTCGTGGTAAGTCTTCAGGTGACTTCCGAACCTTCACAAACTTGGTCACTCGGCGATCCACAATTCCTCTTGGATGCTCTAGAGCATGACGCCTAACCGTCTATAAGAAGCATAGTCTTCAAAGGTAGCAAACGTCGGATCCACGCAGGATCAATCTCTTCAGTGATGCTCAATCACTTGGGGTTTGTTGGTGTTTGGGTTGGGTTTTTCCTCACTTGATGATTTTCGCTCAAAGTCCTCGGAGGATGGGTTGCTCTCAAATGACAAGTGTCAGTTTCTCTCGGTGCAGCCCGACATGATAAGACATAAATGCCCTTCAATGATATGACCGTTAGGTGGATAGATATTTTGGGAGAGCTGGCGCATAGCACAACAACAGTCGGAATTTTTAGTAGAAAAATCCTCAGGGCTATCATGTTCCTCACTGTGTAGGCAATCCGCACTGGCGAATTCCTAACTCCTCAGTCAGAACAAATTCCTCAGTGACCAGAAGAACTTCGTCTCTGTCACTGAAGAATATGACTGGACTGTATGAGATTTCCAATGGCTTCACTCGAAGGGATTGGTAGGTGTAGGATTTTGAGTTGAGCATCACATGGAAATTTTTCCTTAGTATTTCCTCGACCCCCTTTAACAGTATGGTGTTTCCTATGACTCAAGAAAGAGAAAATGAAACTACGAAAATAAAAGTCTTCACGCTTCATGTTCCTCGAATGAATACCAAGTCTTCAAGGTCACACCAATTTCTTCACTTTCAAAGTCTTCAGAAAGTCTTCAGAGATTCAAAGTCTTCAGTCAAAGAACTTCATTTTTAGGGGTCAACTTTCTCTGTAAATATCAAACTCCACATAGACTTCTAGACCTGTGTACACTCACAAACGCATTAGTCCCTTAGCCTATAAGTCTTCAATACACCAAAATCACTAAGGGGCACTAGATGCACTTACAATATCCCCTTTTTGGTGATTGATGACAATATAGGTTAAGTTTTCAACGGGGATAAACATATGAAGTGTAAATACTGATATTGAGGAATTTGATTGCAAGATATAGAAGAACTCCCCCTCACTACAAGAAATATGTCAACTTGTGACCACCACTATTGGTCACTGAAAGGTCATGGTTTTTCATTTGCGACCTTTTTGTGACCAAAAACAGAAGGTCAAAAGCTGGCGGTCGTAAACTGACTATAGCGACCTTTCTTCTGGAATGGTCGTAGACGTTTATGACCAAAATATGTCCACTGTGGCGTTTTGGTCACTAGCAACCTCCGCAGGCCACGTAGGCATCCAGCGTGGCAAGTTGATGTGGCACAAGATTCAGCCCAGTCCAATTCGGTTTTCTACATGGGCCTAGCCCAACAGTTCGGCCTTTTTACTATATATTTTCTCTATTAATTTTCTCTAGCTACATGGGCCTGGCCCAACAATTTGGCCTTTTTTATTTTCTAGGCATGGCCTTTTGCGGTCCATTTCATTTTTATTTTCTAGGGTTTTTTGTGGTCTAGTTTTTAGATGGGTCCCAATTGGCAGATTTTTCCTGGCAGTGGAGCCACATCGCTTTTTATCAAAAAACTCATCAGCTTTCCATTTCTCACATTTCTCACAGTACACAAATGTCAAATATTTCAAATGAAACAGAACTAGGTACAAAGTATATTTCTCACATTTCTTACAGTTTTACAACTTCACTGGATTCTGCTCCAGAATGTGCTGACTACTACAGAATACAATATAACTAGGTACAAAGTACAACCAAAACACAAGGCAGATTATCCAGATAACCACCATGCTTCATCGTCTTCTCTTCCAAACAAGTGGAATGAGCCCTCTCTTCTCCTAGGCGTGCTCCTCCTACAACAGCAGCAACAGCTGGTCAAGAACAACAATAGAGTCATATGAGCTGTTTCTGCTCCTGTTAAACAAAATAACAACAAATCAAGCTAATAAACAAGCTTGAAGCACTGTGGGGAACAAAAGCATAAAAACAAACTAATGTCTCAGGTATAATCATAGGATAAATCTGTGTTGAAGCACTATGTTTAGATGTATTTTAATTAATTTCAAATGTGTAATGTAAGGTTGTGGATCAGTGTATAAGAACAGCAGTTTGTAAATAACAAGAACAACTTGGTATTACACACAGAGCACTATATAGATTTTAGCTTTTCTATCCAAGTACAAATAGCAAAACATACTAAATTAATTGAGACACTCATAAATACTTGCCGAGAGACTAAGATGAAACGTGCATATATATACTACTGTAAATTAATTGAGACGCTCATGACAAAAACACAACAGATATATCTTCACATCCTGAGGCAGCACCAACAATGCCTGATTCCGGGACAAAACTATTAACTAGGGAACAACTCCAACAATAAAAAACAGGGAAGAAAAACTAGAGGAGTGAAATCTCTGTATATGAGGTCAGGCAAAGTAAAACTCAACATACCGACATAGAGTAGATGCAGACTATAGCAAAAACTTAAGCAAGCAAAAACTCATCTTTCCACATTCGTGTATCTCAGCAGAAAAAATGTGTAACTCACTTCTGAATGGGCTGCACCAGATACGGTTTCTCCAGTTCAACACAACATACCACGCTCATGCTAACATATATTTAGGTGGAAATTCAGTGTGACATGAAACAACATGCTTGCAGTAACAAGTACTACCAATGTCTAGAACTACAACATGCTTGGAATCACAACCAACCAAATGCAAGTCAATACTTCATTAACCAAGCAAGATTATTTCAGTTGATTATATTTGACAGAGCTAGCACATAGATGTTTGATACAGAAATTAGTAATATGGGAATCAGTAAGGTCCTCTCTTAGTGCTATGGGGATTAAGAGCATGCACACGGAAAGCTAATTGGCAAAAAAACTTGCTGGTCTTATACAGCTCAGTTATATATGCACGACTCACAGCTCATGACATGATACTAAGAGAGAACATCATATCCTAATATAAAGCTATTCAGACCATAACTTTCACATCATAGGGACACAATAGTGTATTACAACACTGTCCAGATATAAAAACTGAGTAACCAGCAAGCAATTAGATTGAGAACAAATCAGTTGGGGTTCTTAACTTTCAGTATGCAGTACGCGCCAGGACCGGGAGATTCCAAGCAAGTGTTATTTCTGCCATTTATTAATTACACATGCTAACACTTATATTCAGAGCACTACTAGTACTTGCTGTACCAATAATGATATGTTGGTACAATGGTTGGTGTACGCGGAGCTCGACACTGTATGATGTATAACAGATGTTGTATAACAGAGAAGAATGGCAAAAAAACATTTGGTGGCATTGAGCTGTTGACAGAAGTATGCAAAAAAGCTACTCAGTTGCTAGCAAGATGAATCAACAAGAACTCTACTTCAGCAACAAAGCGAGCAGAAGCACTGCTTCAAGATGGCAGGCATTGATACCCTATTGCACAGAACTGGAGAAAGAAAGGCTCTTCCCAGGTGCCTAGTCAAGGGACATTGACAAGAATAATTTGGTTTCAGTAGGCTGCCAGAGCACAACAAGTAAAGCCCAGGCAAGGTCTCCCCGCCCAAACTACTAATCCCAGGATCATAAGGAACGGTTCTTGCGTTCCATAATCCACAGAAGAATAATTATACAGGCCCAAGCTCTAAACGCAATTCATCCAAGTTTGCACCTCTTGTGCACATCTAAAATCATTTGCCAGACCTCACCAGAGCATTACGCAAACCAAATTTACACTAGGAATTCCCAAGGTGTCCATCAAGAGATGAAACAAAAGGAGGAGGACTCATTGGGTCGTCCAGGTCAACGCCCCTACCCCTGAACAAGAGGGCTCTCGTTCTTGTTACAGGCCACCTGCTCAAAGATATACTACGTACTCCATGGATCTCTAGATAACAATCCAAGCAGGAGGAGGAGGTTAATCGGGACTGACCGCGGCGTGGGGCTCGAAGGGGTGGTCCTCCTCGAGGTTGGCGACGAGGGAGGCGATGTCGTGGTCCTCGTAGCAGTAGGGGCAGGCAAAGTCGGGCCTGCCCGCGTTCTCGTCGCCGTCCATGTCCAGCTCGTCCATCCCCGCCCGATTTGTGCCTGCCCGCATGTAAGAACCGGCAAATCAATCAGCCAACCAACCAACCAATCAATCAATCAATCATGAAACCCGGCGCAGAGCGATTCGATCCAATCGATCCCGAGAGGGGGGAGGGAGGGTACCGGCGTGGCCGAGCTGCGTGGCGTAGAATCGCTTGGCGACGGCCAGGCGCGAGATCAGCTGGCTGCAAGGAGCACGCATCCGGCCTGGGAGCTCGCTCCTTCCTTCCCAGGATGAACAGGGTCAGTGGATGGGAGCGTGAGGGGGAGGTGGAGCTGCTCGATCTGGGTAGGGAGAGAAGGAGAGAGGAGAGGGAGTTCGCCGGTGGGGGGCGGCGACGGCGAGGCAGTCCACCGGAGGGAGGTGGCCGACACGGGCAGGAATGGAGATGGGAGGCCAGGGCAGGAGGACGCAGGCAGGATTGGATCTGGGAGAGAGAAGGGGGCAGCGGCGGCTGGAGTGGAGGGGAGTTAGGGTTTGGGTGGTTGGGCTGTGGGTAGGAGGAGGGGTGAGAAGGTGCGTGGGTGTGGGCCGTTCGATCTGGGAGTATCCGACGGTCTGTGATGCTTGATCCGCGTGACATGCCAATAGACCAATCAGAACGAAGTATAGACTTTGATGATGTTATGACCTTCTAAATTGGTCGTAATTGATTAACAATAGGTAGATACTACCAGTCAGCCAGATGATTTTTCCTAGAAATCATCCGCCTGGCTAGCCGCCCGATCTGTCCATTGGTGGTCCTTCAATCAAATCAATATGTCATGACAGCACCGAGCGTGAAAAAGCTTCAATGCAGCACCGATGACATCCCCATGAAGCTCCATTGCATCTCTTGACGGTGCTTTAAGAGTTCCAACGTAGCACCACGGCGCCCGATGAAGCTCCGTTGCAGCGTCGGGGAGATCCAACGCAGCACCACGACAATCGGTGGTAAGTTTCCTTCTCTTTTTTTGACAATGTTTGTTAAGGTTCCTCATAAGTAGTAGTATTGTTCCCTGGAATAACAAAAAATACATTTTCCATTTTTCGAGTGCCCAAAATGATTTTTTTTGTGAGTGACCTTCCATATATTTGTTTCAAATTTGAACCAAATCATTTTTCTAAAATACTAGGCCATATTTAATGCACAATTGACCAAATGGTTGGGTGTAAAAAGTTTTGATCCACCTCTGGTGAAAAGACAAATTCCCGCCGATTCAGGTGGAAGCGGGTCAAATTTGAACTGTAGCTGCCTCATAGTTTGCTATTTATTTTTTCCAAAAATCATTTCTAGGTACATAAGTATCTATTTAATCAGAGAAACATCAAAAAATTTCCAAGATTCAACCACTAGCTAGGAATGGTCAAGCCCACCGTTTTGACCGCATTTTGAAACGGGCATAAAAAATTCAAAATAAAATCAAAAAATTGGAAAACCTTCGCATTGTGTCACTATATGTGACCAAGTTTCCAGGAAAAATAATAAACTTGTAATACGGAAATTATTTTAAAAAAGTGTTCTCAGAAATGAGCTATCATGCGTGAAGATTCATGGCTTTCAAGCGAAATGATCAATCTTATGGCCACATTCATGGCAAAGTTTGTTCAAATGATCTCATATTGTGCACAAGGGTGCATTTTGGAATGGCAAACAATGTTGCGTAAGGAAGTTTTCATTTTCTTTGCATAGAAAATTGATTTTCCATTTTTCGAGTGCCCTAAATGAGGTTTTTTTGTGAAGGACCTACCATATATTTGTTGAAAAATTGGACCAAATCATTTTTATAAAATACTAGGCCATATTTAATGCACAATTTACCAAATGGTTGGGTGTAAAAGTTTTTGATCCACCTCTGGTGAAAAAGACAAATTCCCGCCGATTCAGTTGGAAGCGGGTCAAATTTGAACTGTAGCTGCCTCATAGTTTGCTATTTATTTTTTCCAAAAATCATTTCTAGGTAAATAAGTATCTATTTAATCAGAGAAACAACAAAAAATTTCCAAGATTCAACCACTAGTTAGGAACGGTCAAGCCCGCCGTTTTGACCGCATTTTGAAACAGGCATAAACAATTCAAAAAAATCAAAAAATTGGAAAATCTTCGCATTGTGTCATTATATGTGACCAATTTTCTAGGAAAAATAATAAACTTGTAATACGAAAATTATTTTTAAAAAGTGTTCTCAGAAATGAGCTATCATGCGTGAAGATTCATGGCTTTCAAGCCAAATGATCAATCTTATGGCCACATTCATGGCATAGTTTGTTCAAAATGATCTCATATTGTGCACAAGGGTGCATCTTGGAATGGCAAACAATGTTGCCTAAGGAAGTTTTCATTTTCTTTGCACAGAAAATTCATTTTCCATTTTTCGAGTGCCCCAAATGAGGTTTTTTTGTGAAGGACCTACCATATATTTATTGAAAATTTGGACCAAATCAATTTTATAAAATACCAGACCATATTTAATTCACAATTGACAAAATGGTTGGGTGTCAAAATTTTGATCCACCTCTGGTGAAAAAGACAAATTCCCACCGATTCAGTTGGAAGCGGGTCAAATTTGAACTGCAGCTGCCTCGCAGTTTGCTATTTATTTTTTTCAAAAATCATTTCTAGTTACATAAGTACCTATTTAATCATAAATACATGGTTTGGTGGTGATACATTGAGGTTTGTATGGTGGCCGAGGGCCCCAACTCTAGAGCGCGTAAACTCGCATGCCCGCCGCGTGGTCACCACGTGACCGTGGCGTTGCCATGTGTTCTGGGCTGCCTAGGCATGTCTAGTGGGTTGGGCACTACCCAGGTAGGTGCTAGGAAGAAAATCACAACATAAGATTCTCACGAGGAGACCGATCGATGCTCAAACATGAATAAGCAGCCAATTGTTTGATTAGCGGTACGAGAAATGCACATGGCTAATGGGCGTGAGTTTTGGCTGAGGATGATCAATTACTAATAAGACCGTCTTCACAAATTTTTAGCTCAAAAGGAGGAGCCTAGGTGGTACTTGCTTTGCAAAGTACCACATTGGACATAAATACGAATTTTGAAGCCGGGCTCAAAATAATGAATGGATTGAGCTGGCATTTGGTGGAGGATGGTTATTTGGGTAGAGGAAAGCACTATAGAAAATGGATACCATTTGGACATGCCAAAGTGGTACCTCCTTCACAAACTATTTTTCTGAACAAAATAGGAAAATGAATATTTTTGAATTATTTTTGAACTACGCAAGGAAGGTTTTTTACATATTTGATGAATATATGACCCAAAGAATTTATGAGATTTTTTTGGGAATTTTAGGAATGACAGAAATATAGGTTGCTTCACAACCTAGGGCAAAAACTGCCACATGGACATGACACATAGGCAAAACTGATGAGGTGGCGCCTAGTCATAGCAACCCACCACAATTTACATGGTTATGACCATCTATATTGGTCATGATCAGCTAGAAATAAGGCAGCGGACTTGTGCTATCCGCTTTATGACCATTTCGTGTAAGGAAATTACGACCTTTCTGACCAAAATGGTCGTTATTGTTTAGGGTTTGGAGCCCCCCGAACAGCTTTTGACCAATTGGTCTGAAATGGTCATAGATCTATGACCAATTCTTCCAGGGTCACTGACAGAAGGTCACTAGTTGACATATTTCTTGTAGTGCCTGAAGATGTGCATAGTGAGGAATTTGCTTTTGAAGCAATGCACACTTGAATAGTTGAATCATGGAGATCTCCCCCTATATCTTGTAATTCATACACATACTTGACATATAATAGTGAAGAATTTGAAATGCATGATGAAATATGGTGACTGATGTAAGCATGCGTGCATTAGCATATATGAGGAATAAGCATGTAGAAAAACATATCAAAAGTATCAGAGCACCATCGGGTTTAAGTTTACAACTCGATCCAATAAAGTCTTAAAAGAACGAGAGTTGTAACTCAAAAAACGCCCATATAGAAAGACCCGCTTGAAGACTAACTCAAAATTCTCCCCCTTTGTCATCAAATGACCAAAAGGATCGAATATGAGGACTAACACCCCTGAAGAATATCAAGTTGATGAAGGAGCGCCAGCATTGTTGGGGTCGTTTGTTGTAGTAGGGCCTGCCGCAGTGTGGTCCAAGTCTTCATTCTGATCAGTGTCGCGCGATGAAGAAAATGAGCTGGCCACCAGAGAAGGAACCTTGACCTTCTTCAATTTCTTCGGTGGAGGTGCAGACCAGTCAAAAACTTTCTTGAGACCCATTTTCTTCAGATCGTCTTCACCATACAGATGTGACAGTTTTGCCCACGTGTGACCGAAAACTTCATGGAGGTAGTAATGGTTTTTCTTCACTGCATTGTGTGTAGCAGTCATGTTGTGAAGAAATGAACCAAACTGACACTTAACCCATTTATGATTTCGATCCACCTTCTGGTGAAGACTAAGCAGAAGCTCACGATCAGTCATCACACGAGGAGCAGTGGCTTGAGGAGTAGACTTGGGTGCATTGGCAGAGTCATGTGTGGCAGAGTCATCATTGGTGGAATAAGAGGAAGCTTTGCGAAACTGTCCATCCAATGGACGAATGCCTTCATCTATAATAGTTGGTGCCTTGCCCTTTCCATAAACTGAGGAATAGGTCTGCTTGAGGACTTCAATTGGGGGCAAGTAGCTGAGGTGATTCTGAAAATCAGCTTTGTAGTTGAGTGAAGACCTTGTCCTGAGGAATCTCATAATCCAAGGTGCATAAGGCTTCAGCTCAAACGGAGACAGTGCAACATTTGCCAGAGTCCTCATGAAGAAATCGTGATAATTGACAGGAATGCCATGAACGATGTTGAATACCAGATTCTTCATGATGCCAACAATTTCCTCATCAGATGAGTCATGGCCTTTGATAGGACTCATTGTCCTCGTAAGAATACGATAGACAGTTCTGGGCACATAAAGCAATTCCTTCATGAGGAATTTGGTTCGTGGGGCCTGACCTGGCTTCAAAGGTTTCATCAGAACCTGCATGTAGTGATTTGTAAGCTCAGGTTCACTATAGATGCAACGAGCTTCTTCAAGGGGAGGACTGAGTGGTAAGGCACGAAGCAATTCAGAAGCTGGTGATGTGTAGTGAGTGTTTTCAGACATCCATTCCAGCACCCATGAATGCACATCTTCAGAATCTCCTGTGATGTGCAGTGTCGCATAAAATTGAAGAATCAGTTCTTCATTCCAATCACAGATGTCAGAGCAAAAATTTAACAGTCCAGCGTCGTGAAGAACACTGAGGACTTGTGCGAAACACGACAGAGATTCCATATCCACGTGAGGAATGTGCTCATGATAGAAGATTTTCTCTTTGTTGAACAGCACTGAGGAATAGAAATTGGCTTGACTAGCAGTCCAGAAATGCCTCTTCCTAATGCGAGCAGAGTTATAAGGGTTGTAGTCTTCGAAGAATACATGCTCGCCAAAGAAATCATCAGCCTTGAACTTTTTCTTGTGTGAGAATGGATCCTTTGGCTTGGGCATAGAAGTGTCAGTGAGTTGCATCACGACCTCAGGAATTGCAATCTTAGGTTCTTCAGGCTAAGGAATTTATGGTTCCTCTTCAGTGGCAGTCTGCGTCTTCAGATGTTCAGCAGCAGCAGGTTTTTCAGCACCAGTGGCTGGAATTTCCTCATGTACAGATGAAGTGGGATGAGTTTCTTCAGAGCCCATTTGAACAGTTTGTGCAGGGGACTATGGTATTTGCTGCAACGGTGTGAACATTGGAGAGTTTGGATGCTAACTTTCCCAGAATTCATCACTCATCACTGGTGTGGAGAAACCAACGTCCACATCTTCATCTTCTATTTTCTTCAACGCCAGCCTCTTCAGCTGTGAACTGAGGCATAGGCGAGGAGATGACAGGTGTTGAAGGGATCGTATCCACTTCAATTTCTTCATCAATCTGCTTTGACGAAGCAGCAGAATGATTTTCTTCATCAGATCCGCTAGGGATCTCATATTCTTCACCAAAAGGAACAAGGTCCTTTGATGGCATGGTTGAGATCGGAACAGCATCAATGGGATTAGCAAATGAACTGGTCAAAGGCTTCATCTTCTTCGGAGCTGAAGAATCTGAAGTAGCTGATGCTTTCCTTTTCTTCACTGCTGCATGCTCTGCAGCCTTGGTATTCTTCACATCTGATGCAAATGGAAGGATCGGAGTTGCTGTTGGTACAGGAGGAGCAGAGAAATCGGGTTGATTTTCTTCAGGCACAACTGATGCAGTTGCCCTGATTTCTTCAGTTTTTTCAGGCGCACCACTGGTGGATGCCCTGGCAATTTCTTTAGCGGCTGGAATGCAGTCATCAACCCTGGAACGCACATTTTCTTCAGCAGCCTAATTTTCATCAGCAGTGCTGGCATGTTCTTCAGTCGGCTGAGCAGATGCTTCAGCCTGAGGAATTTCCTATTGCATTGGGGAAGCAACATTGGAAGTGAAGTTATCAGCAAGTCTCACAAAACGAACTTTGGCTCTAAGCCAATCAGCATGGTATGCGTCAAATTCATCACTGAGTTTCTTGATCTCAGATTGAGTAGTGACAAGTTCTTCAGTTGTCATAGAGACAATGTTTTTCTTCAGATAGCGCTCCTTCTTGTACTGCGCTTTCTTGATCTGCCTGGCCTTCTCAAATTACCATTTTTCTTCCTGAATGAAGTGAGTCAGCATGTGACTTTGGCCAGGAGTCAGCTTGAAGTCAGGCATGGGAGTTTTGGGGTCCTTGTGCCAAACGTCAATGTATTCGAGGATCAACTTGGGATCCAAAAGAAGTGGCACATTTGTTCCCTCGGCTCTAGCGGCCCTGACTTGCCTATCTCTGATGATTTCAGCAAGTTCATCATCATCAGCTTCGTCTTCTTCAGATGGCACTTGGAAAGCGACTTGCTTCTTCTAAGGACTAGGGTGAGGACCTCGTCCAGCAGTTGCCTTTATCTTCAGTAGAGAGGGTCCCGTTGAAGAATTAGGTGCCGCTGAGGAACTAGCTGGAGCTCTTGAGGCAATTGAGATGCCAGTAGTCCTTTGGCACGTGGCGAGATGCACAGGTGCAGAGGACTTTGTCGGAGCGGCCGAAGACTTTGGCGGAGGAGCTGAGGACTTTTGAGAATAGGAGCAGCATGAGGATTTTGCCGCGAGGGCTTTGAGGATTCTGGCCGTGAGGGCATTGCTGAGGAACTTAGCCTTGAGGGCACTGGTGGTGAAGCACTTGGCTTGCGCGCAGGCTTCTTTGACATAGCCTTCTTCGGCTTGACAGCAGAGGCCTCAGCAGAGGCAGCAGCAGAGTCTTCATTGAATTTCCTCACTGCTTCTCTGGCTTGCTTAGCCAACTTGGCTTGGCGCTTGGCCCATTCATCAGGATAGTCCTCGCCGCGCTTGAGGCTGGTGGGATCAGCTATTTGGCCAAGTGCCAATAGAGGTCTTGGGCAAGAAGGATTGAGTGTGAATTTCTTCATGTATTTGGAGTTACATACCTGTACTCCCTCCATTCTCTTGCCCATCTCCTTTCAATTTTCTGAATGCGCACCTTGCGCTCATTCTTGGTTTCCTCGGGAGGTGTGAAGTACCCAACATATATTTCATCAGGGATCTCAAACGCTGTATTGACCTCAGGCCTCTTTCCTCCTTTCTGTGGCTTCTTACCATCAGCCATTTTCTTCAGTTGAGGAATTTGAACAATTGAATTCTCTGAAGAAGTATGCAACTTTTCTTCGAGGAACGCTGCAAATGAGTTAAGTTGATGAGAACCTAGTGATTCAGCAACTGACATGAGTACCTGTGAACAAAGTATAGTTGCGAGGAATTTGGAGAGGTCATATGCGTTCTCAGAAGGTTTTTCAAAAAGAACAAGTTTGAGGAATTTGACCAGATGAGTCTTGAAGAATTTCACTAAGCATTCTTTGTTTTAGGTTCCAGAGTTGTATAGATCGAAGATCCACACAATTGAGGAATCTTGAAGAAAAATGATGCTTAGAGAAACGAATCAAGAATAGATGACTTGTGAGATGTTTAGTGTGTGAAGATATGAAGAAAAACACCTTTGAAGATTTTGTAGATAATCATTCGAATCAACGAGGGAAGTAAAAGTAACTTTTAATTACCTTGGATGAAGAACACGACGAACAGTGAAGTGGAGAGGTGAAGTTCGTCTGTGTAGATCTTCCACGCCCTAACTCGGCGGAGGAAGACGGCTACGGCGGCGGCGGAGTGAAGATTTCTGCGGCCGGCGCGAGTACGGCGGCAACGAGGTCGAGGCAGTGAAGCTCTTCCTCACCGGCGACGATGAAGTAGCGGCGGCGCTAGGGTTTGAGAAGCTCGAGCTGGAGAGAGGTCGAGCGGAGTAAAGGAAGTGAGGAAGGGGAAGAGGGGTAGTTATAGCCACGGTGAAAAACTGTTCGCCCAAAGAAATTGGATGAACATGCCCCTGGCCCTTCTCATTCGCTTGACATGTGTCACCCACGTACTGAGAAGTGGAGATCGTGTTAGATCGTGGGTGAGTGGATAAGTATATCATGGGATGCAAAATGGTTTGAGCGGCAAAGCCGAAGATTTAGATAAGATAGGTTTTAAAGTTCCGTTCGCAATTTCTTCAGCTGACAAGGACACAGTGAAGATTTTGAACGAGTTTCAAATAGAACGCATATGAAGAATTTGTGAACAGATTGGGTTGAGTATAGTATAGAGGGGGAAGGGTCCGATCACATTCACTTAGTAGAAAAACCAACTTGAAGAATTAACAATAAGTGAATGCTGTAGAGGACATAAACTCATATATATATAGCCAATGAAGAAAAACGATGGAAACAGTGAAGACAATGCAAAGTTTAAGAATTTGAACAACTGAGGAATTTCAACTTTTGGTGGTGGCGTGACCCACCGTATAAGAATAATGATTTCATACACCGCATACAATTATCGTAGGGTTCTAAGAATCAAATTCTTCGTTAATTTCTTCACACTAAGAGTGTTATTCTTCATTGATTGAAGAAAAACGTTTCTTCATGTGTTGCAAATCTAACTCATCAATTTTGCATAAGTGTTAGGATGAGTGTCCTTTTCAAACAACATTCGAAGATTCTAGGATATTTAGCTCACACCGCAACTTGCTAAATCTCTTCTCATCCAAGGGCTTTGTGAAGATATCGGCTAGCTGTTCTTCAGTCTTCACATGCTCAATAGAAATGTCGCCCTTCAACACATGATCACGAAGAAAATGATGACGAATCTGAATGTGCTTAGTCTTCGAGTGCTGAACTGGGTTGTGAGCAATCTTGATGGCACTCTCATTGTCACAGAAGAGAGGCACATTCTTCATGTTGACGCCGTAGTCCTTGAGAGTTTGCTTCATCCATAGCAATTGAGCACAACAAGAACCAGCGGCAATCACTACAAAAAAAGACACATCCATGACATTTTGGCCGAACGAAATTTTTTTCTGTCATACATATGACACTTCTATGACGATAATTGTGACAAAACCCGGTATCATCATAGATGTGGTGGGCTCCTACTTCTATGACAAAAAATCATGACATAAAATGGGATTTTCGTCCTGGCGGGTCGGAGACGCAGCTGCATGACATTCTTTGGGTCGTCCATGACGGAAAAAACCATGGTAGAAGCGAGGGGGGTGAAAATTTCGGGGAGTTCCCGGTTACAATGGGAGGTCGGGGGCTGAGTGATGCGCGTTTCTCTCGTACACGAATGCACGTGTGTGCAAGGCGTTGGATCTAACTGAACCCGAGCGATTGCACTGCAGGCTACGTGTTACTGAACCCGAGCGATCGATCAATGGCTGTTAACTGAACCCGATCGAGCGATTCCTTAGCTACTGCTGCTAACTGAAGCCGATCGATGCTGCCTCTGGATGAACAGTG
>NC_053022.1:547519153-547695574 GCF_003073215.2 Triticum urartu
AGTGGTAGACTAGCAGATGTAGGGGATGTAGGTGTACCGGTCTACCCATCGTAAGGTGCTAGCGCTTCTGAAAGACTGTGTCTCGGTCATCCGTCTTCTCAAACACCCTGCAGTGCGAGAAACCAAACGGAGGCGATCGAGTCATGTGGGGAAAAGTGCGCAAACCTCTGCAGAGTGTACAAACTAATCATGATTAGCCGTGTCCCCGGTTATGGACAACTTGAGTATCTAGTACTTGAATATCATTGTGAATCTCAACATGTTACTTCTAATTAATGTTGTTGGGTTTTAATTATTTTTAATTGGGATTGAGAATGCTGTCAACCATTCTCAATGTTTCACAACCACCATGATAGTAATTAATTTTATTCCTTTGCAGTAGGGAAAAATTGGCTTTTCACAAAAACCTTATAACCATAGAGCTTTTCCACCAGCCAAATATGCATATAGTGATAGCCATTGTTCATCATTCTCTATGGTGTGAATTTGCCAGTACATTCAATGTACTGACCCGTTTCGGGCTGCAACGTCTCATGTTGCAGGTTTCTTACGACGAGTAAGTGATACGTTAGGGTTACGATTCTACACTCAACTTTGCCGTTGGTGTTGATGGGAACCCACAACCTTGTTGCTTCCGCTATTTGGATTGAGGTAATAGTATTTATGTTACTTTATACATGTGATTTACCTCTGTTATAAATCCTTCGAGTACTGTGTGTGTCAGCATACTGATCCAGGGATGACACATAAGCACAGAGACTTGATCCATTCGGGTCGGGTCGCTACAAGATGGTATCAGAGCACATGTTGACTATAGAACGTGACCCTAGAAACTGGCAAGCCCATAGCAAAGATTTTTCTCTACAACTTTCCCCTTTCAAAAAAGATCTTTTACCTCTCTTCTCTTCCGAGTTTATTCAAATTCTTTTTAGTGAGACCATACCCCTTTCCCCTTTTGACCATTCGAAGATTCGACTGATGAGACCACTCCAAGAAGTACAAGATATCGGACAACTGAGACCACTATGGAATGAAAGAGATTTTACCATGCATTATAATAATGGAAACTACAACGGTTGAAGGCCGAAGACAAGTAGAATTTGAAGGCTCTGAAGAATTCCCAGATTTGTATGACCTAGGAAGGCTACCCTTATGGAACTTGACAGACTATGGAAGTTGTCAATGCCCGAGATCAAGGTGTGTTGGAGAAAGACCAGAGCATGTAGAGTTAAGAACTCAAGGATTTGTCAAGGAAAACCCTAAGGCAGGAGATATCAACTATGGAGAGATAGCTCATGGAAATGACAAGAGAACAACCATGGCTATCCATAAGGTTATCACCCGCTTATGCTATTGTCACTGTGCTGAGTTAAGCATGCATATGCATGGAAGGATTAAATGGTAGAAGGCTGATGGAGCACCTATCAGCAAGATGAAGTTTTAACCTTAGCTGGTGTATCACCAGGATCTGGAGTGTTACATCAAGAAGTTAAGATGGACATGCAGGAAGTTGTATTTGACGAGAAAGCATTTCGTGAAGAACTCAGGACCCAAAAGTTGAAAGTAGCCAAGCTAGAGGAGCAAAACCTTGAGATACAGGAGATTCGTCAGGAACTGAAGGACAGTATGACCATGGCTCATGCCAAGGATGTTGAAACCTAGAAGTTTGAAATGCAACTCCAGAATATTAAAGGATGTCACGAGAGATTTCACGTCAACAGAGATGATCTGGCAAAAGAACTTGAGAAGGACAAGCATGATTGGAAGAAGCCATTGGAGGCTTGAACAAGGCTTGAAGAGTTTGGAGACGTTGAAGATTTATTGACCTTTAGAAGACCAAACCCCTATTATATACCTACGTTAGATGCGACGTTTGTGAGCTGTCATTTGTTTGATGTTTTTTCGACAGTCACAACAAAAATCTGTCTTTTCAAAACTTTTGTTTGTATTGTGTGCATCCCTCTCTATCTCTCTTATCTCACCCCAAAACCCTTGGACCCAATAGAGGATGAATAGAGATGAGCTTGTATTTTCTGGACCGATGAGTCAATTGGAGACAGACCGATGGATTCAGAACATGGAGGATCATATGGAGAACAAGCCTATAGTCGGAAAGGATATGGCCCAGCATGCTCTTCAATGCTTTGAAAGAGGTGCTGCTACTTGGTGGAGAATGTACCAAACCATCAATGAATGGCAAGGAGAACCACTTGGAAATAATTTAAGTTGACTTTGCTAAAGTCTCGACTTGTGTCCCAGAAGTTGAAGCTTTATGGAAAGGATATGAAGAAACCTTGTGCATGCAAGATTTGTGGAGAAATAGGACACACCCATAAAGAACACAAGGATGAATGCCCTAATTGTGAAGGAAGTCACCCAGTTGAAGAATGCCCAACTAGGCAGATCACTTGTTTCTTGTGTGAAGGGACTACCCACTACCCTGCACAGTGTCACATTTACCCCATGGTACAAAGAACCATCCAGCAGAAGGAAGAAGCAATGAAAGGAGCCCTCATGGGAATTTTAGAAGAAACTGTGATGAAGGAAGAGGTGGAGGACACACCCAAAGAAGAACTAAGTAAACCCTGCACTAAGTCTTGCTATTCATGTGGAGAAGAAGGACACCTCTCCCAGAATTGTATGAATGGGGATCTAGTAGAATTCCCGATAGAGGAAGTAGAATATGACCCACAGGAAATAGAAGCCATGATTGGTATGGAAAGGTCCAGAAAGAGAAACCGGTTGGATTCCAGGAAGGACCTAAGTCATATCACCTGTTATAGGTGCAAGGAGTCAGGGCACTACCTCCACAGTTGCCCAAAAAGGAAGCCAAGAACCCCAGGAGGCTATATAATCACAAGGAAACCTCGAAACTTGTCAGAAGTAATATGTTTCCGTTGTAATGAAGCAGGGCACTTTGCCAGAGATTGTCTGAAGGAGAAGGAGACTTGTGATAAGTAGTTGAGTTTGTAACAGAAGAAATATAGTCGTAGTAGTGAGGACATTTTTCCTTTATATTGAGGTGTTGAGTTGAGGCATGTAATGGAAAAACAGGAGATTGTAATAATTTGAGAATCAATAAAGTTAGCAGTGTTGGTACTGATTTGGATTTTATGAGTTACTCTATGAGGAAAGATTTTGACCATTTTTGAGGATAAGAGAAATATGGTCTATAGAAGGTTTGTGCATTTTAAGAGTGGTAGTACCCTGTAAGAACCATTGACCCCTGGAAAAGATAAGGATACTCCACTGAGTGGATTTCGGAAAAAAATGAATACGAGTTTTGTCTCGATATGTGTGATGCCCCAAGAGTATGTGGGATGAAGTTGGAGACCGTCAGTTGTTTGGACCAAAGGTGATCAAGGAGTCCAAAGAGAATGTTAAGTTGATAGATTGAAGGTAGCTCAGTCCAGGCAAAAGAGTTATGCAGACTTAAAAAAAACTCAAGGAGGTAGTCTATGAAATTGGAGACAGAGCATGTCTTCATGTGTTCCCTCAGCGAGGAGTTAAACGAATTGGAGTTAAGGTAAAGTTAGCCCCGAGATTTGTAGGACCATACCTAGTTTTGGAGCGTATGGGAGAAGTGGCCAACAAGTTTGAGTTACCCGAAGGACTGTCAGGAGTTCAAGATGTGTTTCATGTTTCCCAGTTGAAGAAGTGCCATGCAGAGATGGCCAATATTCCCCTGTAAGGATGCTTGACTGCGGAAAGGATAATGATGTTCCACGAAGTGGAATATGGACTTCATAAGTATAATTTTTATCTCGGTATATGGAATAACCCACGAGGATGAAGAGATGAAGTACTATTGGATGTAAAGGAGGTATAATGTTGGTAATATGGAGAAATGGCAACCCCATGACAAGTCTGAGTAATCATGTCCTAGTTTGGTGCCAATAGAACGAAGGAAGACGGTACAATTGGATGGATTTAAGAATACTAGGAAGATGGAATAATGATAAGTTGCCCAATGATAAGTTCAAGGATTACAAGTGACGAGATGTGCCATAACCCACAGGCCCCAGGACCTGCCAAGAAGCAAGCACATTCTTGCTGAAGGAAAAACCCTGAAAGAAGTTACGATTTTATCGACAGACGATTTTATAGGAGTTTACGCAAACCTGAGAGTGGTGAAGGAACGATAGATGATTGTTTGGCTTGCAGAATCCATGGATTATTCCAAACTTGGTTCGTCGACAAGAGAAATTCTGCAATGCTTGTGAGGATGACCGAGTGTTAGAATGCGAGATTCGCTAAACTGTATACAAGGTAATGATTTGGGTGCGGGATGGATTGATCACCATACCGACTTACTCTTATTATTCGCCTTGCTATATGGGATGGTAAATCTGAGTGACTTACCGATAGTAGAGAGACGACGATATTAAACCTTGTTAAACCTTAGAATGGTATACGTATTTTTCCCTTGTACACGGCAGTTGTGCCAACCGTAGGTTATACGGTGAGGATCAACCCAGACCCATTTCCTGCAGCAGAAACCATAAATTGTTGACCACCATGAGATATCGATAGTTGTTTAGTTTTGGCGCCAGACCCGTCAGCTAAGAAGACCCAATCTCGGAATAACCTTACCAAGAGGAAAGGACAGAAGAATTGAGGAAAAAGGTTATGCCACTACCGGAAGAGCTCAAAGAAGGAATTTTCTCGAGGATCTGAGAAGACCGACACGGTCAAGAATAAGGATGGAGTATATGAGTTTGATAGAACCGTAACCATGCTTCTAAAGGTGGTAGCACCCCCAGACACCGTGTGATGACCGATGGATTTGAGGAGACCCCCAAACCCTAACCTTTTCTTTCTAGCCTCTCCGAATCTCGAGGACGAGATTCATTTTAAGGGTGGTAGGTTTGTAACATCCCAAAATTCTAAATTTTTGGAATGTTATAATAAATAGATAGATTTGATTGATTGTTTGAGTGACTGTCTGAAAGTGAGTGAAATTCGAAACTTTTTGAAAGTTAAATGAGAGGGAATGAAAGGACTTTCCCAAACTTTCATATTTGCTTTCTGATCTCCATGAATTCAAATTCTTTTCAAACACAAAACCCCGGAGAGAAGATGACATGACTTCTTCCATTTATTTAAATGACAAGGGGTGTTGAAAATATTTGAATTTCATTTGAAAATATTTTCAATTCTGAAACTTTATGCAACTCAATGATTTTCACGAGAGAAGATAAAATGACTTCTTCAAATTATATGAAATATGAGTTGGGAGTTTCAAAGAATTAAATTCAAAGTTCTTTTGAATTTATTTTTCAATTTGGAATGTTATGCATTAGATCATCATGCATCTCTTATTTTCTTGCATTTGGTCGATCCAAGAAATTTCACGCAACTCAAGGACCTTCGGAGAGAGTTGGAGATTTCGTTATTTTCATATTTGTGAGTTTTCTCGAATTTGAAAAGAGGATCATTTGATTTATTTATTTCATCTTCAAACAATTTTCCGTTATCAAAATATATATATATATATAAGAGAGGGAATAATATGACTTTCCCAAAATTGAGGAAAAATGAAGTTTAAATAAATAGATCAAGTTTTGGTTTTGCCGGAGTTTTATTTGCATTTTATTCGGATACGGAAAAATGCGTGTTTTCAAAAATTGCATTTTAGGTCCGGAGAAAAGTTCATTTTGTTCGGCTCATTTTTAGGAGTCGGGGAAAATTTACTTTAGAATTTTTGGAGCCCGTTTAGATTTTCTTTTCTGTGTTTTTCTGCGCGCGAAACCGTTTAAAAAAACCCCCGCCAGGCCAGCCGGGCCAAAGGCCCAGCCAGCCGGCCGCCTCCCCAGCCGCGCGCGCGCCCGCGCCAAGCGCCAGGCCGCCGCCGCCTTCGCTCGAAGCCGAGTCCCAGCGGGACTCTGGCCACCGTAGCCCCCCCCTCTTTCCTTTGTTCTGTTTTCTTTTTTCTTCTAGGACTCTTTTTGCTTCTCTTTTTCTTGTCCCCTACCCCAAGTAATCTCTCCCCTCTCCTATATAATTACCCCCATAGACCCCCCCTCACCTCACACCAAAAACCCAAACCCCCTCTCCTCACACCAAAAACCCAAACCCCTTCTCCTCCCCAAGCCGCGCCCCACCCCGCGCCACTCACCCGCCGCCGCCGCCCCTCACCCGCCGCGGCCCCTCACCCGCCGCCGCCGCCCCTATAGCGCCGCCGCCACCCTAGCACGCCGCCGTCGCCACCGTTCGCCCCGCCTCGCCGGAGGTTGCCCCGCATCTCTTTTCCTCGGATCGTTTTCTTCTAATCGTTCCGATTCTTTTCTTCTCTTCTGATTCGTTTTCTAGATCGGTTTTCCGTTCTTTTTTGTTTCTTTTCCCGAAAACCCTAGATCGGTTTTCGTTCTTCTTTCGGACCGTTCGTCTCAACGAACGTGATCACCGATTATTCCCGGTTAACGACGCCCGTTCGTTTAACCGTTCGTCTCTTTCTTTTCGTCGGATTTATTCCGCGATCACGATCTCAGATCCGATCTTCGTTCTAGTTTATCTTCTCGCCCGTTTATCGGAATCACGTGATTCAAGCGCCTGGAGTTTCGTCTCGAAACTGCCATTCCGTCTAATCAACTTGAACAAGCTTTTGCTATAGTAAAATTTGACCTAGTTTCAACTTTCTAGAACCGAGTTGTTTTCTGCCGCCGTTTGTTTTCCGTTTCTTTGTTCGGTTCGTTCTTTCTTTGTAACCGGAGTTCTTAAGTTGAACTTTCTGGTTCGTTCTCTCGTTCGAGTTTTACTTGTGCATTAGATGAGTACTTATTGTGTGGTTACTATTGTTTGCTTACGATAGATTGACCGGAGTGTGACGAGTAGATCTATCAAGAGATTTTAAGCGCGAATCATCTTCATCAACCTTGTAGGCAAGTTCACACTTTGATTATACCTTTTCTACAACCCATGTTTTATTGCATTAGATCAATCCTCTCACATTGCATGATTAGGATCTAATTAAATTGTGGGATGGGAAGTAGATGAGGTAGTACATTATACCTGTATTATTATGAAACCTTTGGGAGTTACTTCTACGTTTGCTTATTATGCCATGCTATGCTAGTAGACGTGGATTGGGTGAGTGATATCCATGACAGATGTGAGATTGATAATTTTAATGGTTTATCTAAGGTGGCAACCTAACACACATCTGGGTGGATTGAGGCACCTGATGTCTATCAGGACTTGCCTGTTTTTTTTCGGACCGCCACCCAGGCTCAAAGGGATCATAAGATCTTTCATGCTAGAAACTTCCATGTGCGGCCACAAGCCATTATGGGCTTTGGCATAGTTGACTAAGTCGTGCGAACTCTTATAGGGTAGACTAGCAAATGTAGGGGAAGTAGGTGTACCGGTCTCCATCGTAAGGTGCTAGCGCTTCTGAAAGACTATGTCTCGGTCATCCGTTTCTCAAACACCATGTAGTGCGAGAAATCCAACGGAGGCGATCGAGTCTTGTGGGGAAAAGTGCGCAAACCTCTGCAGAGTGTACAAACTAATCATGATTAGCCGTGTCCCCGGTTATGGACAACTTGAGTATCTAGTACTTGAATATCATGTGAATCTCAACATGTTACTTCTAATTAATGTTGTTGGGTTTTAATTATTTTTAATTGGGATTGAGAATGCTGTCAACCATTCTCAATGTTTCAACAACCACCATGATAGTTAAATAAATTTATTCCTTTGTAGTAGGGAAAAATTGGCTTTACGCAAAAACCTTATAACCATAGAGCTTTTCCACCAGCCAAATATGCATGTAGTGATAGCCAATGTTCATCAATTCTCTATGGTGTGAATTTGCCAGTACATTCAATGTACTGACCCGTTTCGGGCTGCAACGTGTTATGTTGCAGGTTTCTTACGACGAGTAAGTGTTACGTTAGGGTTACGATTTCTACACTCAACTTTGCCGTTGGTGTTGATGGGAATCCACAACCTTGTTGCTTCCGCTATATTGGATTGAGGTAATAGTACTTACGTTACTTTATACATGTGATTTACCTCTGTTATAAA
Organism: Triticum urartu; assembly: GCF_003073215.2. Classification (NCBI taxonomy): domain Eukaryota; kingdom Viridiplantae; phylum Streptophyta; class Magnoliopsida; order Poales; family Poaceae; genus Triticum; species Triticum urartu. The sequence goes on from NC_053022.1 coordinate 547,527,182, forward strand.
TCCTTCGAGTACTGTGTGTGTCAGCATACTGATCCAGGGATGACACATAAGCACAGAGACTTGATCCATTCGGGTCGGGTCGCTACATCCAGTAACCAACGCTCCCTGGCCTCCGTCGGAGTGAGTAGCGACCACATACGGATCAACACAGTGGCTCGGAAAATAACCTACAAAAAATGAATATTTGTTGTTCTGTTAAAAACCAAATCATTTCTGCAGTTCCATACTACCCACAATAAAGCACAAACTCCTACGCGAATATGTCTCACTGTTTCGGGCTCTATCCCGTTAAGCCACGTTCCAAATAACGTGTTGACAGAACTCGGTGGAGTAATATTAAATGGAATATGGACTGTCCGCCATAGAAATTTGGCTAACGGGCAATCAAGAAAAAGGTGTTTGATCGTTTCATCCTGATCACTGAAACTACACCTAGTAGGTGCTGGGGAACGTTGCAGAAAACAAAAATTTTCCTACGGTTTTCACCAAGATCAATCTATGGAGTCATCTAGCAACGAGGGAGAGAGGAGTGCATCTACATACCCTTGTAGATCGCGTGCGGAAGCGTTCAAGAGAACGGGGTTGATGGAGTCGTACTCGATGTGATCCAAATCACCGATGACCTAGTGCCGAACGGACGACACCTCCGTGTTCAACACACGTACGGTTGGGAAGACGTCTCCTCCTTCTTGATCCAGCAAGGGGGAAGGAGAGGTTGATGAAGATCCAGCAGCACGACGGCGTGGTGGTGGAAGCAACGGTGATCTCGGCAGGGCTTCGCCAAGCGCAGGGAGACGGAGGAGTGTCACGGGAGGGAGAGGGAGAGGCCAGGGGCTTGGGTGCGGCTGCCCTTCCTCCCCCCACTATATATAGGGTCCCTAGGGGGGGGGCGCCGGCCCTAGGAGATCCAATCTCCTAGGGGGGCGCCGGCCAAGGGGGTGCCTTGCCCCCCAAGGCAATGGTGGCGCCCCCCACCCATAGGGTTTCCAACCCTAGACGCAGGGGGAGGCCCAAGGGGGCGCACCAGCCCACTAGGGGCTGGTTCCCCTCCCACTTCAGCCCATGGGGCCCTCCGGGATAGGTGGCCCCACCCGGTGGACCCCCGGGACCCTTCCGGTGGTCCCAGTACAATACCAATTACCCCCGAAACTTTCCCGATGGCCGAAACTTGACTTCCTATATATAAATCTTCACCTCCGAACCATTTAGGAACTCCTCGTGACGTCCGGGATCTCATCCGGGACTCCGAACAACTTTCGGGTTACCATATACTAATATCTCAACAACCCTAGCGTCACCGAACTTTAAGTGTGTAGACCCTACGGGTTCGGGAGACATGCAGACATGACCGAGACGACTCTCCGGTCAATAACCAACAGAGGGATCTGGATACCCATGTTGGCTCCCACATGCTCCACGATGATCTCATCGGATGAACCACGATGTCGAGGATTCAATCAATCCGTATATAATTCCCTTTGTCAATCGGTATGTTACTTGCCCGAGACTCGATCGTCGGTATCCCAATACCTCGTTGAATCTCGTTACCGGCAAGCCACTTTACTCGTACCGTAATGCATGATCCCGTGATCAACCACTTGGTCACATTGAGCTCATTATGATGATGCATTACCGAGTGGGCCCAGAGATACCTCTCCGTCATACCTGTAATGTACCTTTATAGTCACCCAGTTACGTTGTGACGTTTGGCACACCCAAGGCACTCCTACGGTATCCCGGAGTTGCACAATCTCATGGTCTAAGGAAATGATACTTGACATTCGAAAAAGCTACAACAAACGAACTATACGATCTTTTGAGCTATGCTTAGGATTGGGTCTTGTCCATCACATCATTCTCCTAATGATGTGATCCCGTTATCAATGACATCCAATGTCCATAGTCAGGAAACCATGACTATCTTTTGATCAATGAGCTAGTCAACTAGAGGCTCACTAGGGACGTGTTGTGGTCTATGTATTCACACATGTATTACGATTTCCGGATAACACAATTATAGCATGAATAATATACAATTATCATGAACAAAGAAATATAATAATAACCATTTTATTATTGCCTCTAGGGCATATTTCCAACAGTCTCCCACTTGCACTAGAGTCAATAGTCTAGTTACATTGTGATGAGTCGAACACCCATGCAGTTCTGGTGTTGATCATGTTTTGCTATAGGGAGAGGTTTAGTCAACGGATCTGCCACATTCAGGTCCGTATGTACTTTACAAATCTCTATGTCTCCATTTTGAACACTTTCACGAATGGAGTTGAAGCAACGCTTGATATGCCTGGTCTTCCTGTGAAACCTGGGCTCCTTGGCAAGGGCAATAGCTCCAGTGTTGTCACAGAAGAGAGTCATCGGGCCCGACGCATTGGGTATGACTCCTAGGTCGGTAATGAACTCCTTCACCCAGACTGCTTCTTGTGCTGCCTTCGAGGCTGCCATGTACTCCGCTTCACATGTAGATCCCGCCACAACGCTTTGCTTGCAATTGCACCAGCTTACTGCCCCACCATTCAAAATATACACGTATCCGGTTTGTGACTTAGAGTCATCCAGATCTATGTCGAAGCTAGCATCGACGTAACCCTTTACGACGAGCTCTTCGTCACCTCCATAAACGAGAAACATATCCTTAGTCCTCTTCAGGTACTTCAGGATATTCTTGACCGCTGTCCAGTGTTCCATGCAGGGATTACTTTGGTACCTTCCTACCAAACTTACGGCAAGGTTTACATCAGGTCTGGTACACAACATAGCATACAGGATAGACCCTATGGCCGAGGCATAGGGTACGACACTCATCTTTTCTCTATCTTCTGCCGTGGTCGGGCATTGAGCCGTGCTCAATCTCGTACCTTGCAATACAGGCAAGAACCCCTTCTTTGACTGATCCATTTTGAACTTCTTCAATATCTTGTCAAGGTACGTACTCTGTGAAAGACCAATGAGGCGTCTCGATCTATCTCTATAGATCTTGATGCCTAATATATAAGCAGCTTCTCCAAGGTCCTTCATTGAAAAACACTTGTTCAAGTAGGCCTTTATGCTTTCCAAGAATTCTATATCATTTCCCATCAACAGTATGTCATCCACATACAATATGAGAAATGCTACAGAGCTCCCACTCACTTTCTTGTAAATGCAGGCTTCTCCATAAGTTTGCGTATACCCAAACGCTTTGATCATCTCATCAAAACGAATGTTCCAACTCCGAGATGCTTGCACCAGCCCATAAATCGAGCGTTGGAGATTGCACACCTTGTCAGCATTCTTAGGATCGACAAAACCTTCCGGCTGCATCATATACAATTCTTCCTTAAGGAAACCATTAAGGAATGCCGTTTTGACGTCCATTTGCCATATTTCATAATCATAGATGCGGCAATTGCTAACATGATTCGGATGGACTTCAGCTTCGCTACGGGTGAGAAAGTCTCATCGTAGTCAACCCCTTGAACTTGTCGATAACCCTTAGCAACAAGCCGAGCTTTATAGATGGTTACGTTACCATCTGCGTCTGTCTTCTTCTTAAAGATCCATTTATTTTCTATGGCTCGCCGATCATCGGGCAAGTCAGTCAAAGTCCATACTTCGTTTTCATACATGGATCCTATCTCGGATTTCATGGCTTCCAGCCATTTGTCGGAATCCGGGCCCGCCATCGCTTCTTCATAGTTCAAAGGTTCACCATTGTCTAACAACATGATTTCCAAGACAGGGTTGCCGTACCACTCTGGTGCGGAACGTGTCCTTGTGGACCTACGAAGTTCAGTAGCAACTTGATCTGAAGTTTCATGATCATCATCATTAACTTCCTCTCTAGTCGGTGCAGGCACCTCAGGAACATTTTCTTGAGCTGCGCCACTTACCGGTTCAAGAGGTAATACCTCATCAAGTTCTACTTTCCTCCCACTTATTTCTTTCGAGAGAAACTCTTTCTCTAGAAAGGACCCATTCTTGGCAACAAAGATCTTGCCTTCGGATCTGAGGTAGAAGGTATACCCAATAGTTTCTTTAGGGTATCCTATGAAGACGCATTTTTCCGATTTGGGTTCAAGATTTTCAGGTTGAAGTTTCTTGACATAAGCATCGCATCCCCAAACTTTTAGAAACGACAGCTTAGGTTTCTTCCCAAACCATAATTCATACAGGGTCGTCTCAACGGATTTTGACGGAGCCCTATTTAAAGTGAATGCGACAGTCTCTAAAGCATAGCCCCAAAATGATAGCGGTAGATCGGTAAGAGACACCATAGATCGCACCATATCCAATAGAGTGCGATTACGACGTTCGGACACACCATTACGCTGAGGTGTTCCAGGCGGCGTGAGTTGTGAAACTATTCCACATTTTCTTAAGTGTGTGCCAAATTCGTGACTCAAGTATTCTCCCCCACGATCTGATCGCAAGAACTTGATTTTCTTGTCACGTTGATTCTCAACCTCACTCTGAAATTCCTTGAACTTTTCAAAGGTCTCAGACTTGTGTTTCATTAAGTAGACATACCCATATCTACTCAAGTCATCAGTGAGGGTGAGAACATAACGATAGCCACCGCGAGCCTCAACACTCATCGGACCGCACACATCAGTATGTATGATTTCCAATAAGTCGGTTGCTCGCTCCATTGTTCCTGAGAACAGAGTCATGGTCATTCTACCCATGAGGCATGGTTCTCACGTGTCAAATGATTCGTAATCAAGAGACTCCAAAAGTCCATCTGCATGGAGCTTCTTCATGCGTTTGACACCTATGTGACCAAGGCGGCAGTGCCACAAGTATGTGGGACTATCATTATCAACCTTACATCTTTTGGTATTCACACTATGAATATGTGTAACATTACGCTCAAGATTCATTAAGAATAAACCATTCACCATCGAAGCATGACCATAAAACATATCTCTCATATAAATAGAACAACCATTATTCTTGGATTTAAATGAGTAGCCATCTCGAATTAAACGAGATCCTGATACAATGTTCATGCTCAAAGCTGGCACTAAATAACAATTATTGAGGTTTAAAACTAATCTCGTAGGTAAATGTAGAGGTAGCGTGCCGACGGCGATCACATCGACCTTGGAATCATTCCCGACGCGCATCGTCACCTCGTCCTTCGCCAGTCTCCACTTATTCCGCAGCTCATGCTTTGAGTTACAAATGTGAGCAACCGCACTGGTATCAAATACCCAGGAGCTACTACGAGTACTGGTAAGGTACACATCAATTACATGTATATCACATATACCTTTAGTGTTGCCGGCCTTCTTGTCCGCTAAGTATTTGGGGCAGTTCCGCTTCCAGTGACCACTTCCCTTGCAATAAAAACACTCAGTCTCGGGCTTGGGCCCATTCTTTGGCTTCCTCCCGGCAGCTTGCTTACCGGGCGTGGAAACTCCCTTGCCGTCCTTCTTGAAGTTCTTTTTACCCTTGCCTTTCTTGAACTTAGTGGTTTTATTCACCATCAACACTTGATGTTCCTTTTTGATTTCTACCTCCGCTGATTTCAGCATTGAATATACCTCAGGAATGGTCTTTTCCATCCCCTGCATATTGAAGTTCATCACAAAGCTCTTGTAGCTCGGTGGAAGCGACTGAAGGATTCTGTCAATGACCGCGTCATCCGGGAGATTAACTCCCAGCTGAGTCAAGCGGTTATGCAACCCAGACATTTTGAGTATGTGCTCACTGATAGAACTATTTTCCTCCATCTTACAGCTGAAGAACTTGTCGGAGACTTCATATCTCTCGACCCGGGCATGAGCTTGGAAAACCATTTTCAGCTCTTCGAACATCTCATATGCTCCGTGTCTCTCAAAACGCTTTTGGAGCCCTGGTTCTAAGCTGTAAAGCATGCCGCACTGAACGAGGGAGTAATCATCGGCACGTGACCACCAAGCGTTCATAACGTCTTGGTTCTCTGGGACAGGTGCGTTACCTAGCGGTGCTTCTAGGACATAATCTTTCTTGGCAGCTATGAGGATGATCCTCAGGTTCCGGACCCAGTCCGTATAGTTGCTGCCATCATCTTTCAGCTTGGTTTTCTCTAGGAACGCGTTGAAGTTGAGGACAACATGGGCCATTTGATCTACAAGACATATTGTAAAGATTTCAGACTAAGTTCATGATAATTAAGTTCATCTAATCAAATTACTCAATGAAATCCCACTCAGATAGACATCCCTCTAGTCATCTAAGTGAAACATGATCCGAGTTAACTAGGCCGTGTCCGATCATCACGTGAGACGGACTAGTCAACATCGGTGAACATCTTCATGTTGATCGTATCTTCTATACGACTCATGCTCGACCTTTCGGTCTTCTGTGTTCCGAGGCCATGTCTGTACATGCTAGGCTCGTTAAGTCAACCTAAGTGTATTGCATGTGTAAATCTGGCTTACACCCGTTGTATTCGACCGTTAAAATTTATCACACCCGATCATCACGTGGTGCTTCGAAACAACGAACCTTCGCAATGGTGCACAGTTAGGGGGAACACTTTCTTGAAATTATTACGAGGGATCATCTTATTTAAGCTACCGTCGTTCTAAGCAAATAAGATGTAAAACATGATAAACATCACATGCAATCAAATAGTGACATGATATGGCCAATATCATTTGCTCCTTTTGATCTCCATCTTCGGGGCTCCATGATCATCGTTGTCATCGGCATGACACCATGATCTCCATCATCGTGTCTTCTTGAAGTTCTCTCGTCATCTATTACTTCTACTACTATGGCTAATGCTTTAGCAATAAAGTAAAGTAATTACATGACGTTTATGTTGACACACAGGTCATAAATAAATAAAGACAACTCCTATGGCTCCTGCCGGTTGTCATACTCATCGACATGCAAGTCGTGATTCCTATTACAAGAACATGATCAATCTCATACATCACATATATCATTCATCACATCCTTTTGGCCATATCACATCACAAAACACTTGCTGCAAAAACATGTTAGACGTCCTCTAATTGTTGTTGCAAGTTTTTACGTGGCTGCTATAGGTTTCTAGCAAGAACGTTTCTTACCTACGCCAAAACCACAACGTGAATTGCCAATTTCTATTTACCCTTCATAAGGACCCTGTTCATCGAATCCGATCCGACTAAAGTGGGAGAGATAGACACCCGCCAGACACCTTATGCAACTAGTGCATGTCAGTCGGTGGAACCAGTCTCACGTAAGCGTACGTGTAAGGTCGGTCCGGGCCGCTTCATCCCACAATGCCGCCGAATCAAGATAAGACTAGTAACGGCAAGATAATTGATAATATCGACGCCCACAACTGCTTTGTGTTCTACTCGTGCAGAGTAACTACGCATAGACCTAGCTCATGATGCCATTGTTGGGGAACGTAGCAGAATTTTAAAATTTTCTACGCATCACCAAGATCAATCTATGGAGTCATCTAGCAACGAGGGAGAGAGGAGTGCATCTACATACCCTTGTAGATCGCGTGCGGAAGCGTTCAAGAGAACGGGGTTGATGGAGTCGTACTCGACGTGATCCAAATCACCGATGACCTAGTGCCGAATGGACGGCACCTCCGCGTTCAACACACGTACGGTTGGGAAGACGTCTCCTACTTCTTGATCTAGCAAGGGGGAAGGAGAGGTTGATGAAGATCCAGCAGCACGACGGCGTGGTGGTGGAAGCAACGGTGATCTCGGCAGGGCTTCACCAAGCACAGGGAGACGGAGGAGTGTCACGGGAGGGAGAGGGAGAGGCCAGGGGCTTGGGTGCGGCTGCCCTCCCCCCCCACCATATATAGGGTCCCTAGGGGGGGCGCCGGCCCTAGGAGATCGAATCTCCTAGGGGGGGGGCGGCGGCCAAGGGGGTGCCTTGCCCCCCAAGGCAAGGGTGGCGCCCCCCACCCCTAGGGTTTCCAACCCTAGGTGCAGGGGGAGGCCCAAGGGGGGCGCACCAGACCACTAGGGGCTGGTTCCCCTCCCACTTCAGCCATGGGGCCCTCCGGGATAGGTGGCCCCACCCGGTGGACCCCCGGGACCCTTCCGGTGGTCCCAGTATAATACCAATTACCCCCGAAACTTTCCCGATGGCCGAAACTTGACTTCCTATATATAAATCTTCACCTCCGGACCATTCCGGAACTCCTCGCGACGTCCGGGATCTCATCCGGGACTCCGAACAACTTTTGGGTTACCGTATACTAATATCCCAACAACCCTAGCGTCACCGAACCTTAACTGTGTAGACCCTACGGGTTTGGGAGACATGCAGACATGACCGAGACGACTCTCCGGTCAATAACCAACAGCGGGATCTGGATACCCATGTTGGCTCCCACATGCTCCACGATGATCTCATCGGATGAACCACGATGTCGAGGATTCATTCAATCCGTATACAATTCCCTTTGTCAATCGGTACGTTACTTGCCCGAGACTCGATCGTCGGTATCCCAATACCTCGTTCAATCTCGTTACCGGCAAGTCACTTTACTTGTACCGTAATGCATGATCCCGTGATCAACCACTTGGTCACATTGAGCTCATTATGATGATGCATTACCGAGTGGGCCCAGAGATACCTCTCCGTCATACGGAGTGACAAATCCCAGTCTTGATTCGTGCCAACCCAACAGACACTTTTGGAGATACCTGTAATGTACCTTTATAGTCACCCAGTTACGTTGTGACATTTGGCACATCCAAGGCACTCCTACGGTATCCGGGAGTTGCACAATCTCATGGTCTAAGGAAATGATACTTGACATTCGAAAAAGCTACAACAAATGAACTACACAATCTTTTGAGCTATGCTTAGGATTGGGTCTTGTCCATCACATCATTCTCCTAATGATGTGATCCCGTTATCAATGACATCCAATGTCCATAGTCAGGAAACCATGACCATCTTTTGATCAACGAGCTAGTCAACTAGAGGCTCACTAGGGACGTGTTGTGGTCTATGTATTCACACATGTATTACGATTTCCGGATAACATAATTATAGCATGAATAATAGACAATTATCATGAACAAAGAAATATAATAATAACCATTTTATTATTGCCTCTAGGGCATATTTCCAACAGATTCTGCAAGGAATTTTTATACATAATTCTCAGTCCTAATTCTTGTATCAACAAACGTATTGAGTTCCTGTTTCCTGAATTAGGTCTGTTTGGCAAGATACACCAAAAAGAATTTGTACGGAATTGTGTGATCAAAAGAGGGGGGAATGGGCAATAGAAAGTGCTGATTTTATATTAGATGGATCAAAGAACAACTGTTGAATACCGGTGCATATACCTTACAATGCAAAGTTTCAAATATTGTAGTAATAAGTAAGAAGAAGTTCATATATACATAGAAGTGCAAGGTTTTAGAATTCAGAAAGGGAGAAAAGACCTCACTTATATTGTGGGGCGCTGTGTAGAGTTTGGGCTATGACTCTTTGGTTGTGCATCACCACTGTTCTTTTCCTCGCATCTCAAATGGCAGCTAATAACAAGAAGAAGAAACAATGCTCAATACATTGCAAAAGGACCAATATGGAAATCACCAAGAACCACCTCACAATACTGGAGGCAAGAGGACACTTCTCAAACATCTCTCCATCTCCAACCCGTGACTGCTATAGGAACGAGTAGTGTTGTTGAATTCTGAACAATCCTCATAGTGGTTGACTCCTCCTCCGAGCTAGGGTTCGTCACCACAGCGATGGCCCACGCTCTCACGACTGGGTTGGTCAATGTCGCACTCAGCCGTGATGAAGCGGCCACCGCCGCGGCATCTGCACTGATGGCCCTCGCCCTCGCAGCCCTGATCGACTGCTGCGTGCCACTGTTACCATGCCCCGCCGATGCCCTTACAGCATTGTCTTGTGAGACCACGCGCTGGGTCGTCCTCAAGGTGCCTGCCTGCAAGGAGCCAAGGACATGGACGATATAGTCACTGGGCAAGGACAAGGACAAGGGCGCCGTTCCAATGGCCTGAGGACCGCAGGTGTCCTCCCGAGCCACGAGCCATGGACATGGGTGGGTTGAGGCTGATCCCTAGATCGGATTGGGGATGAGATGGGCAACATAGGAGAGGCAGGAGCGGGAGAGTGCAGGTGCCGGGGTGGTTCCGGTTCGAGAGAGAGATCCTCTGCAGATTGAGATCGTGGGAGAAGTGGAGGACGTGCAGGTTTTCCTCTCACTAGTAGAAAACGGAGCTTTAAAACCGATTCGTAAGGGCCTTTAGTGCCGGTTCTGTAACCGGCACTAAAGTGTGGGCACTAAAGGCCCACCCCTTTAGTACCGGTTCGGCACGAACCGCCACTAAAGGCCCACCATGTGGCGAGAGCTCGTGGCATGGGGGACCTTTAGTACCGATTGCTGTTACCAACCGGTACTAAAGGTTTTTTTGAATTTTCTTTTTTGAAAATTTTGGAAATTTTTTTGATTTTTTTGATTTTCAATTTTTTGAATTGAATTATTTGATGATTTAGTCTCTAATCACCCCTCTTAACTGCTCAAGCGTGGATCACTCATTCCAAATCGTCTAACATCCCGGTCGGTCACCCATCCTCTCACTCCCCCAGCCTGAGCACGCTTAACTTCAGAGATCTATCCCCCCTACTTTCCAAGTCTGCACTTGTTGTTTTCCTGACAAATGTAAGCTGTCAATCTTATTAACCCTCAGCAGTTTAGCTTGAGCATTAGGTCACTCGTTTCACCATTTGAGTTTGAAACTATTATTCTAAAAAACAGTAATTATTTAGTAACACTAATACTTCTTGAATAAGTTTGACCACAATTACCATAGTTTGACCAGATTTGACCAAAATTCAAAAAATTGAAATAATTATTTAATAACACTAATATTCTTGAATAATTATGTAGTAACATTAATACTTCTTGAATAAGTAGTTTGACCAAAATTAAAAAAACTAAAATTTGAGCATACCTTTTTTTCCTTTTGGATTTGAGGATTCTAAAAAATTGCAAACAAGCTGTAGGCCGTCAAAATCGGATGCGGATTTTTGTGCTGAAATTTTTGATATATTATACGTTTTTTCGACATCGTATGCAAAAGTTATAGCCGTTTTACATTTTCCCTACACTTTTTGCAAAACATGTCCAAATTTAAGTTTTCAAATTTTCATAACTAGTAGGTGTAGTAATATAACTACCTCTCGAAGGATTTTATTTTCTGAAGTTTTTATCATTTTCTTTTCATTTTTTCAAAACTGAAATGGCGATACATGGGGGGGGGGTAGAGTTTGAAAATTGCCCTATAGTCCTGGTTTGTGTCTCCAACCGGGACTATAGGTCAGACCCCTTTAGTACCGGTTCATGGCACGAACCGGTACTAAAGGTTGGCCCTTTAGTACCGGTTTGTGCCACGAACCGGTACTAAAGGTGATCATGGGGCCCCGGCCTGACGCCAGCCTACCACCACCCCTTTAGCACCGGTTCGTGGCACGAACCGGTACTAAAGGTTCAACACGAACCGACATTAATGCATAGCCGTTCGAACCGGCACTAATGGTGCCATTAGTACCGGGCCAAAATCGAACCGGGACTAATGTGTCTCACATTAGGTCCTTTTTCTACTAGTGTCTTATAGTTTTTTGCTGCTTTGGAACGTGGATTTTCTCGGTAGACTTTTTTCTGCATGGAAATCGTACGAGAGCGGGAGACGTGTGTGGGAGGACGTATCGATAGCTTCTGTCGATGCGTGGGTGGGAGGTCGAACCATCACGATGTTCGATCCCCCTTTAATAGTAGAGAAAAATAAAAGAACAACTATTGGAAAGAACGAGAATGAAAACAAAAAAGGAAAAATGGAAAAGAAAACACTGAGTGAAAACGTGCATAAAAACAAAACGAAAAAAACTAACTGAACATACACTACAGATAGGCTATCTCAGTTGGTTGGTGCGGTTGCACATAAACAAGAGCGCTGCTTTTTTTCTTCTTCTAACAAACATGAGTGCTTTCAAATCCCCAATACGACACATTATTTTTTGAAGGTTAAAAAAAACTAAATGGGCCGAGCCTAGAAGGGAGTGGCGTGTGCACCGGGTTTAATAATGGGCGCCAAATAGAAAATGCCGAAGTTTAATAACGTACTGCGAGTTGTGGAGAGTTGCTTTATCACCTGTCATTGAGAGCTTAGAAAGAGTAATTGTACACGCGCCTCCCGCCTCATCACGATGCACGCACGTACGCGCCGTAGGAATGAGCCGAACCGAGTTCACATCTATGTGTTTTATTTTTACCAGTCAGAAATGGTTAACAAGTCGCTAACAGAAGTGCCACTGTCAGAGACGTTGAACCATGGGCTGTTCGCGGACTCGGTCGTGGGCCTAAGCCCATGCCGATCTACCCAATGAAGAAAATATGCCCTAGAGGCAATAATACAGTTGTTATTTATATTTCCTTATATTATGATAAATGTTTATTATTCATGCTAGAATTGTATTAACCGGAAACTTAGTACATGTGTGAATACATAGACAAACAAAGTGTCACTAGTATGCCTCTACATTGACTAGCTCATTAATCAAAGATGGTTAAGTTTCCTAAACCATAGACATGAGTTGTCATTTGATGAACGGGATCACATCATTAGAGAATGATGTGATTGACTTGACCCATCCGTTAGCTTAGCACTATGATCGTTTAGTTTATTGCTATTGCTTTCTCCATAACTTATACATGTTCCTATGACTATAAGATTATGCTACTCCCGAATACCGGAGGAACACTTAGTGTGCTATCAAACGTCACAACTCACAACGTAACTGGGTGATTACAAAGATGCTCTATAGGTGTCTCTGATGGTATTTGTTGAGTTGGCATAGATCGAGATTAGGATTTGTCATTCCATGTATCAGAGAGGTATCTCTGGGCCCTCTCGGTAATGCACATCACTATAAGCCTTGCAAGCAATGTGACTAATGAGTTAGTTGCGGGATGATGCATTACAGAACGAGTAAAGAGACTTGCCGGTAATGAGATTGAACTAGGTATGATGATACCGATGGTCGAATCTCGGACAAGTAACATACCGATGACAAAGGGAACAACGTATGTTGTTATGCGGTTTGATCGATAAAGATCTTCGTAGAATATGTAGGAACCGATATGAGCATCCAGGTTTCGCTATTGGTTATTGATCGGAGATGAGTCTCGGTCATGTCTACATAGTTCTCAAACCCGTAGGGTCCGCACGCTTAACGTTCGATGACGATCAGTATTATGAGTTTATGTGTTTTGATGTACCAAAGGTAGTTCGGGGTCCAGGATGTGATCACAGACATGACGAGGAGTCTCGAAATGGTTGATACATAAATATTGATATATTGGAAGGCTATGTTTGGACATCGGAATGGTTCCAGATGAGTTCGGGCATTTTCCGGAGTACTGGGAGGTTACCGGAACCACCCCCCCGGGGGAGTCAATGGGCCTTATTGGGCCTTAGTGGAAGAGAGGAAGATGCGGCCAGGTGGAGTGTGCGCCCCCAAGCCCAATCCGAATTGGGGTGGGGGGACGGCCCCCCTTTCCTTCTCTCCCTCTCCTTCTTCCTTCTCCTACTCCTACTAGGAAGGGGGAAACCCACTCCTACTGGGAGTAGGACTGCCCCCTTTGGGCGCGCCCTTTGAGGGCTGATACGTCCATTTTGCATCATGCTTTTATATCGATATTTATTGCATTATGGGCTGTCCTTACATGTTATGTCACAATACTTATGCCTATTCTCTCTTATTTTACAAGGTTTACATGAAGAGGGAGAATGCCGGCAGCTGGAAAAGGAGCAAATATTATAGACCTATTCTGCACAGCTCCAAAAGTCCTGAAACTTCACGGGAGTTATTTTGGGAATTAATAAAAAATACTGGCGAAAGAATCCACCAGAGGGGGCCCACACCCTGGCCACGAGGGTGGGGGGCGCGCCCTACCCCCTGGGTGCACCCCTACCTCGTGGGCCCCCTGGTGGCCCTCTGATACCATCTTCTGCTATATGAAGTCTTTCGTCCAAGAAAAAAGTCATAAGCAAGCTTTCGGTAAGAAACTCCGCCGCCACGAGGCGGAACCTTGGCGGAACCAATCCAGGGCTCCGGCAGAGCTGTTCTGCTGGGGAAACTTCCCTCTGGGAGGGGTAAATCATCGCCATCGTCATTACCAACGATCCTCTCAGCGGGAGGGGGTCAATCTCCATCAACATCTTCAATAGCACCATCTCATCTCAAACCCTAGTTCATCTCTTGTATCCCATCTTTGTATCCAAACCTCAGATTGGTACCTGTGGGTTGCCAGTAGTGTTGATTACTCCTTGTAGTTGATGCTAGTTGGTTTACTTGGTGGAAGATCATATGTACAGATCCATTATGCATATTAATACCCCTCTGATTATGAACATGAATATGCTTTGTGAGTAGTTACGTTTGTTCCTGAGGACATGGGAGAAGTCTTGCTATAAGTAGTCATGTGAATTTGGTATTCGTTCGATATTTTGATGAGATGTATGTTGTCATCCCTCTAGTGGTGTCATGTGAACGTCGACTACATGACACTTCACCATTGTTTGGGCCTATATGGAGGCATTGGGAAGTAATAAGTAGATGATGGGTTGCTAAAGTGACAGAAGCTTAAACCCTAGTTTATGCGTTGCTTCATAAGGGGCTGATTTGGATCCATATGTTTCATGCTATGGTTAGGTTTACCTTAATACTTCTGTTGTAGTTGCGGATGCTTGCAATAGGGGTTAATCATAAGTGGGATGCTTGTCCAAGTAAGGGCAGTACCCAAGCACCGGTCCACCCACATATCAAATTATCAAAGTACCGAACGCGAATCATATGAACGTGATGAAAACTAGCTTGACGATAATTTCCATGTGTCCTCGGGAGCGCTTTACTTTATATAAGAGTTTGTCCAGGCTTTTCCTTTGCTACAAAAAGGATTGGGCCATCTTTCTGCACCTTATTTACTTTCATTACTTGTTACTCGTTACAAATTACCTTATCACAAAACTATCTGTTACCGATAATTTCAGTGCTTGCAGAGAATACCTTACTGAAAACTGCTTATCATTTCCTTCTGCTCCTTGATTGTTTCGACACTCTTACTTATCGAAAAGGCTGTGATAGATCCCCTACACTTGTGGGTCATCAAGAATCTTTTCTGGCGCCGTTGCCGGGGAGTGAAGCGCCTTTGGTAGGTGGAATTTGGTAAGGAAAAATTTATATAATGTGCTGAAATTTACTGTCACTTGTTACTATGGAACATAATCCTTTGAGGGGCTTGTTCGGGGTATCTTCACCCCGACCAGTAGAGCAAAGAGTTGCTCCTCAACCTACTAAACCTACTGAAAATGTTTACTTTGAAATTCCTTTGGGTATGATAGAGAAACTGCTAGCTAATCCTTTTGCATGAGATGGAACATTGCATCCCGGTTTACACTTAATCTATGTGGATGAAGTTTGTGGATTATTTAAGCTTGCATGTATGCCCGATGATGTTATCAAGAAGAGGGTCTTTCCTTTATCTTTGAAGGGAGAGTCATTGACATGGTATAGGCTATCTGATGATATGGGATCATGGAACTACAAACGATTGAAATTGGAATTTCATCAGAAGTTTTATCCTATGCATCTTGTTCATCGTGATCGTAATTATATATATAATTTTTGGCCTCGCGAAGGAGAAAGCATCGCTCGAGCTTGGGGGAGGCTTAAGTCAATGTTATATTCATGTCCCAATCATGAGCTCTCAAGAGAAATGATTATTCAAAATTTTTGTGCTCATCTTTCTCTCAGTAATCGCTCCATGCTCGGTACTTCTTGTACTGGATCTTTTATGATGAAGACTATTGAATTCAAATGGGATTTATTGGAAAGAATTAAACGCAACTCTGAAGATTGGGACCTCGACGAAGGTAAGGAGTTAGGTATAACACCTAAGTTTGATTGTGTTAAATATTTTATGGATACCGATGCTTTCCGTGAATTTAGCACTAAATATGGACTTGACTCTGAGATAGTAGCTTCTTTCTGTGAATCCTTTGCTACCCACGTTGATCTCCCTAAGGAGAAGTGGTTTAAATATAATCCTCCCATTGAAGTAAAAGTGGTTGCACCTATTAAAGTTGAAGAAAAGACTATCACTTATAATGATCCTGTTGTTCCTACTGCTTATATTGAGAAACCACATTTCCCTGTTAGAATAAAGGATCATGCTAAAGCTTCAACTGTGGTTCGTAAGAGTAATACTAGAACACCTACTCCCTCTGAGCAAATTAAAGTTGTACCTAGTGTTGCTATGGTTAAAGATCTCTTGGCCGATAATATTGATGGGCATGTTATTTACTTCTGCAATGAATCTACTAGAATTGCTAAACCTGATGCTAAAAATAAACATAGACCTGTTGTAGGCATGCCTGTTATTTCCGTTAAAATATGAGATCATTCTTATCATGGCTTATGTGATATGGGTGCTAGTGCAAGTGCAATACCTCATTCCTTATACGAAGAAATTATGCATGATATTGCACCTGCTGAGATAGAAGATATTGATGTTACCATTAAACTTGCCAATAGAGATACTATTTCACCAGTTGGGATTGTTAGAGATGTTGAAGTCTTGTGTGGGAAGGTTAAATATCCTGCTGATTTTCTTGTTCTTGGTTCCCCACAAGATAGCTTTTGTCCCATTATATTTGGTAGACCCTTCTTGAATACTGTTAATGCTAGGATAGACTGCGAAAAGGATGTTGTTACTATTGGTTTGGGTGATATGTCTCATGAGTTTAATTTTGCTAAATTTAGTAGACAACCCCGTGATGAGGAATTTCCTAGTAAAGATGAAATTATTGGTCTTGCTTCTATTTCCGTGCCTCCTAGTGATCGTTTAGAACAATATTTGCTAGACCATGAAAATGATACGTATATGAATGAAAGAAGGGAAATAGATGAAGTATTCTTTAAACAGGGACCTATTCTGAAACACAACTTGCCTGTTGAAATCCTAGGGGATCCTCCTCCACCCAAGGGTGATCCCGTGTTTGAGCTTAAACCATTGCCTGATACTCCTAAATATGCTTATCTTGATGAAAAGAAGATATATCTTATTATTATTAGTGCTAACCTTTCAGAGCATGAAGAAGAGAAATTATTGAAAACTCTGAAGAAGCACCATGCTGCTATTGGATATACTCTCGATGATCTTAAGGGCATTAGTCCCACTCTATGTCAACACAAAATAAATTTGGAGAAAGACGCCAAACCAGTTATTGATCACCAACGACGGCTAAATCCTAAGATGAAAGAAGTGGTAAGAAAGGAAATATTAAAGCTCCTTGAAGCAGGTATAATTTGTCCCGTTGCTGATAGTTAGTGGGTAAGTCATGTCCATTTGGTCCCTAAGAAGGGAGGTATTACTATCATTCCTAATGGTAAAGATGAATTGATTCCGCAAAGAATTATTACAGGTTATAGGATGGTGATTGATTTCCGCAAATTAAATAAAGCTACTAAAAAGATCATTACCCTTTGCCTTTCATTGATCAAATGCTAGAAAGATTATCCAAACATACACATTTTTTCTTTCTAGATGGTTACTCTGGTTTCTCTCAAATACATATGTCAGCTGATGATCAAGAAAAGACTACTTTTACTTGCCCTTTCGGTACCTTTGCTTATAGACACATGCCTTTTGGTTTATGTAATGCACCTGCTACCTTTCAAAGATGCATGATGGCTATATTCTCTGACTTTTGTGAAAACATTTGTGAAGTTTTCATGGATGATTTCTTTGTTTATGGATCCTCTTTTGATGATTGCTTGAGCAACCTTGATCGAGTTTTGCAGAGATGTGAAGAAACTAACCTTGTCTTGAATTGGGAGAAGTGCCACTTTATGGTTAATGAAGGCATTGGCTTGGGGCATAAAATTTCTGAAAGAGGTATTGAAGTTGACAAAGCTAAAGTTGATGCTATTGAAAAGATGTCGTGTCCCAAGGACATCAAAGGTATAAGAAGTTTCCTTGGTCATGCCGGTTTTTATAGGAGGTTCATTAAGGACTTCTCAAAAATTTCCTGGCCTCTGACCAACCTATTACAAAAAGATATTCCTTTGGTCTTTGATGATGATTGTGTAGAAGCATTTGAAATACTTAAGAAAGCCTTGATTTCTGCACCTATTGTTCAGCCACCTGATTGGAATTTACCATTTAAAATCATGTGTGATGCTAGTGACTATGCTGTAGGTGCTGTTCTAGGACAAAGAGTTGATAAAAAAATAAATGTTATTCAATATGCTAGTAAAACTCTAGACAATGCCTAGAGAAATTATGCTACTACTGAAAAGGAATCCTTAGCAGTTGTATTTGCTTGTGATAAGTTCAAACCTTATATTGTTGATTCTAAAATAACTATTCACACTGATCATGCTTCTATTAAATATCTTATGGAAAAGAAAGATGCTAAACCTAGACTTATTAGATGGGTTCTCCTACTACAAGAATTTTATTTGCATATTGTTGATAGAAAGGGAGCTGAGAACCCCGTTGCAGACAACTTGTCTAGGTTAGAGAATGTTCTTGATGACCCACTACCTATTGATGATAGCTTTCCTGATGAACAATTAAGTGTCATAAATGCTTCTCGCACTGCTCCATGGTATGCTGATTATGCTAAATACATTGTTGCTAAATTTATACCACCTAGTTTCACATACCGGCAAAAAAATTCTATGATTTAAGACATTACTTCTGGGATGACCCACACCTTTATAAAGAAGGAGTAGATGGTGTTATTAGACGTTGTATACCTGAGCATGAACAGGAACAGATCCTACGCAAGTGTCACTCCGAAGCTTATGGAGGACACCATGCTGGAGATAGAACTGCACATAAGGTATTGTAATCCGGTTTTTATTGGCCTACTCTCTTCAAGGATGCCTGTAAGTTTGTCTTATCTTGTGATGAATGTCAAAGAATTGGTAATATTAGTAGACGTCAAGAAATGCCTATGAATTATTCACTCGTTATTGAACCATTTGATGTTTGGGGCTTCGATTATATGGGACCGTTTCCTTCCTCTAACGGGTATACACATATTTTAGTTGCTGTTGATTACGTTACTAAGTGGGTAGAAGCTATTCCAACTAGTAGTGCTGATCATAACACCTCTATTAAGATGCTTAAATAAGTTATTTTTCCGAGGTTTGGAGTCCCTATATATTTAATGACTGATGGTGGTTCACATTTTATTCATGGTGCCTTTCGTAAAATGCTTGCTAAGTATGATGTTAATCATAGAATTGCATCTCCATATCACCCGCAGTCTAGTGGTCAAGTAGAATTGAGTAACAGAGAGCTCAAATTAATTTTTGCAAAAGACTGTTAATAGATCTAGAAAGAATTGGTCCAAGAAACTTGATGATGCATTATGGGCTTATAGAACTGCATATAAAAATCCTATGGGTATGTCACTGTATAAAATGGTTTATGGAAAAGCATGTCACTTACCTCTCGAATTAGAACATAAGGCATATTGGGCCATTAAAGAGCTCAATTATGATTTCAAACTTGCTGGTGAGAAGAGGTTATTTGACATTAGCTCACTTGATGAATGGAGAACCCAGGCCTATGAGAACGCCAAACTGTTTAAAGAAAAAGTTAAAAGATGGCATGACAAAAGGATACAAAAGCGTGAGTTTAATGTAGGTGATTACGTGTTGCTATTCAACTCTCGTTTAAGATTTTTTGCAGGCAAACTTCTCTCTAAATGGGAAGGTCCTTACGTTATCGAGGAGGTCTATCATTCCGGTGCCATAAAAATCAACAACTTCAAAGGCACAAATTCGAAGGTGGTGAACGGTCAAAGAACCAAACATTATATCTCAGGTAATCCCATAAATGTTGAAACTAATGTTATTGAAACCGTAACCCCGGAGGAATACATAAGAGACACTTTCCAGAATGTTTCAGACTCCGAAAAGGAATAGGTATGTGGTACGGTAAGTAAACCGACTCCAGAAGTAGTCCGGGAAGGACACGAGGCTTCCACAAGGCTTCCACGAGGGTGGAGGGAGCGCCCTACCCCTGGGCGCGCCCCCTGCCTCGTGGGCACCTCGTGCGCTCTCCGGACTCCGTTTTCTTGCACGATACTTCTTATGGTCGGTAAAAAATCAGTATATAATCTCTCGAAGGTTTTAACCACCGTACCACGCAAATATCCTCTGTTCTTGTTTCGAGCTGTTTTTCTGACAGATCTAGATCACCATGACGTCTCCAAGTGCCCCCAAGGACAAGTTCTTCGAGAAGGTCATCAACCCCTACCTCGCGGAAGTGCTGCAACATCCTCAAACCATTGAGATGCGTGAGGGGTTGCTGCACATCTGCGATGTTGAGGGACCAAGGAGGACCGGAAGCGTGGAGACAAGGCTCGACGCAATGGAGCAACAAGTTTTCAAGTGTCAGGAGATGGTGGAGCGTGGACTCGACTCCAATCACATAATGATCACAGAGTTCACCAACAACCACAAGCTGGACGCCAAGGACATTGGGGAGGCCATCTTCAAGCTTCATGAGAAAATCGAGCACCTCCAAGCCCAGATCTACGACCTGCAAAATCAAAACTGTGAGTATGAATATATATTCAAGAGGATGAGTTTGGCTGCAGATTTAAGGATCCCGGAGACTCGATCATCCTTCTATGATGGTGAGCCTATGCCTTCGAAGAGGGACGACAAGCCTACATCATCAACAACTCCATCTCCTTCACAGGCAAAAGAGATATAATCACATGGGTATGGGCACTCCCCTTGGCAACTACCAAGCTTTGGGGAGGTGCCCCGGTATCGTATCACCATCACACTCCTATCTTTACCATTTTTCTTAGTTTGATCCTTTTGGTAATATCTTGATCTAGTAGAATAAAGTTTTAATATGATTTAGTTTTGAGTTTTGCTTCTTGATCCTTATATGTAATCGAGTCCGTGAGCTATATATAATAAAGATTAGTGTTGAGTCAAGGGCTTGATTATCTTGCTATGATCATGAGGGAATTGAAGAAAAAGAAAGAATAAAAAGAAATAAAGAGATCATATTGATCTTATGGAGAGTAATGACTTCACATATAAAGAGTATGATGATTAAAATTGTTGAGAGTTGACAAACTTAGTTTTGGTCATCGTTGCAATTAATAGGAAATAATAAAGAAAGAGAGGTTTTCACATATAAATACACTATCTTGGACATCTTTTATGATTGTGAGCACTCATTAAAGTATGACATGCTAAAGAGTTGATGTTGGACAAGGAAGACAATGTAATGGGTTTTGTTTTCTTATATCTGAATAAAGTATATTGTCATGGATCATCCAACATGTTGAGCTTGCTTTTCCCTCTCATGCTAGCCAAATTCTTTGCACCAAGTAGAGATACTACTTGTGCTTCCAAATACCCTTAAAACCAGTTTGGCCATGAGAGTCCACCATATCTATCTATGGATTGAGTAAGATCCTTCAAGTAAGTTGTCATCGGTGCATGCAATAAAATTTTTTGCTTTCTAAATATGTATGATCTATTAGTGTGGAAAAAATAAACTTTATACGATCTTGTGATATGGAAGCAATAAAAGTGACGGACTGCATAATAAAGGTTCATATCACAAGTGGCAATATAAAGTGACGTTCTTTTGCATTAAGATTTCGTGCATCCAACCATAAAATCACATGACAACCTCTGCTTCCCTCTGCGAAGGGCCTATCTTTTACTTTTACCTTATGCAAGAGTCATGGTGATTTTCACCTCTCCTTTTTATATTTTATCCTTTGGTAAGCACCTTGTGTTGGAAAGATCTTGATATATATACCCAATTGGATGTAAGTTAGCATGAATCATTATTGTTGACATTACCCTTGAGGTAAAAGGTTGGGAGGCAACACTATAAGCCCATATCTTTCTCTATGTCCGATTAAAACTCCATACCCACAAGTATTGCATGAGTGTTAGCAATTGTGAAAGACTAAATGATAGTTGAGTATGTGGACTTGCTGAAAAGCTCTTATATTGACTCTTTCCGATGTTACGATAAATTGCAATTGCTTCAATGACTGAGATTATAGTTTCTTGGTTCTCAATGAGGTTTCTGATTCATACTTTACATTGTGAATAGATTATTACTCGAGCATAAGAAATAATATGACAATATCCATATATGTTGCTGTTATAAGAATGATCATGATGCCCTCATGTCCGTATTTTATTTTATCGACACCTCTACCTCTAAACATGTGGACATATTTATCGTTATCAGCTTCCGCTTGAGGACAAACGAGGTCTAAGCTTGGGGGAGTTGATACGTCCATTTTGCATCATGCTTTTATATCGATATTTATTGCATTATGGGCTGGCATTACACGTTATGTCACAATACTTATGCCTATTCTCTCTTATTTTACAAGGTTTACATGAAGAGGGAGAAAGCCGGCAGCTGGAATTCTGGGCTGGAAAAGGAGCAAATATTAGAGACCTATTCTGCACAGCTCCAAAAGTCCTAAAACTTCACGGGAGTTATTTTTGGAATTAATAAAAAATACTGGCGAAAGAAGCCACCAAAGGGGGCCCACACCCTGTCCACGAGGGTGGGGGCGCGCCCTACCCCCTGGGTCCACCCCTACCTCGTGGGCCCCCTGGTGGCCCTCTGATACCCATCTTCTGCTATATGAAGTCTTTCGTCTGAGAAAAAAGTCATAAGAAAGCTTTCGGGAAGAAACTCCGTCGCCACGAGGCGGAACCTTGGCGGAACCAATCTAGGGCTCCGGCAGAGCTATTCTGCCGGGGAAACTTCCCTCCGAGAGGGGGAAATCATCGCCATCGTCATCACCAACGATCCTCTCATCGGGAGGGGGTCAATCTCCATCAACATCTTCACCAGCACTGATGTCTACTACACAACCTTCTTCTTGTAGATGTTGTTGGGCCTCCAAGTGCAGAGGTTTGTAGGACAATAGCAAATTTCCCTCAAGTGGATGACCTAAGGTTTATCAATCCGTAGGAGGCGTAGGATGAAGATGGTCTCTCTCAAGCAACCCTGCAACCAAATAACAAAGAGTCTCTTGTGTCCCCAACACACCCAATAAAATGGTAAATTGTATAGGTGCACTAATTCGGCGAAGAGATGGTGATACAAGTGGTATATGGATAGTAGATAAAGGTATTTGTAATCTGAAATTATAAAAACAACAAGGTAACGAATGATAGAAGTGAGCGTAAACGGTATTGCAATGTGTAGAAATAAGGCCTAGGGTTCATACTTTCGCTAGTGTAAGTTCCCTCAACAATAATAACATAATTGTATCACATAACTATCCCTCAACATGCAACAAAGAGTCACTCCAAAGTCACTAATAGCGGAGAACGAACGAAGAGATTATGGTAGGGTACGAAACCACCTCAAAGTTATTCTTTCCAATCAATCCGTTGGGCTATTCCTATAAGTGTCACAAACAGCCCTAGAGTTCGTACTAGAATAACACCTTAAGACACAAATCAACCAAAACCCTAATGTCACCTAGATACTCCAATGTCACCTCAAGTATCCGTGGGTATGATTATACGAAATGCGTCACACAATCTCAGATTCATCTATTCAACCAACACAAAGGACCTCAAAGAGTGCCCCAAAGTTCTACCGGAGAATCACGACGAAAACGTGTGCCAACCCCTATGCATAGGTTCATGGGCGGAACCCGCAAGTTGATCACCAAAACATACATCAAGTGAATCACGTGATATCCCATTGTCACCACAGATATCC
The DNA here is from genome assembly GCF_003073215.2 of Triticum urartu. NCBI lineage: Eukaryota > Viridiplantae > Streptophyta > Magnoliopsida > Poales > Poaceae > Triticum > Triticum urartu. The sequence goes on from NC_053022.1 coordinate 547,551,000, forward strand.
ACGGCAAGACTGCCAAGACACACATCAAGTGTTCTCAAATCTTTAAAGACTCAATCCGATAAGATTACTTCAAAGGGGAAACTCAATTCATTACAAGAGAGTAGAGGGGGAAGAAAACATCATAGGATCCAACTATAATAGCAAAGCTCGCGATACATCAAGATCGTATCACCTCAGGAACACGAGAGAGAGAGATCAAACACATAGCTACTGGTACATACCCTCAGCCCCGAGGGGGAACTACTCCCTCCTCGTCATGGAGAGCACCGGGATGATGAAGATGGCCACCGGAGAAGGATTCCCCCTTCGACAGGGTGCCGGAACGGGTCTAGATTGGTTTTCTGTGGCTACGGAGGCTTCTGGCGGCGGAACTCCCGATCTATTGTGCTCTCAGATGTTTTTAGGGTATATGGAGATATATAGGCAGAAGAAGTACGTCAGGGGGGGCCACGAGGGGCTCACGAGGGTGGAGGGCGCGCCCCCTACCTCGTGACCTCCTCGCAGATCCCCGACGTGCACTCCAAGTCTTCTGGGCTTCTTTCCTTCCAAAAATGAGTTCCGTGAAGTTTCAGGTCAATTGGACTCTGTTTGATTTTCCTTTTCTTTGAAACCCTAAAATAGGCTAAAAATAGAAAATGGCACTGGGCTCTGGGTTAATAGGTTAGTCCCAAAAATGATATAAAAGTGTATAATAAAGCTCATAAACATTCAAAACAGTAGATAATATAGCATGGAGCAATAAAAAATTATAGATACGTTGGAGACGTATCAAGCACCATCTCATCTCAAACCCTAGTTCATCTCTTGTATCCAATCTTTGTATCCAAACCTCAGATTGGTACCTATGGGTTGCTAGTAGTGTTGATTACTCCTTGTAGTTGATGCTAGTTGGTTTACTTGGTGGAAGATCATATGTACAGATCCATTATGCATATTAATACCCCTCTGATTATGAACATGAATATGCTTTGTGAGTAGTTACATTTGTTCCTGAGGACATGGGAGAAGTCTTGCTATAAGTAGTCATGTGAATTTGGTATTCGTTCGATATATTGATGAGATGTATATTGTCATCCCTCTAGTGGTGTCATGTGAACGTCGACTACATGACACTTCACCATTGTTTGGGCCTAGAGGGAGGCATTGGGAAGTAATAAGCAGATAATGGGTTGCTAGAGTGACAGAAGCTTAAACCCTAGTTTATGCGTTGCTTCGTAAGGGGCTGATTTGGATCCATATGTTTCATGCTATGGTTAGGTTTACCTTAATACTTCTGTTGTAGTTGCGGATTCTTGCAATAGGGGTTAATCATAAGTTGGATGCTTGTCCAAGTAAGTGCAGTACCCAAGCACCGGTCCACCCACATATCAAATTATCAAAGTACCGAACGCGAATCATATTAACGTGATGAAAACTAGCTTGACGATAATTTCCATGTGTCCTCGGGAGCGCTTTATTTTATATAAGAGTTTGTCCAGACTTGTCCTTTGCTACAAAAAGGATTGGGCCATCTTGCTGCACCTTATGTACTTTCATTACTTGTTACTTGTTACAAATTACCTTATCACAAAACTATCTGTTACCGATAATTTCAGTGCTTGCAAAGAATACCTTACTGAAAACTGCTTATCATTTCCTTATGCTCCTCGTTGGGTTCGACACTCTTTACTTATCGAAAAGGCTACGATAGATCCCCTACACTTGTGGGTCATCAAGGGCCGTCCGAAAAGACACACAAGTTGAGTGTTTAGCCGTGTGCGGTGCTGTAACGCCCACGATGCAGCTATATCTCCCACATGTCGAAGCACGACTTAGAGGCATAACCGCATTGTAAGCAATGTCGCAAGTGAGGTAATCTTCACACAACCCATGTAATACATAAGGGAAAAAGATACATAGTTGGCTTACATTCGCCACTTCACACAATTACATGAATAAAACATTACATTCATCCAGATACACTCAAGGTCCGACTACGGAACCAAAATAAAAGAAGACTACCCCAAATGCTACATAGATCCCCGATCGTCCCAACTGGGCTCCACTACTGATCGACTGAAACGAAACAACACAATGGACAAGATCTTCATCGAACTCCTCCTTGAGCTCGGTTGCGTCACCTGCACGATATCATCGACACCTGCAAACTGGTTTTGGAAGTATCTGTGAGTCACGGGGACTCAGCAATCTCACACCCTCGCGATCAAGACTATTTAAGCTTATAGGTAGGGTAAAAGGTATGAGGTGGAGCTGTAGCAAGCGACTAGCATATATGGTGGCTAACATACGCAAATGAGAGCGAGAAGAGAAGGCAAAAGCACGGTCAAGAATCTATGATCAAGAAGTGATCCTAGAACAACCTACGTCAAACATTACTCCAACACTGTGTTCACTTCCCGGACTCCGCCGAGAAGAGACCATCACGGTTACACACGCGGTTGATGCATTTTATTTAAGATAAGTTTCAGGTTTTCTACAACCGTACATTAACAAATTCCCATCTACCCATAACCGCGGACGCGACTTTCGAAAGTTCAAATCCCTGCAGGGGTGCCCCAACTTAGCCCATCACAAGCTCTCACGGTCAATGAAGGATATTCCTTCTCCCAGGAAGACCCGATCAGGCTCGGAATCCCGGTTACAAGACATTTCGACAATGGTAAAACAAGACCAGCAAGACCACCCGCTGTGCCGACAAATCCTGATAGGAGCTGCACATATCTCGTTCTCAGGGCACACCAGATAAGCTAAGCGTACGGGAGCCAACATAACCCAAGTTTCCAAGGGACGGCCCCGCACGGTGCTCTGGGTTGGACCAACACTTAGAGAAGCACTGGCCCCGGGGGTTTAAATAAAGATGACCCTTGGGCAGGCCTACCCAAGGGAAAAAGAGGCTAGGTGGCAAATGGTAAAACCAAGGTTGGGCCTTGCTGGAGGAGTTTTATTCAAGGTGAACTGTCAAGGGGTTCCCATTATAACCCAACCGTGTAAGGAACGCAAAATCCGGGAACATAACACCGATATGACGGAAACTAGGGCGGCAAGAGTGGAACAAAACACCAGGCATAAGGCCGAGCCTTCCACCCTTTACCAAGTATATAGATGCATTAATATAATAAGAGATATTGTGATATCCCAACAAAATAACCATGTTCCAAACATGGAACAAGCTCCAATCTTCACCTGCAACTAACAACGCTATAAGAGGGGCTGAGCAAAGCGGTAACATAGCCAAACAACGGTTTGCTAGGACAAGGTGGGTTAGAGGTTTGGCTTAGCAATATGGGAGGCATGATAAGAAAGTGGTAGGTATCGTAGCATATGCATAGCAAAAGAGCGAGCATCTAGCAAGTAAAGATAGTGATTTCGAGGGTATGGTCATCTTGCCTGAGACCCCACAAGGAAGAAGAACGAGTCCATGAAGAAGACAAACGGACGTAGCCAACGGATCCTCACAAACGCAACGTTACCGGATTACCGAGAAGAAGTACACCGGAAAGAAAGCAAACAACCACCACATAAACATGGCATGATGCACAATCAAGTATGATGCATGTCCGGTTTAATGAAGCATGGCATGGAAAAATGCACAAACAATCCTACAAATTAAGTGGAGCTCAACATGCAACTCCGTTGCATATTGACGAAACACCACATTCAAGTTATTTAGTTCGATCTCGTTTATGTACCCAACAATATTCAATGTTGTTAGCATGGCAAGAGGTGAAGCAAAGTAGAACTACCTATCTAGTCAAGTTTAAATGAGGCCGGAACAACAAACAACAAGTCCGGAAAAATCCCCATGAGCATATTATAGATTTGATACTGTTCTGCCCTAAACAATATTTTAGAGTTGTTAAACATGCAAAGTAAAGCCACCATGTTAAACTAGGTATTTTTCCACCCCATTTACATATAAAGTTTGTTTAAAACCGAGCTACGGTTGTAGTTATGAATTAAAGTATTTTAGCATGACATAGGAGCAAATTTAACCAAACAACATTTTAAATATTTCAAACATGCATGAAAGTTGAATATTATTAAACTAGACAAAATTCTAAGCAACTTTCATATATAAAACATTTCAATCCGACGCACGGTTGTGGAATTATTAAATGCATGATCAACAAGGGCTTTTCTGTAAAACTGCAATCCTACGGATAATTAGCAAAAACACAGAGGCCAGAAAAAAAATGGAATGGGCCGAAACTGGCAGGCCCAGAGGTGCACAGGGGAGGCTGGGGCTGCTCACAGCGGGCCTTGGGCCGGTCGGTGGTGAGGTGAGGCCGAAAGGGGGGCGCTGGGCCTGGGGTGGCTGTGACCCAGCAGGATCGGTCAACGGGCGAGGGGTCGGGCGAGCTGCTCTGCTCGTCCTGGAAGCAGAGGACGCATGCGGTTTGGGCAGCGATGCGGTCAACGAGCAAAGGATCTGGCGGCTGGGCGCGATGTAGATGCAGAGGAGGCTAGCTCAGGCGCAAAACCGGCGAGGGTAGCGGATCCGGGCGCGGGGAGCCCCTTCCCGGCGAGATCTGGCGCCACCGGTGACGATGTACGCGAGCGGCGGTGGTGGTTCCTGTAGAGCCATGGGAAAGAGAGCGAGAGAGAGAGTGAGATCGTGAGAGCAGGTAGGAAGGAGAAGACCGACGGGAGGAAGGGAGCGAGCGGCGGGGCTCATCTGCAGTGGCGGGCTCTCCTCGAGGGTGCTCCGGTGGTGTATCTCGCCAGCGGGAGGCGGAGCGACGATGCTGGCGAGCACACGGGACGGCGGCTCGGGATCGAGGAACGGAGCGCGGTGGTTGGTTGGGCACGGAAATAGAGGAGATACAGTGGGGCGGCGGCTAGGAGGATCCCTAGGAAAAAGGGGTTAGGTTCAAAATGGACTAGGGGTAGACTAAATATATACATCACAGATTAGGTTAGGGGCTATCTCGACCCTACGATCGCAAACGGACGATCGCGGATAAAATAGCTAGGGAGTCCAAATAAGAAAACGAAAACGTTTTGTAGATGTTCGGGGTTGTTCCGGATCCAACGGTGACATGTGTCTGGGTCGGGTCCGGGACATCTTTTGGACGCGCGCGCGAGGAGGGCCGCGGGCTGACGGGAGAGGTTAGGTTGGGCCTGGCGGTGGTAGTGGACTGTGAAGAAGGCCTCAGGCTGAGAAAAGAGAAGAGAGAGACCCGGCGACTGTTTCCGGAGACCGAAAACGTCCGACGAAAAGACCGGCTATAATGCCGCTATAGTTTAACGGTTGGGCTATCAAACGAACTCCGAATGCGATGAAACTTGACAGGCGGTCTATCTACACTATAATAAGACCACATGCCAACTTTCAACCCAATCCGAGAACATTTTACGGCCACTTATAAAATAATAATTCGGACGTGCCGCGGGCGCGTGCGAGTGTGGTTGGCCTCAGAACGGACAACGGACGGAACTGGGGGAACCCGGACGGATGCAAGTTTTGAAAACATGATGATGCAATGCACATGATGACATGATGAAATGCAACACGCAAGCAAATGACAAGGCAACAACATCGAATAACTGGAAGACACCTGGCACATCGGTCTCGGGGTGTCACAGGTGCCCCCCTCCATAGAATTCCACCTCGGTCATATCGTTGTAGTGCTTAAACGAAGCCCTGCGTCGGTAACTTCATCATCACCGTCATCACGCCGTCGTGCTGACGAAACTTTCCCTCGGCCTGAACTGGATCAAGAGTACAAGTGACGTCACTGAGCTGAACGTGTGCAGATCGTGGAGGTGTCGTACATTCGGTACTTGATCAGTTGGATCGTGAAGACGTTCGACTACATCAACCGCGTTTCATAAAGTTTCCGCTTTCGGTCTACGAGGGTACGTAGACATACTCTCCCCACTCATTGCTATGCATCTCCTAGATAGATCTTGCGTGACCGTAGGAAATTTTTGAAATACTGCGTTCCCCAACACCCAACAACCTATATATTAGAAGAGTTGGCCAGTGTGGCCGGGACACCCTCACTCTCTTCTCGTGCAACCCTAGACGCCATCTACTTTTTCTCTCACTATGCTGCTTCCAACGTTCCCATCCCGACGACCGCGTGCACGGTTGTTCCAGAGAGCAGGTGCCTTCGGAACCCTATCCTTCAAGATCCTGCTCGAGAGAAGGGCGATAAGGTTTTTGGGAGCGTCTCGGCATGACTGCTCCCGATCGTTTCCCGTCTCCATCCTCCTCTGCTTCCACTACTTCCCCTGCGTCAACATCATGGCCGATGACGAAATCGCCAAGAAGAAGGTCGCGGACAACGCCGAGGCTGCTGTTGGCCCTGCTGCATCGGCCTGGCCAATCGAATGGTATAATTTGTTCATCCCTACATGCTCCTTCATGTATTGGCCATATATGTTGTGTTCATAGATATTTCGGTTCTATGTACTGCACGTACTCACATGCTTATGTATCGGTATATGAGTTGCATATCATGCTTATTATCTACTCGTGGATTAGATTAATAAAAAATGTGCTAATGTATCCATCACGATCTCGATCTTGCCCGGCCGTATGGGCATCACGTTGTGTTGGTGTACACACCCTCGCCATTTAACGAACGAAATCAATGTGTTGGTGTATATCGATCTCTCTTTAATTTCCTTGAGCAAAGATGATCCGTGCCGGTGCCCGTGCACGCGCTGTCCTAGCAATCCTCGTAGGCCCACAGTATCTCTACGAGCGATCCCGTCGACCGCACGCACGAACGGACGGCGAGATCTCCTCCACTCAGCCAGGAGCAAGCGGGGCGCCATGTCACCCCGCCACCGTGTCAGGGGGTCAGGATAGGCCTATCCGGAAGCGGCCGCGTGGCGCCCTCCCTATGGGCGTCGGCCGCGCGCAGCCTCTCCCACACAAACCTCATCGACGGCCAGCCGTTTCAAATCCTTAACAGCATCCACTGATCAAAGTGTGTGCACGTACCCCGCAGCTCCAGAACCAGGACACGCCCACGGTATACGCACGTACAGCTCGATCGCAATGGCGTCGCTCGTCGCCGTCCAGCCGGTCGCCGTGCGGGGCCTGGCCGGCAGCTCCATCTCCGGCCGCAAGCTCGCCGTCCGGCCCGCCTCCGCCGCCGTCTCCCGCTCCACCCGCAGGTACCACCCAACACGAGTTCGACAGCACGCACACCATCGATCGAGAGCAACACCGCGTGGCTCAACTGACATGGCATGAACGCAGGGCTCGCGGGGCGGCGGTGGTGGCCAAGTACGGGGAGAAGAGCGTCTACTTCGACCTGGACGACATCGCCAACACGACGGGGCAGTGGGACCTGTACGGCAGCGACGCGGCGTCGCCCTACAACGGCCTGCAGAGCAAGTTCTTCAACACCTTCGCCGCGCCCTTCACCAAGCGAGGGCTGCTGCTCAAGGTCCTGCTGCTCGGCGGCGGCTCCCTGCTCGCCTACGTCAGCGCCACCGCCTCCCCCGACCTGCTCCCCATCAAGAAGGGGCCCCAGCTGCCCCCCACCCCGGGGCCACGTGGCAAGATCTAAGTAGATCTGCAATCAAGGCCTTCTTCCTCCTCTCGCCTCGTGCTTGTGTACCATGGATCTGATGGATTCCCCCCTATGGCCCTATCTATGTCCTCTGTTGATACTTGATCTTTGTACTACTTCGTATCAGTAATTGGGAAGATGCTGCTTGCATGATGCATGCAATTACTACTAGTAGATCATTTGCTCTTTGACGATTGCCAGTACTGTTTTTTGCAGTACCATGTTTTTGCTGTACTGGCGGTTTAAATTACTACTCCCTCCATACCTGCGACAAGTAATCCAGAACGGAGGGAGTACTTGCCTAATGTGTGCGATGGTACGGGTACAGTGCCGATCTATACTTCTTTCCCTGGGTTTGGTTTGTGCTTTATATATAAAAAGCGGGGCGAAAGCCTGTTTCGAGCCAATATGTATTGTCCGGCCGGCCTACTCATCGCTCTGCGTGCACAGCTGCACACGTACATACTCCCTCCGTCCGGAACTACTATCCATTTCTGCGACAAATAATTCGAAACTAAGAGTTGTTGCTGCTGCCGGCAGGATATTAGTTCTTACCCCGCTTGTTTCGTTAATGTCTGATAAATACCATCAAGCATACATTGCGTCGTCGATTTTATGCAAAAATCCAACTGACATTATAACACTCCTACAAGACACTGGAAAGGCTACGCTTAACAAACATTGCACGGAAAACAGGGTCTGGAAGAGGTCAAGGTTAACTAGTACAGAAGCAGGCTAGAAAACTACATGTCCATTTCTCAGGCTCAGTGTGAAAAATCTCAACATTATTTAGTTCTTGTAGATAAGGGGGGGTCACACATCAGCAGCACATCATATTGGCCTCTGCACCAAATTTCCACTGGGGGTCGAACACAATGGAGATACAGACAGGTGTCCGAAAGCTTACATAAACCTCACAAGTCACAGTGCACCCTGATCGATCACAATGCTCTCAACACATATTTACATGCATTTTGGTCCGAATGATCTGGCACATATGTCTTCCCCCACCCCACCTCCCCTCCCCGCCACCCCCTACGGCAGCGCGCCACTAGTGTCTAGATATGGGGCTCCGTGCTCCGCCCAGGTTCTCAAGCTTGTCCAGGTAGGAGTACCTCTTGGTGCCGATCTTGGAGACCTTGCTCAGCTTCTTGCCCTGGGGATCCTGTGATTCTAGTATCATGGTCTCGATGGTGCCGTCCCGAGGCCCCACGAGGTCGAACAATGTCGAGTTAACCGGCTCCATTCTTCCCAGCCTCCCCATCTCGTCCTTGGCGTCTTGGACCACCGTGTCCGTGTCATCGGATGTCAAGCTCGGCATCCGCAACGAGTCCCCTTGCTTGGGGTCTTGGGTGAGGGAGTCGGCGTGGAGAACGTCCTCGATGCGGGACATTACGGTGTAGGCTAGGCTCTCGAGCGTCCTTGAGTAGCTCTCCAGAATGGCACTCCCAACATCCTGCAAAAACAACACGTACGGAAACACAAATGTATGTAGTTGGCATTATATATAGTAATGAAAAGGTACTCCTTTTCTAAAAAAGAGTAATGAAAAGGCACTGTAGCAATTCCGAAAACAAAGTGAGAATTGTGGGTACCCTGTTGTATTGGATTTTGCTGATGTCCAGAGCTGATTGGGAAATCCCTGGAAACCTGTGCTTGAGTAGGAGAAGAACGTTCTCCGCCCTCCCCTCGAATCGGCCCCGCTTCTCGTGGCTAACGCCATGGCCCCACTTGCCATCCCTCTGCATTTTCTTCTGCCAAATGACGACCGACGCTTCAATCCGGTTCTTCAGATCGACAATGTTGTACTCGTTCGACAGGTCAACCGTTGCTATGAGTTCTTCGGGGTTGAAATAATCGTCGGTTATAAGCTTGTACATCGAGTCCCCAAGGGTGGATTTCCCATTCTACAAAGCATAAGAGTAAGAGGATATTGTCATGTGAGATCTCAGTAATGTAGTCAAGTAAGTTAAATGTGATTGTTGTATAATAACGTCCTTGTGTTCTTATGGATCACCTTAGGCAGAGACTCCATGTATGCTTCTGGAACATCCATCTCCATGATAACATTAGCATTGATGGCCATTGTTGCCTTCAAGACTTGGTTGACGAGCTCCTTCTGGTGCTGAAGCCATCTCCTCGTGGAGTCTGACAGACCCTCGGGAGGGACCTTGACCGTCGGGAGCCACCATTTGTCACTCTGCTCCGCCGCGTCGCCCTTCTCCGATTCATTGTCATTTTTCTTCACATACCAAAACTCCTGCTTGTCGCCGAAACTATCGAGATAGTCCTGTTCGACAGCAGAAATGCGCAACGGTAACAAATTAGCAACTCAGCTATCTTCACATCAATCTCGTAAACAATTCAGAGAAGGGTGTGGAATTCTATATTACAAGGAGCATTCCGTCAAGCTTGCGCAATGCCGGGATGTTCATCAGCAGATCTCTGCGTTGCTGAGTTATCATAACCTGCTTGTCGAAAAAGAATAAAAATGTACTATTGTAATTAGTTGTAAACTTGTAATTCGATTTGCATAACGAGGTTGCATAGTACAGGCCCTAAGTAAGGCAAAAAAAAAAAGTGTGACCGCCTAAGGCTCCAGTAGGCACAACCCACATTGTACGTCTTCACTAACCAATTTATTTTTCTTTGTAGGACCCTAACCACATTGTACAATCATGTTTTTTTTTGAAAAGGAGGAATACCCCCGGCCTCTGCATTTCTTGATGCACACAACCATATATAAACAAGCACGTGTAATGAAAACAGGGGTAGGGGTTTGTTTCTGACCTCCATGGTGCTGCCATCCTCAGCCACCTGGCGTGAAGGAACGAACTCGACGATGAAATCGGTGACAGAGAGAAGCCAGTCGATCTCCTTTGTCCACCGAGCCTTCGGCTCAGGGGCCATCGGTTGGAGACGCCGCTGCTCACCGAACACGGAAGCTGCAACAGCGTGCCACCACGAGAAAGGATACATAAGTGGTAAGATTTTCCACAAGAAACCAAGCACGAATTGAAATGATTTGAAATCCATAAATCATGCATCAAGCACGTGATAGGGCTAGGGCTCCCGATTTAGTCGTGCATGTACTCATTCGCGGGGTCGAAGATTGTCTCGTGTACAAATAAGTGTTTTCTCTAATGTCCACTAATTTATTTTGAGGATTAAAATCATTTAACCAATTACTTTCGTTTGGATTTTGTGGTGACAAGTACTCTCATTTCTGAGACCCATTTTTTCACACACCAAAAATTCCATTAATTTAGCTCGCACTACAGGCCTTTGAAACATGAGGGTAGGGGAGTGATTACCTGCTATATTGGCGGTGGCACAAAATGGAAAGAATTGAAAGGAAAGGGAGTGATTACCTGCAAGATTGGTGATGGCGTTGGAGAGAGCGAGAGCCGAGGAGACCCCTTTGCCGGTGCCGGACATGTCCTCCCCCAGCAGCAGCTTGGAGAACTTCTCCTTCACCATGTCCGTGTCTGCAATTGGAATGGATCGGCCACCGGAGCAAATCATTCGTGGAACAAGACCGGGACGATCATCCGCATTCACCGGGACGCTAGCTTAGAGATGAAGAGCGGCGACGAACCTGAAGGCGGGCCCTCGGGCCGTGGAGGGGGCTTCTGGGGCGGCGCGGCGGACGTGGACGGCCTTGGTCCGTCGGAAGGGCCGCCGGCGAGCGGCGGCGGGATGAGGTCGACCGAAAGCTTGCCCCTGGACCCGCAGCTGCTCCTGGAGAGCATCCGCCTGGCGCACGGCAGCGTCTGGGCCTTGGACGAGGGCTCCATCGTGGGGCTCCCCGGGTCGAGGGCCACGTCCTCCGACGAGACCGAGGAGAGCGGCGAGGAGGGCGTGGACGACGCCTTCCCGGACTTGCGCCGCCTGAAGGAGAACCTGGAGTCGCGGCCGTGCCCGGTCTTGAGGAACGGCGGCGCCATCACGCGCTCATCGCAGGCATGCACGGGTCAGCACCGCATCCCGCGGGCACGCGCGCACGTACCCGTACGCCGACGTGCGGCGGGCCGGCCGAGGTCAGAAGGGGAGAAAGAAACACCGGCCGGCCGTCCGTCCGTCCGTCCGTCCGACCTCGCGCCCCCGCGCGCGAGAGAGAGATGGGAGGAGGGATGCCCGGTGGCTGGCGGGCGCGCGTGGCTGGCTGGCTGGCTGGCTAGATTCGGGGCGGGGGAGACGGTTTTGCGAGGGAGGCGAGGAGAGGAAAGGGGGGTGGGGAGGGACGTGTCTGTGGATGGATGGCGCGAGCTGCAGCCGCGCCGCGGGAAATGGGTCCGTTTTGTGTGTGTCGTCCAGCCCAGGTCGGCCACGCTCCCTCCCTCCAAACATGGGCAATGGGAGTGGTTTATCGTTGGAGATGTTGTACCACGCTGCTATTTTTAATCTCACTCGCCCGTGGTTACTTTTCTCCATCTCGGTTGGTGGTTAATTACCACGTGCTACTCTTAGGAGTACAACATAACAGTAACAGTACTTGGGATCGCCAAAATCATGGTGAATCATAATAGCTCAGCCTAAGCAGTAGTACTTGGGATGTCCCCTGGCGGCTCCCGTCTAGGGTTTGAGATACCTCCGGTGGCGACACCGTGAGGCTGTTCCGGACTCTACCACCAATCCCGATCCTCCCCGACTTGGTACTCGGGTTGATTAAGGGGATAGCCTCGCTATCTACCCGGCCTTGGTCCCTGTCTTGGGTTGCTAGGGTTTTGGTGGATCGGAAAACGCATCTCGCTAGGGTTTGGCTATGGCAGGATCGGGCTTGCAATCGTCAGCGGGAAGTGTGGCCCCTGGGGGGAAACCCATCGGGGTTGAAGAGATGATCGGAAAACTCAAGTTGCAGGAGCGGGAGGAAGACGATCTGATCTTTGAAGAGGACTTCCCGGATGAGATCGAGGAAGCGGAGTTCATGGCGCTGGCGACGGTGCATACGAACAAGCCCTTCAGCAAGGGGTCGTTCTATGATACGACGAGGCTCGCCTGGAACCTAGCGCGGGGTGTAACTTTCAAACCATTAGGTGAGAATCTATTCTCTCTGACGGTGAACTGTTTGGGAGATTGGAAGAGGGTCACGGAGGAGGGGCCGTGGCTGTTTCGTGATCATGAAGTGCTGGATAAACTGGCAGTTTGGACAACTTGGCTGTTTCGTGATCATGAAGTGCTGGATAAACTGACACTTCATCGCACGATTCGAAGAGATCGAAGAAGGACAACTTGGCTGTGATGGAGGCCAGCCACAATTTATCGGCGAGCTCCGAGAAGGGGCTCGACAGGTCGCAATGAAAATCATCGTGTGGAACTGTCATGGGATGCGTAAACCTGCGGCAGTTCGGGCGCTCTTGGGGATCCAAGAGCGAATAAACCCAGATGTGTTGTTCCTGTCTGAAACACACCTGGATAAAGCTAAGGCAGGGAAACTAAGAAGGAGGTTAGGGTATGATGAGATGGAAGTTTTGGAAAGTGACGGCAGAAGTGGAGGATTGACCATGCTTTGGCAATCTAGCTTGGGAGTCTCTTCTCGGGCTGTTCATGCAAACTATATAGATATACAAATAAAGGAGGCGACACCTGCGGGATGGCGCTTCACAGGTTTCTACGTCAAGCCAAGTAGTGACCGTAAATACCTGTCGTGGGAATATTTGCGTGGTCTGCACACATTGGCTGATCTGCCATGGATAGTGGGAGGAGACTTTGATGAAATTTTGCAAGCTCATGAGAAAGAAGGGGGGCGGCACGCCCCCAATGATGTATGCAGGCTTTTAGCAATGCGCTGAGCGATTGCGGGCTTGACGATCTCGGTTATTCAGGAGACATTTTCAGCTGGCGTAGAGGCCGAATTTGGGAGCAATTTGACAGAGCTGTCTCGAGTAGCTCTTGGGCTGATCTATTCCTAGCCTATGGTGTTTCTAATGAACCGTTTAATAAATCAGATCACCGGTCGATCCTAATTGATACTGATTTCCAGCAAGGCATACAACCAAGGGGTCCGCCGGGACCGAGGAAATTTGAAGCAAGGTGGCTTGCGGAGGAAGATGTGGAGGTGATAGTTCAAGCGGCCTGGGATAGAGCAAAAGCCAGGGGGACCGAGCCTTACTCACAAGTGACAGGGGAGATACATGCTACTTTGCGCACTTGGGATAAAGAGTCTCTAAAAGGCCCGCGAACCCGGCTAAGGAAACTTCAGAAAGAGCTGAATGAGGTGCTGTCGGGCCCGCTGTCGGACGAGGCTATGGCTCGACAACATGAACTCCACCTGCAGATCGAGAACCTACTTGAACAAGAAGAGATATACTGGATGCAGCGAGGACGTGCTGGTTGGCTCTGCCGTGGCGATCAAAACACGGATTTCTTTCACCGTGCAGCCACGGGGAGGCGCAAGAAGAACTTTATCAAGAAATTGAAAGGAGAATCGGGGGACTGGATCGAGGATGAGGACCAACTTAAGGGGCATGTGGTGCGCTATTTTGGTGGACTGTTTTCCTCCGAAGTGCAAGACCCGGACCAAAGTGTCTTGGACAAGGTAAAAGCCAGGGTATCTGCTGAGATGAATGAGGACCTGATGAAGCCCTATACCCGAGAGGAAGTTAAAGGAGCATCGTATAATATTGGTGACCTCAAGGCACCGGGCCCTGATGGGTTGCATGCGGTGTTTTATAAGAGATTCTGGCACATAATTGGCGATGATTTAATTGATGAAGTATTGTTGACAGTAAATAACAGGAAGATACAAGAAGGATGGAACAACACTACAATTGTTCTTATCCCAAAGGTGGAGAACCCGGAGGTTCAAAACTGCTATCAAACATGCTAAAAATTTTGTTGCCCAAGATTATTTCCCCTAATCAAAGTGCCTTTGTCCCCGGGCGTTTGATCACGGACAACTTCTTAGTGGCTTTTGAATCTTATCATGCTATCAAGAGGAAGAGAACGGGAAAGTTCGGAATATGTCCGGTAAAACTTGACATGCATAAGGCCTATGATAGGGTCTAGTGGGTTTTTCTTGAGAGAATCATGCTTCGGCTAGGCTTCACACCAGATTGGGTTGCTCTCATTATGGAGTGTGTAAGGTCAGTGAAGTACCAAGTTTGTTTTAACAACTCTCTCACAGATTTTTTTGTCCCTTCGCGAGGTCTATGCCAAGGAGACCCGCTATCACCTTACTTGTTCCTAATTTGTGTGGAGGGCCTCTCAAGTTTGCTTAATCACGAGGAGGAGATTGGTGATCTGATAGGAGTGAGAGTATGCCGGGATGCACCGGCTGTTTCTCATCTTCTCTTCGCGGATGACTCCCTCATTTTGATGCGAGCAGATGCTAGCAACGCCGCGAGCCTTCGCCACGCCCTTGATGATTACTGTGTTGCCTCGGGCCAATTGTTAAGTGAGGCCAAATCGAGCGTTTTCTTCAGCCCTTGTACTACGGTAGAAGTAAGGGCGGAGGTGTGCACTACTCTGAATATCATGGCAGATGCTATAACGGACAAGTATTTGGGGTTGCCCCCGATTGTTAGGGTAGAATGAATTGATTGTTTCCAACATATTGTGGATAGAATTCTGAATAGGATCGGAGGATGGAAGGAGAAGATGCTCCCTTTTGGAGGAAAAGAAGTGTTGTTGAAGGCTGTCATACAAGCCATTCCTTCATATGCCATGCTAGTCTTTAAGCTTCCAAAACAAATTTGTAATGCGATAACAACCGCTATGTCACAGTACTGGTGGGGGGATGAGGAGAAGAAGCACATGCATTGGTTCGCGTAGTGGAAGATGTGCATGCCAAAGAGCAATGGAGGTATGGGTTTCAGAGATGTTCACTGTTTTAACTTGGCCCTCCTAGCTAAACAGTGCTGGAGATTGTTAGCAGAACCAGATTCCTTGTGTGCCAGAGTATTGAGGGCAAAATATTTTCCGAATGGAGACCTACTGAATTGCCCCCTCAAGAAAGGGAGTTCTTACACTTGGCAGAGCTTGTGGAGTGGTGTTCAGACCTTCAAAAAAGGATACATATGGAGATTGGGAGATGTCACACAAATAAACGTATGTGATGATCCTTGGGTGGCTAGCAGCCCAAACAGGAAGGTAATGACTCCACGAGGTAATATCGTTCTCACTAAAGTTTCTAAGTTGATTAACATGGAGAATCGGTACTGGGATGAAGAACTTATCAGACATATCTTTTGGCCCATTGACACAAATCGTATTCTGAATATACCCCTTGCAACGGGGATGATGGGGGATTTTGTTTCATGGCACTATAATAAAACTTTCGGTCAAGACGGCTTACCATATGGAGTGGGATCACCAACATGGATGAAAGTTGAGACAAACAAATTCAGTATTGTCCTCAAGTACTAGTCCAGTCTGGCGCATTCTATGGAAGCTGCGAGTACCGGAAAAAATTAAAGTGCACGTGTGGCGAGCTTTGTATGGAGCAATCCCTTGCCGGGGTGTTTTGGCAAATCGACAAATGATTACAACTTTGGACTGCCCAATCTGTGAGTCAGACTGTGAGAGTGTTCGCCATGCATTCTTCAGTTGCCACAGGGTGCAGGATATTTGGACAAAGCTTGGCCTGAGTTCTACTATAAACGAACTATGTGAAATTGAGTCAGAAGGAGCATCGGTTCTAGGATATTTGTTGTTGATGCCCAATGCCACTGTCCCGTCGCTTCCGAATGTATCCAGGAAGGAGCTAGTGGCGGTGGCCATGCGGTACATATGGTGGGAACGCCGGAGATTCACCCATGGTGAGACCATTCAGGAGCCTGCTCGCAAGGCCCAGGCTATTGCAATGCTGACCAAGAATTTCATGAGAGCTAAAAAGAAATGAGGAGGGCGGATCGAGAGGCATGGATGGACAAGACCAGCTGAAGGATTCGTCAGTTTAAATGTTGATGCCTCTTTTGATGCAGATAGCGGCACCGGTGGAACGGGTGCCATTATACGGGACTCCACGGGCGTGTTCATTGCGGCATCGGCATGCAACGTTCTCTTTGTCAAGGACGCAGCAATGGCGGAGGCTAGAGGCCTCAAGGACGGGCTAATCCTCGCGAACAGTATTGGATGCAACAAGGTGGAGATCCGAGCTGATTGTATGGAGGTGATTGAAATCATGCAACATGGAGGGAATTCCTTAGGTCCAGCTGCAACCATCTATGAGGAATGTACCTTGTTATGTCGTAATTTTATTTATGTTTCTTTCTATCATTGCCCTAGGGAGGCCAATATGGCGACAGATTTGCTGGCTACAAAGTCGAAGCACTCGAGAACTATTGTATGGCAGAACGAGGCTCCGGACTTTTTGCTTGATGTACTCTCAAACGATGTAGCCCTTTTCCCACAAGAAATATAAACCACCATGATAGCTTTTCCCTCAAAAAAACAGTAGTACTTGGGATCACATCCATGCCCCCTCCCCCCAGCACTCGAAGAAAACCTATGTCCGGTTCCTCGGATTAGATGGCAACAGGGTCACAACGTTGTTTCCTTTCATCAAGGCATTGTCTTAGTTGCTCGCGACGTCACTAGTATATTAAAATAGGAGATGTTGGATGTCGTGTTAGTTTAGGTTGTTTCTCGAGACGTATGTCCCAATGTACGACACCGTTATCACTACCTCTATGGCTTCTTCCTCCGACCCGCCCAGGTCCTGTAACTCACTTGCCGACCTTCTACGTGCTTCCTTCATGACTTCTTCCTCTAGCCTGGCCGGGTCTTGCAATCTACTTCCCGACTCTTCTAGGCGCTTAGAGAAACTCCAATGCGCCGACACATTATGCCCACGTGCGTCTGTTTGAATCGAAACGGACACCACATGCAGCCCAATGCGCCAACGCAAACGGACGAGTGTCTGTTTTTTGTCCACCCGCGACCCATTTCCAACCCAAATTCGAGTCGGGTTTGCGTCAGTGCAGATGATACGTCTCCAACGTATCTATAATTTTTTTATTGTTCCATGCTATTATATTATCTGTTTTGGATGTTTATGGGCTTTATTTAACACTTTTATATTATTTTTGGGACTAACCTATTAACCCAGAGCCCAGTGTCGGTTCCTGTTTTTCCCTTGTTTCAGTGTTTCGCAGAAAAGGAATATCAAACGGAGTCCAAACGTAATGAAACCTTCGGGAGCGTGATTTTTGAACGAATGTGATTCAGGAGACTTGGACTTGAAGTCAAGGAAGCTTCGAGGTGGCCACGAGGCAGGGAGGCGCGCCTGCCCCCCTGGGCGGGCCCCCACCCTCGTGGGCCCCTCGTAGCTCCCCTGACTGACTTCTTTCGCCTATATATGTCCATATACCCTAAAAACATCAAAGAACAGAATAGATCGGGAGTTCCGCCGCCAAAAGCCTCCGTAGCCACCAAAAACCAATCTAGACCCGTTCCGGCACCCTGCCGGAGGGGGGAACCCCTCTCTGGTGGCCATCTTCATCATCCCGGCACTCTCCATGACGAGGACGGAGTAGTCCACCCTCGGGGCCGAGGGTATGTACCAGTAGCTATGTGTTTGATCTCTCTCTTGTGTTCTTGAGGTGGTATGATCTTGATGTATCGCGAGCTTTGCTATTGTATTTGGATCTTATGATGTTTCTCCCCCTCTACTCTCTTGTGATGAATTGAGTTTTCCCTTTGAAGTTATCTTATCGGATTGAGTCTTTAAGGATTTGAGAACACTTGATGTATGTCTTGCATGTGCTTATCTGTGGTGAAAATGGGATATCACGCGATCCACTTGATGTATGTTTTGGTGATGAACTTGCGAGTTTCGTGACCTCGTGAACTTATGCATAGGGGTTGGCCCACGTTTTCGTCTTGACTCTCCAGTAGAATCTTTGGGGCACTCTTTGAAGTTCTTTGTGTTGGTTGAATAGATGAATCTGAGATTGTGTGATGCATATCGTATAATCATACCCACGGATACTTGAGGTGACATTGGAGTATCTAGGTGACATTAGGGTTTTGGTTGATTTATGTCTTAAGGTGTTATTCTAGTACGAACTCTAGGATAGATTGAACGGAAAGAATAGCTTCATGTTATTTTACTATGGACTCTTGAATAGACCGATCAGAAAGAATAACTTTGAGGTGGTTTCGTACCCTACCATAATCTCTTCGTTTGTTCTCCGCTATTAGTGACTTTGGAGTGACTCTTTGTTGCATGTTGAGGGATAGTTATATGATCCAATTATGTTATTATTGTTGAGGGAACTTGCACTAGTGAAAGTATGAACCCTAGGCCTTATTTCAACGCATTGCAATACCATTTGTGCTCACTTTTATCATTAGTTACCTTGCTGTTTTTATATTTTCAGATTACAAAAACCATTATCTACCATCCATCTTGCACTTGTATCACCATCTCTTCGCCGAACTAGTGCACCTATACAATTTACCATTGTATTGGGTGTGTTGGGGACACAAGAGACTCTTTGTTATTTTGTTGCAGGGTTGTTTGAGAGAGACCATCTTCATCCTACGCCTCCCAAGAATTGATAAACCTTAGGTCATCGACTTGAGGGAAATTTGCTACTATACTACAAACCTCTGCACTTGGAGGCCCAACAACGTCTACAAGAAGAAGGTTGTGTAGTAGACATCAAGCTCTTTTCTGGCGCCGTTGCCGGGGAGGTTAGTGCTTGAAGGTATATCTTTAGATCTTGCAATCAAATCTTTTAGTTTCTTGTTTTACCACTAGTTTAGTCTATAAAAGAAAACTACAAAAAAATGGAATTGAGGGTACCTCATATGCTTAATCTTTTTAATATCTTTCATGAGAATAAGGATTCTGATAATTGTGCTCAAGTGCTAGAAGAAGAATGCATTAGAATGTTTGGCACTAAATACTTGAATGATGAGCATGATTGCAATGTTGTTAGTATGAATTCCTTGAATATCCATGATGCTAATGATATGCAAAGACACAATCTCGGGGAGGCTATGATTGATGAAGATGATATTTTTTGTCCCCCAAGTTTTGATGAGCAAATTTATTATGATGAAAGCATCCCTCCTATCTATGATGATTATTATGATGACACGTATGCTATAAAGAATAATGATATCCATGAAACTTGTCATCATGATTTTAACTTTCAATTGGATTATACCTCACATGACAGTTATTTTGTTGAGTTTGCTCCCACTACTATTCATGAGAAGAATTTTGCTTATGTGGAGAGTAGTAAATTTTCTATGCTTGTAGATCATGAAAAGAATGCTTTATGTGATAGTTATATTGTTGAATTCAATCATGATGCTACTGAAAATTATTATGAGGGAGGAACATATGCTTATAGGAATTGCAATAATATCAAGTTTCCTCTCTATGTGCTTAAAGTTTTAAAGTTATCCTTGTTTTACCTTACTATGCAAGTTGATTCTTGTTCCCACAAGTTGCTTGCTCACAAAATCCCTATGCATAGGAAGTGGGTTAGACTTAAATGTGCTAGTCATATTCGTCATGATGCTCTCTTTATGCTTCAATTCTTATCTTTTATGTGAGCACCATTGACATCATCATGCCTAGCTAGGGGCGTTAAACGATAGAGCTTGTTGGGAGGCAACCCAACTTTATTTATGTTCCTTGCCTTTTTCTCCTGTTTAGCAATAAATAATTTATCTATCATCTGTTATTATTGAGTTTTTATGCTTTTAATTAGTGTTTGTGCCAAGTAGAACAGTTGGGAAGACTTGGGGAAAGTCCTTTTGATCTTGCTGTAAAAAACAGAAACTTTAGCGCTCACGAGAATTGATGCCATTTTTATTTGGAAAGTGTTATTTAGTTAATTCTTTTGGCAGATGATTAATAGAAAACTTACTCATGTCCAGAAATTTATTTTAGAATTTTTGGGTTCAGAAGTATTTGAAACCTACAGATTACTACAAACTGTTCTGTTTTTGACAGATTCTGTTTTCTATGTGTTGTTTGCTTATTTTGATGAATCTATGCGTAGTATAGGAGGGTATGAACCATAGATAAGTTGGAATAAAGTAGGTTGAACACCAATATAAATCAATAATGAGTTCATTACAGTACCTTGAAGTGGTGTTTTGTTTTCTTTCGCTAACGGAGCTCACGAGATTTCATATTTTGAGTTTGGTGTTGTGAAGTTTTCAAGTTTTGGGTAAAGATTTGATGGACTATGGAATAAGGGGTGGAAAAGCCAAAGCTTGGGGATTCCTAAAGCACCCCAAGTTAATATTCAAGGACAACCAAGAGCCTAAGCTTGGGGATGCCCCGGAAGGCATCCCCTCTTTCGTCTTCGTTCATCGGTAACTTTACTTGGAGCTATATTTTTATTCACCACATGATATGTGTTCTGCTTGGAGCGTCTTGTATGATTTGAGTCTTTGATTTTTAGTTTACCACAATCATCCTTGCTGTACACACCCTTTGAGAGAGACTCACATGATTTTAAATTTATTAGAATACTCTATGTGCTTCACTTATATCTTTTGAGCTATATAGTTTTTGCTCTAGTGCTTCACTTATATCTTTTAGAGCACGGCGGTGGTTCTATTTTATAGAAATAATTGATCTCTCGTGCTTCACTTATATTATTTTGAGAGTCCTTTAGAACAACATGGAAATTTGCTTTTAGGAATAATATAAAAAATTTCATACAAGTCCATTGAATACTAAGAGAAGTTTGATACTTGATGATTGTTTTGAGATACGGAGATGGTGATATTAGAGTCATGCTAGTTGAGTAGTTGTGAATTTGAGAAATACTTGTGTTTAAGTTTGTGATTCCCGTAGCATGCACGTATGGTGAACCGTTATGTGATGAAGTTGGAGCATGATTTATTTATTGATTGCCTTCCTTATGAGTGGCGGTCGGGGACGAGCGGTGGTCTTTTCCTACCAATCTATCCCCCTAGGAGCATGCGCGTAGTACTTTGTTTCGATAACTAATAGATTTTTGCAATAAGTATGTGAGTTATTTATGACTAATGTTGAGTCCATGGATTATACGCACTCTCACCCTTCCACCATTGCTAGACTCTCTAGTACCGCGCAACTTTCGCCGGTACCATAAACCCACCATATACCTTCCTCAAAACAGCCACCATACCTACCTATTATGGCATTTCCATAGCCATTCCGAGATATACTGCCATGCAACTTTCCACCGTTCCATTATTCTGACACGCCTAATCATTGTCATATTTCTATGCATGATCATGTAGTTGACATCATATTTGTGGAAAAGCCACAGTTCATAATTCTTTCATACATGTCACTCATGAGTCATTGCACATCCCGGTACACCGCCGGAGGCATTCATATAGAGTCATATCTTGTTCTAAGTATTGAGTTGTATTTCTTGAGTTGTAAGTAAATAAAGTGTGATGATCATCATTATTAGAGCATTGTCCTAGTGAGGAAAGGATGACGGAGACTAGGATTCCCCACAAGTCGGGATGAGACTCCAGATGAAAAATAAAAAAAAGGAAAAGAAAAGAGGCCAAAAGAAAAAAGAGAGAAAGGCCCAAATAAAAAAATGAATGAAAAAATGATGAAAAAAATGAGAGAAAAAGAGAGAAGGGGCAATGCTACTATCCGTTTACCACACTTGTGCTTCAAAGTAGCACCATGATCTTCATGATAAAGAGTCTCCTATGTTGTCACTTTCATATACTAGTGGGAATCTTTCATTATAGAACTTGGCTTGTATATTCCAATGATGGGCTTCCCCAAAATGCCCTAGGTCTTCGTGAGGTAAGTTGGATGCACACACACTAGTTTGTTTTGTTGAGCTTTCATACACTTATAGCTCTAGTGCATCTGTTGCATGGCAATCCCTACTCATTCACATTAATATCTATTAATGGTCATCTCCATAGCCCGTTGATACGCCTAGTTGATGTGAGACTATCTTCTCCTTGTTGTCTTCTCGACAACCCCCATTCTATTCCACCTATAGTGCTATACCCATGGCTCACGCTCATCTATTGTGTGAAGATCGAAAAGGTTTGAGAACATCAAAAGTATGAAACAATTGCTTGGCTTGTCATCGGGGTTGTGCATGATTTAAATATTTTGTGTGATGAAGACAGAGCATAGCCAGACTATATGATTTTGTAGGGATAGCTTTCTTTGGCCATGTTATTTTGAGAAGACATGATTACTTTGTTAGTATGCTTGAAGTTATTATTATTTTTGTCAATATTAAACTTTTGTCTTGAATATTATGGATCTGAATATTCTTGCCACAATAGAGAAGATTACATTGATAAATATGTTAGGTAGGAATTCCACATCAAAAATTCTGTTTTTATCATTTACCTACTCGAGGACGAGCAGGAATTAAGCTTGGGGATGCTTGATACGGTCTCCAACGTATCTATAATTTTTGATTGTTCCATGCTATTATATTATCTGTTTTGGATATTTATGGGCTTTATTTTACACTTTTTATATTACTTTTGGGACTAACCTATTAACCCAGAGCCCAGTGCCAGTTCCTGTTTTTTCCCTTGTTTCAGTGTTTTGCAGAAAAGGAATATCAAACGGAGTCCAAAAGGAATGAAACCTTCGGGAGCGTGATTTTTGGAACGAACGTGATTCAGGAGACTTGGAGTTGAAGTCAAGGAAGCTTCGAGGTGGCCATGAGGCAGGGAGGCGCGCCTGCCCCCCTGGGCGCGCGCCCCACCCTCGTGGGCCCCTCGTGGCTCCCCTGACCGACTTCTTTCGCCTATATATGTCCATATACCCTAAAAACATCAGAGAACAGAATAGATCGGGAGTTCCGCCGCCAGAAGCCTCCGTAGCCACCGAAAACCAATCTAGACCCGTTCCGACACCCTGCCGAAGGGGGGAATCCCTCTCCGGTGGCCATCTTCATCATCTCGGCGCTCTCCATGACGAGGAGGGAGTAGTCCACCCTCGGGGCTGAGGGAATGTACCAGTAGCAATGTGTTTGATCTCTCTCTCTCTCTATCATGTTCTTGAGGTGGTATCATCTTGATGTATCGCGAGCTTTGCTATTGTATTTGGATCTTATGATGTTTCTCCCCCTCTACTCTCTTGTGATGAATTGAGTTTTCCCTTTGAAGTTATCTTATCGGATTGAGTCTTTAAGGATTTGGAACACTTGATGTATGTCTTGCATGTGCTTATCTGTGGTGACAATGGGATATCACGTGATCCACTTGATATATGTTTTGGTGATCAACTTGCGAGTTCCGTGACCTCGTGAACTTATGCCTAGGGGTTGGCACACGTTTTCGTCTTGATTCTCCGGTAGAAACTTTGGGGCACTCTTTGAAGTTCTTTGTGTTGGTTGAATAGAGGAATCTGAGATTGTGTGATGCATATCGTATAATCATACCCACTGATACTTGATGTGACATTGGAGTATCTAGGTGACATTAGGGTTTTGGTTGATTTGTGTCCTAAGGTGTTATTCTAGTACAAACTCTAGGATAGATTGAACGGAAAGAATAGCTTCATGTTATTTTACTACGGACTCTTGAATAGATCGATCAGAAAGAATAACTTTGAGGTGGTTTCGTACCCTACCATAATCTCTTCATTTGTTCTCCGCTATTAGTGACTTTGGAGTGACTCTTTTTTGCATGTTGAGGGATAGTTATACGATCCAATTATGTTATTATTGTTGAGGGAACTTGCACTAGTGAAAGTATGAACCCTAGGCCTTATTTCAACGCATTGCAATACCATTTGTGCTCATTTTTATCATTAGTTACCTTGCTGTTTTTATATTTTCAGATTACAAAAACCAGTATCTACCATCCATATTGCACTTGTATCACCATCTCTTCGCCGAACTAGTGCACCTATACAATTTACCATTGTATTGGGTGTGTTGGGGACACAAGAGACTCTTTGTTATTTGGTTGCAGGGTTGTTTGAGAGAGACCATCTTCATCCTATGCCTCCCACGGATTGATAAACCGTAGGTTATCCACTTGAGGGAAATTTGCTACTGTCCTACAAAACTCTGCACATGGAGGCCCAACAACATCAACAAGAAGAAGGTTGTGTAGTAGACATCAACAGACATGGCGCGGACGCGCGCGACGCCCGCCCTTGTCCTCCACCTGGCCTGCTACACAGTGGCACATCCACGCCATGCCCCTTGCCCCTCCCCAAAACCCTCCCACCCGCTCGCCATGGCCGACACGCCAAACCCCGTCACGGTGGCCGCCCCTCCACCCTTGCCTCCACCATCGACAAGCCACGCACCATGCGCGGAAAGGCAAGCAAGGCCAAGAAGTAGCATACATTGACGCAGCGGACCATGCGGTCGGCCAAGAGGGCTGGCCGGAGGAAGGTGCGGGCCGACAAGCTGGAAGCCGCCAACGTGGCCACCATTGCTGCCACCGCCCAATAGGAGGCCGCCGTCATGGATAACGAGAACCCCGTCACCAAGGCCATGCAGCAGGCCCTTTTATTGCTAGGGTTCATCCATGGCCACAACCAGCTGACCATTCTAGCCACTGTCACCATGGTCGCGGCCAGCACGGGCTCGTCAACAGAGCGTCCATCACAGGCAGAGTCGGCAGGCATGTCAACCAGGCCGTGGACGCCCAGTTTTCATCCCCACGCGCAAGCCATCCGCTTATCAACCTCTCCCGCAAACTGCTCGCCTGAAGGTAGTGTGATCGCACCGCATATGCCCGCACGCATGGCCATCGACCTCAACGCCACACCTATGGCCGACGGGTCGTCCACCGTGGGGCAAAGGAAGCGACCGCATGAGATCCCCGTTGGCAACCATCCCGATGCCCAACAACAGTTCGATGCAATGCCATCGTTGATGGATGATGACCCGGCCAATGTTTTCATTATGGAGAACATTATTTTCAAGGGTGACGTGGGCGGCGTGGGTGGCGCGAGCTTTGATCTCGATGAGACCCAAAGCCAAGACGTTTGTTGCCACTTCACGACCAAGAGGGCATGGCCGGCACCTTCACGGCAGGCCAAGAGGGCATGGCCGACACCTTCACGCCACGCTAAGATGGCATGGTCGACACCTTCATGCAAGGCCAAGAGGGCATGGCCGACACCTTCATGCCAGGCTAGGAGTTCCCATATGACTACGGACAAGAGGAAGAATAGGAAGTGGACAACAAGGGGGAGGCTTTGTTTGCCGACGAGCTCACTCACCAAGCTAATGTGCAAAGGAAGAAGCGGTGAAGCATTCAGACAAAGGCATACACAAAGGATGATGACAATCTCATTTGCGAAATGTTGGAGAGATATTGGAAAAGATCCCAAGATCGGCGCTGAGCAAAATGGTTCAACCTTTTGGTTGAGAGTTCATGCCCAATTCCATGAATGCACGAAGTTCCCGCCCTTCAAGTTGGAGAGCAAGCGTGGTTGGGTGTCCATCTCCAAAAGGTGGGGGCTTAACCAAAAGGAGTGCAAAATTTTGTGCTACCCTTGAGAGCATCGCAGGCCGTTTGTTTTATGCTTGCATGTCCATTTGCATATGAATGTACATTGGTTTCTTCATTTTGTTCTGTAGGTATTTCGAGCTTTGGATTCAAGGCCCAACATGGGAATACGTGTTCACCCTTACCCATTGTTGAACGATCATTAACAATGATGAGAAATTCAAGGACCAATATGTCACCCTCAAGAAGAATGGACGGCCGGAGGCCGTCGCCAACCATGGCGAGGGAGAGAAGCGGCCGTGGGGAAAGACCAATGCCAACAAGGAGTAGAAGCATGATGCGACGACATTTTCCTTGCAAGGAACTTTGCAAGGCATGATGACCCAAAAGGAAACAAGAGAGGAGAAGTGTTGGCAAGATAAAAAAGAGCAAATGAAGGCCTACATCGACATACAAAAAGAAGGAACTCGAGATGGAGGCTTACATACAGGCAAAGAAGCTAGAGATGGAGGCGGAAATCCAAGCGAAGAAGCTACAAATGAAGGTCGACATGCAAGCCAAGAAGCCCGAGACAGAGGCGACCAATGCATAGACCAAAGCAAAAGAAGTGGCGCTCGCTTGCATGATGAAGGAGGTGGAGATCATGACACCGGACTTGAGCAAGTTTCCCCCGAGAAGGAGGCCTTAGTTCGAGAAGATGCAAAAGGAGATGCTCGAGCTTGATGATTGATCTATGGCCGAGAGCGACATATTTTTTGTATGCCGGCAAGTCTGCTGGCATGACCATGACCAAGATGGCGTGGTTGAACTACCACCCTTTTTGTGTGCTGGCAACTGCGCCGGCCGCTGGAATGTGCGCCGCCATGAACTATGGTGTGTTTTTGTAGGCTGGCATGTATGCCGACCACTAGCATGGGCCGCCAGCATGAACTGTGGACGCTGATATGGCCACTGACATGAACTATGCCCGATGGTCTTTTTAAAGGTAAATTTGCTTTGGACACGTACGGAAAATGGGTCAGCCTGTTGGGCGCACCGATCGGACGCAGACGGACAATAAGCCTACAACCAACCCAAACAGCCAAAAGGGGACAAATCCCACATACGTCTGGGTCGGCGCATTGAAGTTGGTCTTAAGATGGGTTAAGCAAGGATTTCTTAAATGGTTTGAAAATGTGTAAACCGTTGAATTTCAGTGTCAGCTTGTTTATAAATAAAGTACATGAGATGATTAGTTGTCTATTATATAACCATATGTAATGAGGATGCGGGGGAGAGGAAAAAGTACTATATCAAAACAGATGCATCTAGTTTACGCAAGAGGAAAATGAACAACCTACTAATTAGCAATTGAGGTATCATACCGAATTGCTGATAGTCATAATATATGCAGTTGGAACAAGGACACATATTTGAACGGCTTGACGCACCAAAAGGAAAGCATGTTCATATTTTACAATACAGCTCCAAAGACCGTACGGAAAATACTGTGCAGGTGTCTTTCCCAACAAAACAATATTGTTCAGTATTTTTTTAACGAAACCTCGTCAAAGGGCAGGGTGCTCATGTGATTTCGTTAAGAAGAGAGTTAACCCGGTTTATGAGACAAACTAGACCAAAAACCACACAACGGCAAGGTTGATTAAAGGACAATCGAGCAAAAAGTCTCAATGACCAATACAAGCAACAATTAAACAAAAATAGACTTCGCCACCAAACACGAGCCTCGGACCGAGGGCCAGAGAGACCCAGGGTAGGGAGAAGAAACTCTTCAACAACGTCTTCGAGAACAAAATGATGTCTGCGGATGCCAACGTCACTGGCACCGACCCAAATCGGACTGTGATACTTATGTGAAAAAGCTAAAACCTGATAAGCTCGAACCCAAATCGGAGAAATGTGTCTTCATAGGATACCCAAAAGAGACAGTTGGGTACACCTTCTATCACAGATCCAAAGGCAAGATTTTTGTTGCTAAGAATGGATCCTTTCTAGAGAAGGAGTTTCTCTCGGAAGAAGTGAGTGGGAGGAAAGTAGAACTTGATGAGGTAACTGTACATGCTCCCTTATTGGAAAGTAGTTCATCATAGAAACCGGTTTCTGTGACACCTACACCAATTAGTGAGGAAGCTAATGATGATGATCATGAAACTTCAGATCAAGTTACTACCGAACCTCGTAGGTCAACCAGAGTAAGATCCGCACCAGAGTGGTACGGTAATCCTGTTCTGGAGGTCATGTTACTAGACCATGACGAACCTATGAACTATGAGGAAGCGATGATGAGCCCAGATTCCGAAAAATGGCTTGAGGCCATGAAATCTTAGATGTGATCCATGTATGAGAACAAAGTGTGGACTTTGTTGACTTGCCCGATGATCGACAAGCCATCAAGAATAAATGGATCTTCAAAAAGAAGACAAACGCTGATGGTAATGTTACTGTCTACAAAGCTCGACTTGTTGCGAAAGGTTTTCGACAAGTTCAAGGAGTTGACTATGATGAGACCTTCTCACTCATAGCGATGCTTAAGTCCGTCTGAATCATGTTAGCTATTGCCGCATCTTATGATTATGAAATTTGGCAAATGGATGCAAAGAATGCATTCCTGAATGGATTTCGGGAAGAAGAGTTGTATATGATGCAACCTGAAGGTTTTATCGATCCAAAGGGTACTAACAAAGTGTGCAAGCTCCAGCGATCCATTTATGGAATGGTCCAAGCCTCTCGGAGTTGGAATAAACGTTTTGATAGTGTGATCAAAGCATATGATTTTATACAGAATTTTGGAGAAGCCTGTATTTACAAGAAAGTGAGTGGAAGCTCTATAGCGTTTCTAATATTATATGTGGATGACATATTGTTGAGTGGAAATGATATAGAATTTCTGGATAGCATAAAAGGATACTTGAATAAGAGTTTTTCAATGAAAGACCTCGGTGAAGCTGCTTACATATTGGGCATCAAGATCTATAGAGATAGATCAAGTCGCTTAATTGGACGTTCACAAAGCACATACCTTGACAAAGTTTTGAAGAAGTTCAAAATGGATCAGGCAAAGAAAGGATTCTTTCCTGTGTTATGATACGTCTCCAACGTATCTATAATTTTTGATTGTTCCATGCTATATTATATTCTGTTTTGGACATTATTGGGCTTTATTATACACTTTTATATTATTTTTGGGACTAACCTATTAACCGGAGGCCCAGCCTAGAATTGCTGTTTTTTTGCCCATTTTAGGGTTTCACAGAAAAAGAATATCAAACGGAGTCCAAATGGAATGAAACCATCGGGAACGTGATTTTCGGAACGAACATGATCCAGAGGACTTGGACCCTACGTCAAGCAATCAACGAGGTAGGGGGGCGCTCCCACCCCCACCAGGCGCGCCCTCCACCCTCGTGGGCCCTCTGTTGCTCCACCGACGTACTCCTTCCTCCTATATATACCTACGTACCCCCAAACCACCAGATACGGAGACAAAACCCTAATTCCACCGCCGTAACTTTCTGTATCCACGAGATCCCATCTTGGGGCTTTCTTCGGAGCTCCACCGGAGGGGGCATCGATCACGGAGGGCTTCTACATCAACACCATAGCCCCTCCGATGAAGTGTGAGTAGTTTACTTCAGACCTACGGGTCCATAGTTATTAGCTAGATGGCTTCTTCTCTCTTTTTGGATCTCAATACAAAGTTCTCCCCCTCTCTTGTGGAGATCTATTCGATGTAATCTTCTTTTGCGGTGTGTTTGTTGAGATCGATGAATTGTGGGTTTATGATCAAGTTTATCTATGAACAATATTTGAATCTTATCTGAATTCTTTTATGTATGATTGGTTATCTTTGCAAGTCTCTTCGAAATATCAGTTTGGTTTGGCCTACTAGATTGATCTTTCTTGCAATGGGAGAAGTGCTTAGCTTTGGGTTCAATCTTGCGGTGTCCTTTCCCAGTGACAGTAGGGGCAGCAAGGCACGTATTGTATTGTTGCCATCGAGGATAACAAGATGGGGTTTATATCATATTGCATGAGTTTATCCCTCTACATCATGTCATCTTGCTTAAAGCTTTACTCTGTTCTCTTGAACTTAATACTCTAGATGCATGCTGGATAGCGGTCGATGTGTGGAGTAATAGTAGTAGATGCAGGCAGGAGTCGGTCTACTTGTCTCGGACGTGATGCCTATATACATGATCATACCTAGATATTCTCATAACTATGCTCAATTCTGTCAATTGCTCAACAGTAATTTGTTCACCCATCGTAAATACTTATGCTCTTGAGAGAAGCCACTAGTGAAACCTATGGCCCCCGGGTCTATCTTCCATCATATTAATCTTCCAATACCTAGTTATTTCCTTTGCCATTTATTTTACTTTGCATCTTTATCATAAGAATAACAAAAATATTATCTTATCATATCTATCAGATCTCACTCTCGTAAGTGAACGTGTAGGGATTGACAACCCCTTATCGCGTTGGTTGCAATGATTTATTTGTTTGTGTAGGTGCGAGGGACTTGTGCGCGGCCTCCTACTGGATTGATACCTTGGTTCTCAAAAACTGAGGGAAATACTTATGCTACTTTGCTGCATCAACCTTTCCTCTTCAAGGGAAAACCAAGGCAATGCTCAAGAGGTAGTGATACGTATCCAACGTATCTATAATTTTTGATTGCTCCATGCTATATTATCTACTGTTTTGGACTATATTGGGCTTTATTTTCCGCTTTTATATTATTTTTGGGACTAACCTTTTAACCGGAGGCCCAACCCACAATTGTTGTTTTTTTTGCCTATTTCAGTGTTTCAGAGAAACAGAATATCAAACGGAGTCCAAACGGAATAAAATCTTCGGGAACGTGATCCAGGAGACTTGGACCCTACGCCAAGGAACAAAAGAGGAGGTCACGAGGGTGGGGGGTGCCCCCCCTAGAGCGCGACCCCTGCCTCATGGGCCCCTCGATGCTCCACCGATGTACTTCTTCCTCCTATATATACACACGTACCCCCAAACGATCAGAACAGGAGCCAAAAACCTAATTCCACCGCCGCAACTTTCTGTATCCACGAGATCCCATCTTGGGGCCTGTTCTGGAGCTCCGCCGGAGAGGGACGTTGTCGGTGTCAAAACCGGCGGATCTCGGGTAGGGGGTCCTGAACTGTGCGTCTAGGCCGGATGGTAAAAGGAGGCAGGGAACACTTTGTTTACCCAGGTTCGGGCCCTCTTGATGGAGGTAATACCCTACTCCTGCTTGATTAATATTGATGATATGGGTAGTACAAGAGTAGATCTACCACGAGATCAAGGAGGCTAAACCCTAGAAGCTAGCCTATGGTATGATTGTTGTGTATGGAGTTGATTGCCTACGGACTATGTAGCGACCCGACCCGAATGGATCAAGTCTCTGTGCTTATGTGTCATCCCTGGATCAGTATGCTGACACACACAGTACTCAAAGGATTTATAACAGAGGTAAATCACATGTATAAAGTAATGTAAATACTATTACCTCAATCCAAATAGCGGAAGCAACAAGGTTGTGGGTTCCCATCAACACCAACGGCCAAGTTGAGTGTAGAATCGTAACCCTAACGTATCACTTACTCGTCGTAAGAAACCTACAACATGAGACGTTGCAGCCTGAAACGGGTCAGTACATTGAATGTACTGGCAAATTCACACCATAGAGAATGATGAACAATGGCTATCACTATATGCATATTTGGCTGGTGGAAAAGCTCTATGGTTATAAGGTTTTTGCGAAAAGCCAATTTTTCCCTACTGCAAAGGAATAAAATTAATTACTATCATGGTGGTTGTGAAACATTGAGAATGGTTGACAGCATTCTCAATGTCGGGGTACTGATCCACGAACACCTATGGGACCGGCGGACCGGATCCCTTTCGGTTCGGCGGGGGCGGAGATCGTGCAAAGAGCAAATCGAGGCGATACACGCGAGCGATTTACCCAGGTTCGGGCCGCACGGATGCGTAAAACCCTACTCCTGCTTTGTGGTTTGTATTGATCTCTTGCTCAGGAGCACGGAGTGCTACAGTACACACCAACAGCTAGCGAGACCGAGCGTGAGTGTTCGAACCCCCCTCTACGTTGCACACGGGCCTCCTTTTATATGCTCAAGGGGTTACCGACAGGTGGCAACGGAGGTAAGGGGCAAAAATGGAAAGGTGCCGTGGTAGGCACAGCTACCTGCTACAGTGTATCATACCTAACCCTGACGGCAGGGGACAAGGGCCTTAAATGCCCGTCTGTGTCGCCTAAACAGTGCGAAAAGGGACCGCGAGGGATGCCACCGTTCGCCACGATGGCGATCTTGTCAGCGCCGCTTGCCACCGCACGCCCCTGGCTGCACAGCCTTCCGCCACGTACGCCTGGAGGGGCCCCAGAGCGACACGTTGGTGGGTGTGCTGGAGCGCGGGCACGGAGAGGTGGCTTGCCGCGGCAAGCAGCCTGCCGCGGTTGTTGTCTTGTCGCGCCCGGGAGCTTGTCGCTCACCGGGCCTTGCCGGGACGCGTGGTGCGCCGCGGCAAGTTCCTTGAAATGCCTTGAGTGGCCTTCCCGGCAAGCTCCTCTTGCCGGGGTCTTGGGATGCTTTTGTTAGCCTTCCCGGCAAGCTCCTCTTGCCGGGGTCTTGTCTTCTTGACTTGGACACTTTGTTCTTGAATGGCTCCAAAGGAACCACGGAGGATCTTGGCGGTCACCCGGCAAGCCTTGCCGCGGGATGCTGCGACTGCCCGTGCACAAGTTCGGGATACTAGGGTACCCCTTACTCTAGTACACCGACAGGAGCCCCCGGGCCTGGGCCATACACGGTGCCGAGCGCTGTTGGGCCAGGCCCAAAACAGGGCACGGGCACACGCGGCCTAGGTTATGCCGTATCTCACTCCGTATCCACTGCGCCCTCCCTGAACGGCACGCGTTGAATGCGGCGTCGTGGGAGAGATCGTGGGGGTTTCTTTATTCGGAAATGCGGAACGTCTGCCCCCTCCCCCTTTATAAGCAGGGGAAACAGGGGCAGTTCACTCATTCGCCCGTTGCCGTCTCCAATCTCAAAAATCTCCGCTGCCCTCCTCGCCTACCCAAAGCTGAGAAGAGAGAGAGAGAGAGCAGCGCTCCGCCCCCCCATCGCCGCCAGCACCACCAACGCCGTCAACCTCCTCCACTGCTTCCGCCATGGCTCCAAAGGCCGACAAGGGGAAGGCTGTGAAGTCGACTGAAGCGCAGCGGCTCGCGGCGCTGTGGAAGGAGCGGTCCGTCTTCCCCCCCAAGCTCGGCGCGAAGGAGCTGAGCGAGAACTACTACCTGTTCTGGTCGGTGGAGACGCGCGCGCATCCGCGCACAAAGGTTCTCCCCGCCGCCGCTTGGAAGAAGGCTCCGAATGGGTACCCCTTCTTCGCATTGTTCTTCTACTGCGGGCTCTGCCCGCCCTTCTCTGATTTCTTTTGCGACATCATGAACACCTACGGATTCCACCTCCTCGACTTCACCCCCAACGCCGTCCTGACAATGGCAGTTTTCGCACATCTCTGCGAAAACTTTGTCGGAGTCCTTCCCAACGTATCCCTCTTCCGCCACTTTTTCATACCCCGAGTAGAGAGAGGAGAGGCTCTATCCGGCGGAATCGCCTGGATCTCAAGGGCCAGCAAGAAAGAGACCTATCTGGAGGGAGAGTTCCGCGGGAAGTGGGAGGAGTGGAGGGCTGATTGGTGCTGGATTGATGAGGAGAGCCCGCAGCCATTCACCACCCACCGCCGAACCCCAGTAGCTCGCGGCAGCGATTGGAGTGACGTGGCCCCAGAGGATGACAGGCTGAAGATTGCCGTCACCAGGATCCTGCGCCTCAGGCTTGCCGGGCTTACTGTTGGCGCAGTAGGCGCAGATTTCCTTCGCCGCCGCATCGCCCCCCTGCAGGAACGGGGGAGGCCAACCTGGGAGTTCAAGAACGCGGCAGACATCATGAGGCTGCGGCCAGGCCTCAATTACAACTTCACAGTCTTGGAGCTCAACGCAATGCTGCAGGAGCTGTTCAAGTATGACCCCCAGCATCCCGAGGTCTTCAGGTTGCCGGGGGGCGTCGTCCCGTTGTGCAACAATTCTGCGCTCGACCGCATCCGTGCAATGATGCCGGAGTGCGACACGCACGGAATTGTGCCAACTTGGCAGGAGCCCACAGACGACGTAGTGCAGCAGTTCTTCGACGACTTGGTGGAGGTGCCAATCCGCCCCGACGAGAAGGACGGCCTCACCCGCGACACCACGGATGCAGAGATGGCGCTCATCGCCACTAGGCTCGAGGAGGCAGCGGCAGCCGCAGCCGCGGGTGAGTTCGGGTTCACTATGGAGGAGGCCGATGCAGCAGAAGCGGCAAGCCGTGCCGAGCGAGGGGAGTCTGCCAGCAAGAAGGAGCTTGCCGGGCGTGACGCCGAGCCGAGCGAGCCTGCCAAGGACACAAGTGGCTCGTTGGAAATCAACTCCTCCTCCTCCTCTTCTTCGGGCAGCTCTCCGCAAGCAGAGCCTCCGTCCCCACCAAGAAGGCGCCTCCGCAAGGCGGGTGACGTGACGGAGTGGCAGGCGGGTCAACAGTCGCCGCGCCGCGTGACACGCTCCACCGCGGCAAACACCGTTGCCGCGGGAGCGCCTCATGCTGCGACGGCAACTGGAGCGGAGTCTAGCCGGACCACCGCTTCAGTTCCTGCCGCTGCTCCCGCCGCGCCGACAGCTGGAGCGGGGTCGTCTCAGACCACCGCCACTGCTCCCGCCAAGCGGCCAAGGGAAGCCACTCCTCCGCCTCCTCGCGCCGGACGTGGGCCAAACTTCGACTTCTCCGCGTTCAGCTCCGACGAGGAAGAAGAAGAAGAGTAAGCTTCTCTTGCTGTATTTGCGTTTCTTCAATTCTTGCTGTTGGTCTTGCTTCTCACTTTCTTTTCTTCTGAACTTGTTCCTTTTTAGGACTCTGGCCCAGAGAGCGGCAAAGAGGGCTAAAGTCCCGGTGATCGTCATCGAGGACGAGCCCACTGCGACAACAGGTGGCGCGCCCGAGACAATCCTGCCGGACCCGGCGACTTTCCTCCAGGGCAGCCCCCAGCGTAAGTGCATGATTTACTTTCTGCTGCGAGGCGCGCTTGGGTACTTGTCTTTGCTAATATTTGCTTGTTGACTTGTGTAGGAGCCGAGCAGCCCCACCAGGAGCCAAGGGAGAATCCCCTGACAAGGGAGAGTTCTCCGGCAAGGGAAGGCTTCCCGGTGAGGGAGAAGTCTCCGGCAAGGGAGGGTTCTCCGGTGAGGGACAGCGCCAGCGGCCCCCCGACGATGGAAACCACGACCGCAGAGCTTGGTGCAGGTACTCCCCTTGCTTCAAAACTTCTCTTGGATCCTTCTTCTTTTGATCTTCTTTCTGTTGGTTTTTTGCTGGATTTTGTTTGACTCTTCTCCCCCTTTCCGGCCGTCAGATCCATCCGCTGCGGAGCAGATGGAGAGCGAGGTCGCCGCCTACGAACCAGCTGGTGCTGGAGACGCCGCCGGCGCAGAGACCGCCAAGGCTACCGCCGCAGCAACCGGCGAGGAGTCTGGCGGTCGTACTGACGGCCCAGAGGCCGCAGGAGCGCCAGGCGCTACACCGACCGCCAACCCATCCGCCGAAGCCGCAGCGCCAAGCTCCAAGGAGCCCCAGCCGGGCGTTTATTTGAAGGCCGGCGACGACGTCTTCATCAATCTTCCCTGGGCATCAAGCTCCAGAGCGCCGGTCGAGGGGGAGGTCTTCGACGGAGAAGTGCTTGCCTCCGCGGGGCTGAAGTTGGTCGACGCGCCAAGCAACAGCAGCAATGAGCCCGAAGAGGAGCGGCTGCTGCGGAAGCTGATGTCGCTCTATCGCGCGCGGCAAGCCAAGCTGGAATCCCGCGAGGCACTTGTTGCGAAGGCGGGAGCTGACATCGAAAGGCATGCGGAAGAGCTTGGGGGTTTCCATCGGGAAGCCCTCCGATCCCTGGCGGAGGAGCGGGAGCAGCTCGCTGAAGCGCAGAAGGCCTTCCTCCTTGAGAAGGCCGAAGCCGAAGAGCGGAAACGTCTTGCCGCTGTGAAGCTAGCCGCGGAGGAGGGCGAGCTGGCGCAGCGGAAGGTCAACCTCGATGCCCATGAGGAGGAGCTTGCCGCGCGCGAGGGAAAACTCGGCGAAGCCCTCAAACAAGCAGAGGATGCCGCCGCCGCCGCCGAGGCCGCCAAGGAGGAGTTGAAGACAAAGGTGGCGCAGCTAGAAGCCGATCTCGCCGAGAAGGGCAGAGAGCTCAGCGCCGCCAAGGTCTCCAACGTGGATCTTGAGTTGAAGTTAACCACTTCGACCAAGACTCTGGACAGCGCCAAGAAGCGGGAGGCGGCCTTGAAGGAGGAAATCAAGGCCGACAAGGCGCTGCTGGAGAGCGCTGCCGCCGCCCAGAACGCCTTCAGGGAGACTGTGACGCACTGGACGGAGAGTCTGGTGAATGCCGCCACAGACATCGACAAGGAGCTGGCGCAGCTGGGGATGGAAGATCTTGGGTATCCTTCCGACGACAACCTCCAGCCCAGCGCCAAGCTCGTCCTGTTCTTCAAGGGCGTGGCGACAGCCCTCCAGCGACTCCGGGAGAGGATCCCTAAGCAGCTGGCCGACGAGTCGCGCAAGATCTGCGCAGGAGCCCTCCAGAGGGTGTTGATGAAGGTGGCCTTCCGCAATCCTGGCCTCCGTCTCACCAACATCCTCAGGACCTTGCCGCCGGAGGCTGATCTGGAGGAGCTCAAGGCCCTTGTCGCACCCATTGTGGACAAGGTGAGCGGGATCAAGCGGGTCGAAGGCGATCGCGTAGATTAGGCCGCCCATTTCTTCTTTCCTTGTCGCTGCTTGTCATGTCATGAAAACAGTCTATTAGAGCTGCGACAAGCTATCTTTGTAATATAGCTTGGTTCTATGGAATGATTGCAATGCTATTCCCTTTACTTGATTCCTTGCTTTGTATGCCTTTTTACCCTACGCTTTTAGGGAACTTGCCGGAGCAGGCACCTGAGCCGCGAGCGCTGAGTGCGGGACGTCAGCAGCCTGCTGGCGGTGTCGCAGCCGACAAGAAACCTTGTCGCAGCTAGTCGCAGCTCACTTAATTTGTTGAGCGAACTCGAAACAAAGTAAGGGCGCTAGCGGCTCACTTAAGTTGTTGAGCGGACTCAAAACAAAGTAAGGGCCCTAGCAGCTCACTTAAGTTATTGAGTGGACTCAAAACAAAGTAAGGGCGCTACTAGCTACGAGTCGGTTCCTCCGCGCACAGGTTTTCCATACAAAGTGCGGTTGTTCAAGGGAGATAACTTAAAATTTAAAAAATTTGATTGCTCAAACTTTGGCAACTTAACTTTTTCTGTTGTTTGCTTCCCGACAAGGCCAAACTTTTCTTGAACGACGCTTGGTCCATACCATCGTCTTCTCCTTTCCCCCCCGGCAAACTTGTGGGCGAGGGGAACCTTGCTTTCAAAAGGAATAAGAGACAATACAGATATGGAGCTTTACGGCTCGTTATTGCTTACCGTGGGGTAGGTGCTGCACAAAGTGTCAGATCATATATGCCAGAAAATAGAAAGCATAAAATCGACAAAATGTGCGGAGCACATGAGCTTTACTTATGCACGGGGTCTGCGCCCGGCTTTGTACAAAGGATTACATGCAACAGCGGCAAGACTTGTACAAAAGGTGGTTGCCGGAACAGGTTCCGACAACCGCGCCTTACGGGTAAAACTTGCGAAGATGCTCAATGTTCCAGGAGTTGCTCACCGGAATGCCATCTTCGGTCTCAAGGCGGACAGCCCCAGGCCTTGTGACTCGTTTCACCCGGTAAGGGCCTTCCCACTTTGGCGTCAACTTGTTGGAATTCTTGGCGGACTGAACACGCCGAAGAACAAGGTCGACTTCCTCGAGACTTCTGGCGTTAACTTTGCGGCTATGGTAGCGGCGCAAAGCTTGCTGGTAGCGAGCAGCTCGCACAGCAGCCTGAAGACGGTCTTCCTCAAGGAGCAGCGCGTCATCTTGTCGCAGCTGCTCTTGCTCGAGCTCATCATAAGCGAGCACTCGAGGTGACCCGTATACGAGTTCCGTGGGGATAACTGCCTCTGCTCCATAGACTAGAGCAAAAGGTGTCTGGCCAGTGGCTCGATTTGGCGTCGTCCTGATCGACCAAAGAACCACCGGCAGCTCCTCGATCCAGTTTCTTCCGCACTTTTGCAGCCTGTCGAAAGTTCTGGTCTTGAGCCCGCGCAGCACTTCAGCATTTGCCCTCTCCGCTTGATCGTTGCTTCACGGGTGAGCAACAGAAGCGAAGCAGACCTTGCCGCCAAGATCTTGGACGTACTGCATGAAGGTGCGGCTCGTAAATTGTGTGCCGTTGTCGGTGATTATCCTGTTAGGGGTCCCGAAGCGGCAAACAATCGACCTAAAGAACTTGACTGCTGACTGTGCGGTCACCTTCCTCACTGGTTCCACTTCCGGCCACTTTGTGAACTTGTCGATTGCGACGTACAAGTACTCAAAGCCCCCGACAGCTCGGGGGAAGGGGCCGAGGATGTCGAGCCCCCAGACCGAAAATGGCCAGGATAAAGGAATCGTCTGGAGAGCTTGAGCTGGTTGGTGTATCTGCTTGGAATGAAACTGGCACGCTTCACACTTGGTTACTTGTGCAGTTGCATCCTGGAGGGCTGTTGGCCAGAAAAAACCTTGCCGGAATGCTTTGCCGACAAGTGCTCTTGCGCCAATGTGGTGACCACATATGCCTCCATATATCTCTGCCAAAAGCTTTTGTCCGTCTTCCCGGGGAATACACTTCAATTTCACACCGTTCAGTCTTCTTCTGTACAGTGTCTTGTCGACAAACTGATACATACTTGACTGTCAGGCTACTCTTTCCGCTTCTTCTTGCTCTTCGGGAAGTTCTCCTGTCTGAAGGAAATGGACAATCTGCTGTGCCCATGCTGGAGCTTGTGGCTCGACAACAAGGACTAAAGGCAAATCCGCGGCTGTGGGAACGTCCGCTTCTACGGCGAGAACCTGGGCCTCTGCCGGAGCTTGATGTTCCCCGGCAAGCTTGCCGGAGCAAAACTTGTCGGGAGCTTCTGCTACAATGGAACAAACCCTAGGGCTTGCCGGAGCAGACTGCTCCTCAGCACTCTTGGTGTTGATCTTAGGGACTTTCTTGGCGGCGGCTTCGGGAAGCTCTGCCGGCAAATAGTCACCAGTGATCAACTTCCTCTTTTTGCTCTGTCCAGTTGATGGCGTTACGGATGGCTTACTCAGCTTGAGCACAAAGATCCCTGGTTCCACAGGTAACTTAAGTGCGGCGCACTTTGACAGGCCATCGGCAATGGCGTTCTGAGCTCTTGGAACATGCTCCATTTGTAGGCCGTCAAAGCGTTCTTCTAGATTTCTCACTTCGTCAACGTAAGCTTCCATCAACGGACTCTGATAACTCTTGTTTACTTGGCGGACGACAAGCTGTGAGTCACCCCTGACAATAAGCTTCTTGATCCCAAGGTCTGCCGCGATCCGGAGACCGGCAAGCAAGCCTTCATACTCCGCAGTATTGTTTGTTGCTTGCTCCTTGGGAAAGTGCATCTGGACTACGTACTTGAGGTGCTCTCCGGCGGGTGCGACAAGCAGCACGCCAGCGCCGGCGCCTTGCAGCGAAAAGGCACCATCAAAGTACATCAGCCACTCTTTGCTAGCTTCATCGACGGGGATCCTCGTCTCTGGAATTTCTTCATCTGGCGTTGGCGTCCATTCTGCTATAAACTCTGCCAATGCTCTGCTCTGAATAGTTGAAGTGCTCTCAAACTTGATGCCAAAGCTTGACAGTTCCAGTGCCCACTCGACAATCCTGCCTGTCGCTTCTGGATTCTGTAGTATCCTCTTCAGCGGAAAGCGAGTGACAACTGTGATCTCATGCGCTTGGAAGTAATGGCGCAGCTTTCTCGAGGCCATGAGAAGGCCGAAAAGTAATTTTTGCATGCCAGAGTACCTTGACCTAGCCCCCTGGAGAAGGGAACTGACAAAGTAAACTGGGCGCTGCACCATCTTCTTCTGTATCTCCTCGTGCATCTGCGCAGATCCATCTTTGTCAGGACCGGAGCTTGTCGGGGAAGCCCCCTGCTTGTCGCTGGATGTGCTTGCCGTGGTTGCAGGCTCGTCATCTGCCTCCCTTTCCGCTACTAACGCAGCACTAACCACTTGATTGGTTGCTGCTATGTACAGCAGCAACTTCTCTTGTGGCTTAGGTGCGACAAGTATTGGAGGGGAGGACAGGTATCTCTTCAAGTCTTGCAGCGCAGCCTCCGCTTCTGGAGTCCATTTCATTGGACCTGCTTTTTTCAACAGTTTGAAAAATGGCAGGGCGCGCTCAGCAGACCTAGAGATAAACCTGCTGAGAGCAGCCACACAACCGGCAAGTCTCTGTACATCCTTGACGCGCTTTGGTGCTTCAATCTGCTCAATGGCCTTGATCTTGTCGGGATTGGCTTCAATTCCCCGCTGAGACACAAAGAACCCGAGAAGCTTGCCGGAGGGAACTCCAAACACACACTTCTCTGGGTTGAGCTTGAGGCTGATCTTGCGCAGATTTGCAAAGGTCTCGTCTAAATCTTGGATCAAAGTTGCTCTGTCCTTGCTCTTAACCACTATGTCATCCATGTAAGCTTCCACATTTTTGTGTATTTGTGGCTCAAGAGCGACATGGACTACTCTTGCAAATGTTGAACCAGCATTTTTTAATCCGAAAGGCATCCGTACGAAACAATACGTGCCACATGGAGTAATAAATGCGGTCTTCTCCTCATCCTCTTCTGCCATGAAGATCTGATGGTATCCTGAGTATGTGTCAAGAAATGAAAGCAAATCACATCCGGCTGTGGAGTCAACAATCTGATCAATGCGTGGCAAAGGAAATGGGTCTTTGGGACAAGCTTTGTTAACATCAGTAAAATTGATACAAAGTCTCCATTTCCCATTTGCCTTGCGCACGACTACAGGATTGGCCAACCACGTGGGATGGAGCACTCCTCTGACAAGGCCTGCTGCTTCCAGTTTCTTGATCTCTTCTGCAATGAATTCTTGGCGCTCCACTGCCTGCTTCCTAACTTTCTGCTTGACGGGCCGCGCATGAGGACAAACGGCAAGGTGGTGCTCAATTACTTTCCTGGAAACACCGGGGATGTCAGACGGTTGCCACGCAAACACGTCGACATTCGCCCGCAGGAAAGCAACGAGCGCGCTTTTCTATTTAGGGTCGAGAGTGGCATTGATGGTGAAGGTACCACCAGTGCCGTCCTCCTTGGTGGACACCTTCTTCGTCTCTGGTGGAGCTGCCATCGTCTTCTTACACTTGCCGGTGGAGCTCGATGGTGCGTCCTCGACGGCAGCGCAGCACTCCGAGGAGGTGCGCTTGCCGGATTGGGCATCAGAACTCTTGCCAGACTTGGTCTTCTTCTTCCCCCCAGGAGCTTCAGCGGCAAGTGACTTGTGATCTGCCGCGGTTGCTGCTTCCCGGTAGATCTTGTCGGCACAGATAAGGGCATCTTTCTTGTCGCCGGGGACAGAGATGACGCTTATTGGGCCTGGCATCTTCAGCATGTTATATGCGTAGTGAAAGGCCGCCATGAACTTGGCGAGTGCTGGACGGCCAAGTATCCCATTGTAAGGCAATGGAATATCGGCAACGTCGAATGTGACCCTCTCAGTCCTGAAGTTCAGCTCTCTACCAAATGTGACTGGCAACGTGACCTTCCCCTTCGGCTTGCTCCTTCCCGGGTTGATTCCTTGGA
The DNA here is from genome assembly GCF_003073215.2 of Triticum urartu. Lineage (NCBI taxonomy): Eukaryota > Viridiplantae > Streptophyta > Magnoliopsida > Poales > Poaceae > Triticum > Triticum urartu. The sequence continues at coordinate 547,592,751 of NC_053022.1, forward strand.
ATGTGCCGGTCTCTTCGAGCTCGCTGTCAGGGATCTGGAGTTTCTGGAGTACAACGGAGGAGATCAGGTTCAAGCCGGCCCCGCCGTCAACTAGCATCTTGGTGACCTTGAGGTTGCGGATAGTTGGTGAGACCAACATCGGCAAACACCCGACTACAGTTGTGCGATCAGGGTGGTCCTCAATGTCAAAGATGATAGGCGTGCTGGACCATTTCAGAAGCTTGCGGGACTCGACAGGTGGCTCTGTTGCATTTACTTCCCGCACCCACTGTTTGAGTTGGCGGTGTGAAGTATGCAGAGAGGCACCGCCGTCAACGCACAAGACCTCTGTGGCTTTCTGAAACTCCTGCTCACTGGTCTCAACATCATCCATGTCTTCGTCATCGTCGTCGTCTTCATCGTTGTCGCGGCCGCGGGGAGGTCTATCTCCTTGCCGCTGCTTGGCCTTGCCGCGGCGTCCTCCTCGGCCGGCGCGCTTCTTGCCAGATTCTGCAGCACCACCTTGGGCCCTCTCCTTGTCTCGCCGCTCGTACTCAGCCTTTTGCTGCTGGACAAGCTGCTCGACCTTCTTGCAGCTCTGGAGGTCATGGCCCTTGGTGCGGTGAATCTTGCAATATTGCTTGTCGGAGCCGTCCTGCTTGTCGGCGACGGCCACAGCCTGGCAGTTGGTGCACACGGCAACATCCTTGCCGGAGCTACCAACTTTGGCTTTCTTGGCGCCAGCTTCATTGCCGGACTGCTCAACGACTAGCACCTCTTTGCCTTTCTTCTTCCTGTTCCGCCGCCGGTTTTTCTTTGCCGGGGCAGCATCCTCACTGTCAGATCCTTCCGCTCCGGTCTTCTCTCCGGGGAGTCTCCTCCCTTCCTCAGCACGTGCACATTTGTCGGCCAGGGCGTACAGCTCACTGACGTCTCTGATCCTGCACATCGCCATCTCCTCCCTCATCCTGCGGTTACGCACGTTCTGATGGAACGCGCTGATGACCGCGGCGGGGTGGACGTCTGGGATGTTATACTATATCCGGCTGAACCTTTGAATGTACTTGCGCAGGGGCTCTCCTTCCTTCTGGGCGAGCAGATGAAGATCACTCTCTTGGCCATGAGGTTTGTGGCCGCCTGTAAAGGCGCCAACAAACTGATGGCATAGGTCTGCCCAGGAGGATATGGAGTCGTCCGGCAAGTGCATGAGCCAGGACCTGACGTTGGGCTTGAGCACCAACGGGAAGTAGTTGGCAAGGATCTTGTCGTCTCGCTCCCCAGCAGCCTGCACCGCGATGGTGTAGATGCTGAGGAACTCCGACGGATGCGTCTTGCCGTCGTACTTCTCGGGTACATCTGGTTTGAAATTCTTCGTGCTGGGCCACTGGACTTGCCGCAGCTCACGGGTGAACGCAGGGCAACCTACCGCGTACGGCAAGTCGCCTGGTTCCCCTGGCGCATGCATGTCAACAGAGGGCCCAGCGCGCTGGTCTGATTGACGCCGCGCTTCTCTCCAGCGCTCGATGCGAGTACGAGCGTCTTCTTGTTGTCGTTCTTGAAGAACTTGGCGCTGATCGCGACGAGCTCGCGGATCTGACGACGCGGTGGAGTCGCTGTCGAGGTGGATCCGGCGAGTCGGCGATCTTGGCCTTCGGGGTGGGGAGTGCACAGAGGTTGCACCCCCACCGGTCTTGTCGCCACCGGCTCGTGCCTGGCTGACTCGCTACGGCTGCGACGTGCTCGGCTGCCGAGGAGTGTCGCCGTTGGCGAAGCCGATGAGACTCTGGATAGCGGCCCTCCAGTCGTCGATCTTGTCCGCCGTTGGAGGGTAATCTAGGAGCAGCTGAGCTCGCGCCAAAGCTTCCGCTGCAGTGGCGGGTGGCGGTGGCGAACGGTGCGAGGAGCGGGATATGCTCGGACTTCTAACCACGTTAGAAGGAGCAGTATCCTGTCCGGGCGACCGAGTCTCGCTCGCGCCAGCAGGTTGACGTGCGTGGTGGTCCTGAGCGCTCCGAGAGCCACCAGCTCGATCTTGGTCTAGCGAACGCATGGTACCGTGAGTACCATGACGCTGCCGGTCCCGTGGCTCCTGAGACGGGCGCGGTGCATGCACGGACGTCGAGGTCTTGGAGTGCGCCCGGTCGTTGTGGGAGCCGGCTACGCCGCCGATGGGCAGCGCAGCCTTGTCCTTGGACCTGGCAGCATCGCAAGCTTCCTTGTCGACGCCCGTTCTTCCGCCGCCGTCTGCCCCACCAACCGTTTGCTCCGGCGGTGGTTGGCTCAGCGCGGACGGAGCAGCTGCCTCCGAAACCTTCTTCTTCGGCGGCATGTCGATGAAGATGATGAAGATCTAGCTCGCGAGAGCGCCGGATCTGGTTCACACAACCTCGACGCCCCCTACCTGGCGCGCCAAAGATGTCGGGGTACTGATCCACGAACACCTATGGGACCTGCGGACCGGATCCCTTTCGGTTCGGCGGGGGCGGAGATCGTGCAAAGAGCAAATCGAGGTGATACACGCGAGAGATTTACCCAGGTTCGGGCCGCACGGATGCGTAAAACCCTACTCCTGCTTTGTGGTTTGTATTGATCTCTTGCTCGGGAGCGCGGAGTGCTACAGTACACACCAACAGCTAGCGAGACCGAGCGTGAGTGTTCGAACCCCCCTCTACGTTGCACACGGGCCTCCTTTTATATGCTCAAGGGGTTACCGACAGGTGGCAACGGAGGTAAAGGGCAAAAATGGAAAGGTGCCGTGGTAGGCACAGCTACCTGCTACAGTGTATCATACCTAACCCTAACGGCAGGGGACAAGGGCCTTAAATGCCCGTCTGTGTCGCCTAAACAGTGCGAAAAGGGACCGCCAGGGACGCCACCGTTCGCCACGATGGCGATCTTGTCAGCGCCGCTTGCCACCGCACGCCCCTGGCTGCACAGCCTTCCGCCACGTACGCCTGGAGGGGCCCCAGAGCGACACATTGGTGGATGCGCTAGAGCGCGGGCACGGAGAGGTGGCTTGCCGCGGCAAGCAGCCTGCCGCGGTTGTTGTCTTGTCGCGCCCGGGAGCTTGTCGCTCACCGGGCCTTGCCGGGACGCATGGTGCGCCGCGGCAAGTTCCTTGAAATGCCTTGAGTGGCCTTCCCGGCAAGCTCCTCTTGCCGGGGTCTTGGGATGCTTTTGTTAGCCTTCCTGGCAAGCTCCTCTTGCCGGGGTCTTGGTATGCTTTTGTTAGCCTTCCCGGCAAGCTCCTCTTGCCGGGGTCTTGTCTTCTTGACTTGGACACTTTGTTCTTGAATGGCTCCAAAGGAACCACGGAGGATCTTGGCGGTCACCCGGCAAGCCTTGCCGCGGGATGCTGCGACTGCCCGTGCACAAGTTCGGGATACTAGGGTACCCCTTACTCTAGTACACCGACACTCAATCCCAATTAAAAATAATTAAAACCCAACAACATTAATTAGAAGTAACATGTTGAGATTCACAATGATATTCAAGTACTAGATACTCAAGTTGTCCATAACCGGGGACACGGCTAATCATGATTACTTTGTACACTCTGCAGAGGTTTGCGCACTTTTCCCCACATGACTCGATCGCCTCCATTTGGTTTCTCCCACTGCAGGGTGTTTGAGAAGACGGATGACCGAGACACAGTCTTTCAGAAGCGCTAGCACCTTACGATGGGTAGACCGGTACACCTACATCCCCTACATCTGCTAGTCTACCACTATAAGAGTTCGCACAACTTAGTCAACTATGCCAGAGCCCATAATGGCTTGTGGCTGCACACGGAAGTTTCTAGCATGAAAGATCTTATGATCCCTTTGAGCCTGGGTGGCGGTCCAAAATAAAACAGGCAAGTCCTGATAGACATCAGGTGCCTCAATCCACCCAGATGTGTGTTTAAGTTGCCACCTTAGATAAACCATTAAAATTATCAACTCACACCTGTCATGGATATCACTCACCCAATCCACGTCTACTAGCATAGCATGGCATAAAAGCAAACGTAGAAGTAACTCCCAAAGGTTTCATAGTAATACAGGTAATAGGTACTACCTCATCTACATCCCATCCCACAATTTAATTAGATCCTAATCATGCAGTGTGCGAAGATTGATCTAATGCAATAAAACTGGGTTGTAAAAAAGGTATGATCAAAGTGTGAACTTGCCTGCAATGTTGATGAAGATGATTCGCACTCAAAACTCTTGATAGATCTACTCGTCACACTCCGGTCAATCTATCGTAAGCAATCAATAGTAACCACACAATAAGTACTCATCTAATGCACAAGTAAAACTCGAACGAGAGAACGAACCATAAAGTTCAACTTAAGAACTCCGGTTGCAAAGAAAGAACGAACCGAACAAACGACGGAAAACAAACGGCGGAAGAAAACAACTCGGTTCTAGCAAGTTGAAACTAGGTCAAATTTTACCATAGCAAAACTTGTTCAAGTTGATTAGACGGAACGGTGGTTTCGAGACGAAACTCCAGGCGCTTGAATCACCTGATTCCGATAAACGGGCGAGAAGATAAACTAGAACGAAGATCGGATCTGAGATCGCGATCGCGGAATAAATCCGACGAAAAGAAATAGATGAATGGTTAAACGAACGGGCGTCGTTAACCGGGAATAATCGGTGATCACGTTCGTTGAGACGAACGGTCTGAAAGAAGAACGAAAACCGATCTAGGGTTTTCGGGAAAAGAAACAAAAAAGAACGGAAAACCGATCTAGAAAACGAATCAGAAGAGAAGAAAAGAATCGGAACGATTAGAAGAAAACGATCCGAGGAAAAGAGATGCGGGGCAACCTCCGGCGAGGCGGGGCGAACGGTGGCGACGGCGGCGTGCTAGGGTGGCGGCGGCGCTATAGGGGCGGCGGCGGCGGGTGAGGGGCCGCGGCGGGTGAGGGGCGGCGGCGGCGGGTGAGTGGCGCGGGGTGGGGCGCGGCTTGGGGAGGAGAAGGGGTTTGGGTTTTTGGTGTGAGGAGAGGGGGTTTGGGTTTTTGGTGTGAGGAGAGGGGGGGGTCTATGGGGGTATTTATATAGGAGAGGGGAGAGATTACTTGGGGTAGGGGACAAGAAAAAGAGAAGGAAAAAGAGTCCTAGAAGAAAAAAGAAAACGAAACAAAGGAAAGAGGGGGGGGCTACGGTGGCCAGAGTCCCGCTGGGACTCGGCTTCGAGCGAAGGCGGCGGCGGCCTGGCGCTTGGCGCTAGCGCGCGCGCGGCTGGGCCTTTGGCCCGGCTGGCCCGGCGGGGTTTTTTTTTTAAATGGTTTCGCGCGCAGAAAAACACAGAAAAGAAAATCTAAACGGGCTCCAAAAATTCTAAAGTAAATTTTCCCCGACTCCTAAAAATGAGCCGAACAAAATGAACTTTTCTCCGGACCTAAAATGCAATTTTTGAAAACACGCATTTTTCCCTATCCGAATAAAATGCAAATAAAACTCCGGCAAAACCAAAACTTGATCTATTTATTAAATCTTCATTTTTCCTCAATTTTGGGAAAGTCATATTATTCCCTCTCTTATATATTTTTGGATAACGGAAAATTGTTTGAAGATGAAATAAATAAATCAAATGATCCTCTTTTCAAATTCGAGAAAACTCTCAAATATGAAAATAACGAAATCTCCAACTCTCTCCGAAGGTCCTTGAGTTGTGTGAAATTTCTAGGATCGACCAAATGCAAGAAAATAAGAGATGCATGATGATCTAATGTATAACATTCCAAATTGAAAAATAAATTCAAAAGAACTTTGAATTTAATTCTTTGAAACTCCCAACTCATATTTCATATAATTTGAAGAAGTCATTTTATCTTCTCTCGTGAAAATCATTGAGTTGCATAAAGTTTCAGAATTGAAAATATTTTCAAATGAAATTCAAATATTTTCAACACCCCTTGTCATTTAAATAAATGGAAGAAGTCATGTCATCTTCTCTCTGGGGTTTTGTGTTTGAAAAGAATTTGAATTCATGGAGATCAAAAAGCAAATATGAAAGTTTGGGAAAGTCCTTTTATTCCCTCTCAATTAACTTTCAAAAAGTTTCGAATTTCACTCACTTTCAGACAGTCACTCAAACAATCAATCAAATCTATCTATTTATTATAACATTCCAAAAATTTAGAATTTTGGGATGTTACAGACTACAATCCTCCGATTTATATAGACACCGGATAGGGTTAGGGTTACATAAAGTCGGTTACAATGGTAGGAGATCTTGAATATCCGCATCGCCAAGCTTGCCTTCCACGCCAAGGAAAGTCCCATCCAGACACGGGACGAAGTCTTCAATCTTGTATCTTCATAGTCCAGGAGTCCGGCTGAAGGTATAGTCCAGCTACCCGAACACCCCCTAATCCAGGACTCCCTCAGTAGCCCCTGAAGCAGGCTTCAATGACGACGAGTCCGGCGCGCAAATTGTCTTCGGCATTGCAAGGCGGGTTCCTCCTCCAAGTCCTTCATAGAAGATTGTAAAAACCAAGAGTAGTGTCCGGCTCTGCAAAATAAGTTTCCACATATTGCCATAGAGAGAATAATATTGACACAAATCAAATCTGCCGACGTATTCCGCAGTGCGTCATCACACTACGGCCAAGCCCTTTACTCGAATCGTTTTTACTTTTCCACCTCAGCATGTTTTGCGAGGCGGTTTCCTTGGGACGTCTTATCAAAGCAGAGATCGTGTACCCCCCTTTTACGGGATTCTCATCAATACGGACGTGGGTAACCCAATCGTGCCCGTTAGCATGTTTTCTCGATTAAAGGCGAGTCCCAAACGGTTACGGGGAGGGCTCCTGGTATTCAACCTCTTATAAAGAGACCAAGGCCTTACTCCTTTTTTCCAATCTCAAACGAGTTCGCCCGTCGCCTCGAGGTCCAACACCCTAGGCTCCAAATTCCAGGCGCTTCGGACCTTCGACAATGTCCAGTTCCGACCTTCAAGGCCGATGGATGCCCTCTTCCGTCATGGAGGAGGACGTGCTAAAGTTGAGAGAGGCTAAGTTCTTGACCGCCGAAATTCTGCATAGGTTGCCTACTCAAAGGCAGGCTATTCCCAGTCCCCAGCCCGGTGAGAGCGTAGTGTTCATGTCTTCCCGATGGATCCCTTCGTGAGGGGGCTGCTGTTTTATTACGGGCTGGAATTTCATGACTTAGCCCCGGAGTCCATCCTCCACATTTCCTCATTTATCGTTGTGTGTGAAGCGTTCCTCCGCGTTACTCCTCACTTCGGATTATGGCTCAAGACTTTTGGATTGGAGCCGAAGATGATCGAGGGACGGCACGCAGAGTGCGGAGGCGCTGTCATAAGTAAGAATGCTGATGCTCCATGGCCCGAGGGCTCCTTTCAAGAGGAGCTCGGCTTGTGGCAACGAGAATGGTTCTATATCACCGCTTCCAGGAGCGCCAAGTGGGCGGCGCGTCCTGCCTTTCGCTCGGGTCCCCCATCACGGCTAGCGTCATGGGTCAACAAAGGATTAGATTGGGGTTTGCCCAAAGACGTGCCCCTGTTACAGGGCCGAATTAAGGATCTCTTGGAAGGAGACCTCAGCTTGGTCAAGGTGACGCAGGTCATGCTGATTCGCCGAATATTGCCCGGCAAACGTCGCCCCCTTCGCCTGTGGGAGTTTAATCCGGAGGGACCGCGAGCTCTCCAGAATTTTATGGGCGCAACGCCCGCGGAGATGTATAGAATGTTCTTCGGATCACAAGAGATGTGTCCGGATTTAACCGAAGATGCAGGCCTAAGCTGCAATCGCCCGGATACTCAAGTAAGCAACCCTGTGCCCGGACCTTCTATCCGTATAATTGTCATAAACTTCCCCCTAAAAGAGCCGTCCTATTAAACAGGAGTGGATAGCGAAGGCAAAGCTGATCAGGTGTCCGGCTCCCTTTCCTGAAACCAGGCTGGATCCCGTGCTGGTCAGGATGCTGGAGATAATGCCTTTGGAGGGGGAGGACAAGGAAGCTATGGCCTCCTTGAAGGAGGCTACTCCGAAGGGAGGAATCGGCAATTCCTCTCCTAAGGGGAAGAAGAGGGCCGCCTCTGACGACCCAGAAGCCATGGCCTCGAAACGGGGGAGAAAATCCTCGTCAGAGGGTCCGACGCCGGGGAGTCCCTCGGCCGGACTACGCCCTCAGGAAGCCGTAAGTAGAGAAAGATTTTCCTTTTGAGGGATGAGAGAAATCCTTGATTTATAGCTGAGAAGATTAACTGAAATTTTACCTTGTAGCTCGGACCTTAGCCCTTCTCAGCAGAGCTCGTCTTCGGGGGATCTTCTACCGGAGATGATGGAGAGCGGGACACCTCCCCCTGCCGTACCGCCTAGCGAGGCGGGCGACCCTGAGGTGTCGTCGCGGAGGGTTTCTCTGAATCTGGCAGGGGCGGGAGGTGGCTGTGCGGCCCCCCGAGGTTCTCCGCGTCCGGCCTTCGAAAGAGGCCATAAGACAAGTTCGGCACCATCTGGTGCTCGGTCGGAGGAGCTAAAGATTCTGCTGGGGCGAGCTTCTATCTCAGAGGAGCATCGTGCATTGATGGGCACAGTGATTGAAAGGATGTCATCCGCAGAAAGCGGATTGCATGAGGCCGTCAAAAGTTTACTGACGGGTTTTGAGGTACGTTAGATAATGTACACTTTTGTCAGTTGCGCATAAGTAAGATGCGCCCTGTGTAGATAGTAGCCCCTGAGACTCTGCGCGTTGTCAAGAAATGACGGCGCGCAGAGGATCAAAATCCCAGGTCTAAGATGTTGCCTTTGAATGTAGGTGGCGAGGTGTCCGGATTCAAGCCGAAGTGATGATGTGGCCGAACTAAAGCGGCAACTGGACGTGGCAGATGCCGACATCGCGCTTGTCAACAAGCGGCTTGATGAGGCTCAAGGTATGTAATTCTTCAGGCGGCATCAGGTAAGAGTAGCTTCATGCCAGTGTCTTACAATGTGTGTGCTTGACGCAGATGGTACGGCCGCCGTGGAGAATCTTAGGGCAGAACTTGCCCGAGCTAAGGAGCAAGCCAGAAAAAGCGATGCGGCTGCCGAGAAGGCCCTTGAAGAGCTGAGAGCCGAACAGGCTGCTCACTGCCGAAGCAAAGAAGAGATGGCCGAGATGGCCGAGAAGTTAAAGAGCGCTGCAGACCGTTGCAAACTTCTTGAGAAAGAAGACCGGGCGAGACGGACGGGCTTAGAAAAGGCCGTTGCCGATGCCAAGGACGCTCGCTCTGCGATGAGAGCTGCGAGGGAGGAGCTGCGTCAGGCCGAACAGATTGCGGCTGGAAAGCCCTTTATGCTGCGGAGGAAGTTTTGTGATCCAAAGTTTGCTCCGTTGGACCGGATGTGGAGTGTGGAGGATACCTATCTGGATTTGGCAGCGGGTGCTGCTGATGCGACCGAACACTTTCGAGATCAGAAAGATCGCGAAGTGGAAAAGCTTTTCTGGTCGCAGTTTCCCAATCCAGAGCGTCCACTGGCAGTGGATGATCGTTTGGCTCAATGGGCCGAACTGAATAGGTTGTCTGGACTCGCCATAAAGTACGTCATGGGTCACCTGTGGCCGGGGAGATCGGAGCCGAAGAGTTACTTCAGCTTGGTGCAGCAATTCCTTGACGCGGTGCCGCGTATAAAAGCAATGAAGAGGTCATCATGCATAGAGGGCGCTAGGATGGCTCTTTCCCGTGTTAAGACATACTGGGCAGAGATGGAGACCACCATTGTTGCGTCCCGAGATTCGAACAAAAGCCGAGTACCCTCCGAGCACTATTTTCAGGAAGTTCTTGAAGGCGCTCGTATAATAGAGACACAGTGCTCGAAAGGTGCTATGTTATGATAGCATATGTAATTATAAAGTAATATTTTGATAAACTGTAGTGGCCTTTTTTATACTTGTGCCTCCAAGTATTGGTAACACCTCCTATGCGGCCGTTTTAAGATTTATATATATAGAATCTGAAAGATGGCAGTCGTTGGCTTCAGCCCCCGCGCACATAGTGCGGGGGTGCTCGCAGAAGACGCATTTTTACACTTAACCCAATGTCTTGGTCCTACAAAGGAGGTGATAGCGCAGCGGGCCAGGCAACCGGACTATAATGCTTTAACACTTTCACTTAGCCATAGGTGTTTGACAATGAGACTCTTTAGGTAGCTCCTTGGTGGCAACTGCGCTCGTCTGAATTCGGGGCGCGTATGTGCCTGACCGGGAAGCAGCCCTTTGTTAAAGCGGAGGAATCCGATAGATTCCGATAGGTCATCGAGTGGCTGACCAGTCTCACGCTGCATCATGACAGTCAGTTTTCGGCTTTCTCTACTGAGGTGCTCGCCCTGGCCGAACCGGGGGCACAATTGCTGTAGTTCTCCTGGTGCTACCTTAGCCGATAGAGCAGAACGTAAGGTAGCCGAACTCAGGAGCCGGGCAACCCAACATTTGACCAAAGACATGATTCGGAGCTGATGCATATAATGCCAAAACTCGCGACACCGAACACTCCCTAAGGTGTTCGGTCTTTATGAGTGCGGGCGAAACGACACTCTTTATTAAGGAAGCCCCTAGTGTCCAGGTACGTGCAAAAATTCTAACGTGGCCACATGCCAAGACGCCAGCCTCCTCCTTGGTTATATCAGAAAGAAAAAACCAGGGGACGTGTAGCAACAAGAGACAGTAAAAAAGGTTTACGCAGGGTCTTAATATAAAAAGAATCCTTTAGGACGGGTCCCTACTGCACGTCTGCGCCTGAGTCTCTGTTGTGCCGTATCCTGGACGGGCGTCGCACGACGTTCATCTGTAAAAGAGAGGAACTGAGTTGAAAACGGGTCATGCCGAACAAAAGTTTAAAATAAACAAAGTGTAAAGTAAAATATATAAATTTGAGCTTTATTGTCTCTTATTGTATATGCATGGAGCCCCTAGTGCGGGGGTATATGGCCACTAAGCCTGCATCAATGATGATTTTGTACCGAACTCGTCTATCCGCGTTCGTGGTCTTTAATGACCTATTTCGAAGTTTTTTGGCCGGTGAGGCCATTTTACTGTGGGGCTGTCAAAGCGGCCGCACAGTCCCCCGCTTGGGGGGGGTGCACTTTAGTGCTTCCCCTTCAAAGAGATGATGCCTCGTGGACCGGGCATCTTGAGCGTGAGAGATGCATAATGCGGTATTGCGTTAAAGCGGGCGAAAGCTTCGCGTCCCAGTATTGCTTGATAGCGACTTGAGAATGGGACGATATGGAAGGTCAGCTTTTCGCGGCGGAAGTTATCGGCAGAGCTGAATATAACTTCGAGCCGGAGAAAACCCGTACAATGGGTGTCCGAACTAGGTGTTACCCCTTGAAAGGAGGTTTTGCTGCAGCGGGTTCTTGCTGGGTTTATCCCCATGTGCTGGATTGTATCCTGATATATAAGGTTTAGTCCGCTGCCGCCGTCCATAAGGACATTTGAAAACTGGAGTCCGCCAATTATTGGATCGAGTATCAAGGCAGTCCAGCCTACATTCTTGATATTCCTAGAATAATCTAGCTGATCGAAGATGATCGGTTTTGACAACCAGTGGCAGGACCCTTTGGGGATGGCCGTGTGGTGCGTACCTTTACGGGCGCTACACGTTTTGTTATGTGAAGTGAGTTCACTGTTTTTACTTCTTGTGGGAAGTTCTTTTGTTTCCTGGTGCTCTGCTTTTGGGGTTCGTCCTCGTCTTCGCTTGGTGTGTCGAGCCCCTTGTGTTCGGCATTGAGTCTGCCGGATTGTTTGAAAACCCAACAGTCTCTGTGGGTATTGTTAGCAGGCTTCCCGGGAGTACTGTGTATCTGACATATCCTGTCCAGGATTTTATTTAGATTGGATGGATCGTCCCTGTTATCCTGGGGGGTGATTTTTCCTGATTCTGTCGTGAGCCTTTGAATCCGGCGTTGACTGCCGTGTTCTTCGGACTTTTGTCCTTAGTCCGGCGACGGTCCTTGTTGCGTCGTGGTTTTCCGTTTCCATCCCTAGTTTCGAATGTACTTGGGTCGCTGGGGCTGCACCTTGCCAACCAGCTGTCCTCCCCTGCACAAAAGCGGGTCATGAGGCTTGTTAGTGCGGCCATTGTTCTTGGCCGAGGTGTCTGGCGAGCCATTCGTCTCGGATGATATGCCTGAAAGCTGCTAAGGCTTCGGCGTCCGGACAGTCGACTATCTGATTCTTTTTAGTGAGGAATCTATTCCAGAACTGCCGAGCTGATTCTCCGGGTTGTTGAGTTATGTGACTAAGATCGTCTGCATCCGGAGGGCGGACATAGATCCCTTGAAAGTTTGCTCGGAAAGCATCCTCAAGCTCTTCCCAGCTTCCAATTGTGTTTTCAGGAAGGCTTTTAAGCCAATGCCAGGCTGGCCCTTTAAGCTTAAGGGGTAGATATTTTATGGCGTGGAGATCATCTCCTCTAGCCATGTGTATGTGGAGGATATAATCCTCGATCCATACTCCAGGGTCTGTTGTTCCATCATATGCCTCTATGTTTACGGGTTTGAATCCCTCTGGGAATTCATAGTCCAGGACCTCATTGGTGAAACATAGGGGGTGTGCGGCGCCCCTGTATTTGGGTGTGCCGGATTCTGATGATGGCTTCATAGCGTTGCTTACGAGAGCTTGCTTTCTTGGCCCATAAATGGACCTGACTGGGCCATGATGCGAATCCTTAAGTGGGTCGCATGCCGATTCAGGTGCGGTGCCGCTTGCCGCTTTATGGGGTCGTCTATCTGACCATGTGGCTTTTTCATTTTTTGAATGCGAGGGCTCTAGGGCCTCTTCGTCGAATTCAGGCAGTAGCTTTCTTTTCGGATAGCTTTTAGTGCGGCGACTGTTGCCGTACTTATCTGTGGTATTGATTACTTTACTCCATCTGATCCGGAGTGCGTCTTCCTCTGTTTTTAGCTTCTGCTTCTGCTTCTTTAGGCTTCGTGCAGTTGCCACGAGCCTCTCGTGGAGATTCTTCTGCTCCGTAGGTTTATTCGGCGTGAGGTCGCCGTTTTCACCGGAGGAGGGATGTTCGGTTTCTCTATCCGTGTTGCCCTGTTTGGACGGTTGCTCTGAGGCCTGCTCGTCGTCTACCGGCTCGTCCTGCTCTATGGCTGGGTTTTTGTTGAGGCGGGGCTTGGGTCGGTGTTTACGCCGACGCTTTGATTGCTTTTCGGGGGGTCGATCTCCCGTCCCATCCCTTTTTTCCTCGTTGTCGCTTCCTTTAGGGGTATCCACCATGTACACATCGTGGGATGAGGAGGCTGTCCAATGCCCTATGGGCGTTGGTTCGTCGGTATCTCCTGCATCGTCATCCATGCTGTCGATGTCTCCGGAGTCGAAGTTGAGCACGTCGTTTAAATTGTCGACAGTGGCTACCAAGTGGGTGGTGGGCGGGCTTTGAATTTCTTCATTGTCCATATCCCATCCTCGCTGACCGTAGTTCGGCCAGGGCTCTTGTGATAAGGAGAGAGACTTGAGAGAGTTCAGGATATCGCCACAGGGCGAGTGCTGAAAGATGTCTGCGGCGGTGAACTCCATTATCGGCGCCCAATCGGATTCGATTGGCAGGGCGCGGGGGGTTCGGAGTCCGGGGAGGAGTCCGGATCCTCGGAGTCACGGGCCACGCGGAGTGCGGGGCTGGAGTTCGGCTCGATCGCCTCTGAGATCGCAGCCCCCGAGGCAGCGTCTAACCGCTGATCCTCGATTGGCGCGGTATGCTCTGAATCAATGGTCAAAACCGATGTGTATGCGGCCTCCAAGGCACTATTCGGCGGCAGAGCTATATCATACCCATCGAGACAGTGCGGCGCGCTTGGCTGTGGCTCAGATCCGTCGAAGATCAAGTCCCCGTGGATGTCGGCCGTGTAGTTTAGGATTCCAAACCTGACCTGATGGCCAGGGGCGTAGCTTTCGATCTGCTCCAGGTGGCCGAGTGAATTGGCCCGCAGAGCGAAGCCGCCGAAGACGAAGATCTGTCCGGGGAGAAAAGTCTCACCCTGGACCGTATCGTTGTTGATGATCGAAGGAGCCATCGGGCCTGAAGGTGACGACACAGAGGAACTCTCAATGAAAGCACCAATGTTGGTGTCAAAACCGGCGGATCTCGGGTAGGGGGTCCCGAACTGTGCGTCTAGGCCGGATAGTAACAGGAGGCAGGGAACACTTTGTTTACCCAGGTTTGGGCCCTCTCGATGGAGGTAATACCATACTCCTGCTTGATTAATATTGATGATATGGGTAGTACAAGAGTAGATCTACCACGAGATCAAGGAGGCTAAACCCTAGAAGCTAGCCTATGGTATGATTGTTGTGTATGGAGTTGATTCCCTACGGACTACAACCCTCCGGTTTATATAGACACCGGATAGGGTTAGGGTTACATAAAGTCGGTTACAATGGTAGGAGATCTTGAATATCCGCATCGCCAAGCTTGCCTTCCACGCCAAGGAAAGTCCCATCCGGACACGGGACGAAGTCTTCAATCTTGTATCTTCATAGTCCAGGAGTCCGGCTGAAGGTATAGTCCGGCTACCCGAACACCCCCTAATCCAGGACTCCCTCAGCCGTCATCACAGAGGGCTTCTACATCATCATAGCCTCTCCGATGAAGTGTGAGTAATTTACCTCAGACCTTCGGGTCCATAGTTAGTAGCTAGATGGCTTCTTCTCTCTCTTTGAATCTCAATACAAAGTTCTCCCCCTCTCCTGTGGAGATCTATTCGATGAATCTTCTTTTTGCGGTGTGTTTGTTGAGACTGATGGATTGTGGGTTTATGATCAAGTCTATCTATGAATAATATTTGAATCTTCTCTGAATTCTTTTATGTATGATTGGTTATCTTTCCAAGTCCCTTCGAATTATCCATTTGCTTTGGCCAAGTAGATTGGTAGTTCTTGCCATGGGAGAAGTGCTTAGCTTTGGGTTCGATCTTGCGGTGTCCTTTCCCAGTGACAGAAGGGGCAGCAAGGCACGTATTGCATCGTTTCCATCGAGGATGACAAGATGGGGTTTATTTCATATTGCATGAATTTATCTCTCTACATCATGTCATCTCGCTTAAGGCATTACTCTGTTTTTAACTTAATACTCTAGATGCATGCTGGATAGTGGTCGATGAGTGGAGTAATAGTAGTAGATGCAGAATCGTTTCGATCTACTTGTCACGGACGTGATGCCTATATACATGATCATGCCTAGATATTCTTATAACTATGCTCAATTCTGTCAATTGCTCAACAGTAATTTGTTCACCCACCGTATAATACTTATCGTCTTGAGAGAAGCCACTAGTGAAACCTATGGCCCCCGGGTCTATTCTCATCATATCAATCTCCATTACTTTAATCTTGCTTTGATTTTTTACTTTGCCTTTACATTTTACTTTGCATCTTTATACCAAAAATACCAAAAATATTATATCTATCAGATCTCACTCTCGTAAGTGACCGTGAAGGGATTGACAACCCCTAATCGCGTTGGTTGCGAGTAGCTATTGTTTCGTGCAGGTACGAGGGACTTGAGCGTGGCCTCCTACCGGATTGATACCTTGGTTCTCAAAAACTAAGGGAAATACTTACGCTACTCTTCTGCATCATCCCTCCTCTTCGGGGAAAACCAACACAAGCTCAAGACGTAGCAAGAAGGATTTCTGGCGCCGTTGCCGGGGAGTCTATGCAAAAAGTCAACATACCAAGTACCCATCACAATCCCTATCTCTCGCATTACATTATTTGCCATTTGCCTCTCGTTTTCCTCTCCCCCCAATTCACCCTTGCTGTTTTATTCGCCCTCTCTCTCTATCCTCCCTCTCTATTTGCCTCTTTTTCCCGTTTGCTCTTGTTTGCTCGTGTGTTAGTTTGCTTGTTTGTCGCGATGGCTCAAGATACTACCAAATCGTGTGACTTCACCAATACCAATAATAATGATTTCCTTAGCACTCCGATTGCTCCTCTTACCGATGCTGAATCTTGTGAAATTAATGCTGCTTTGTTGAATCTTGTTATGAAAGATCAATTCGCCGGCCTTCCTAGTGAAGATGCCGCTACTCATCTGAATAGCTTCCTTGATTTATGTGATATACAAAAGAAAAAAGATGTCAATAATGATGTCGTTAAATTGAAGCTATTTCCTTTTTCGCTTAGAGATCGTGCTAAAGCTTGGTTTTCGTCTTTGCCTAAAAATAGTATTGATTCATGGAACAAGTGCAAAGATGCTTTTATCTCTAAGTATTTTCCTCCCGCTAAGATCATCTCTCTTAGAAACGATATTATGAACTTTAAACAACTTGATCATGAACATGTTGCACAAGCTTGGGAGAGAATGAAATTAATGATACGTAATTGCCCTACTCATGGTTTGAATTTGTGGATGATTATACAAAATTTTTATGCCGGATTGAATTTTGCTTCTAGAAATCTTTTAGATTCGGCCGCGGGAGGCACTTTTATGGAAATCACTTTAGGAGATGCTACTAAACTCCTAGATAATATTATGGTTAATTATTCAATGGCATACTGAAAGATCTTCTAATAAAAAAGTGCATGCGATAGAAGAAATCAATGTGTTGAGTGGAAAGATGGATGAACTTATGAAATTATTTGCTACTAAGAGTGTTTCTTCTGATCCTAATGATATGCCTTTGTCTACTTTGATTGAGAATAACAATGAATCTATGGATGTGAATTTTGTTGGTAGGAATAATTTTGGTAACAACGCTTATAGAGGGAATTTTAATCCTAGGCCATATCCTAGTAATCCTTCTAATAATTATGGGAATTCCTACAACAACTCTTATGGAAATTATAATAAGATGCCCTCTGAATTTGAGAATAGTGTTAAAGAGTTTATGAATTCACAAAAGAATTTTAATGCTTTGCTTGAAGAGAAATTGCTTAAAGTTGATGATCTGGCTAGGAACGTTGATAGAATTTCTCTTGAGATTGATTCTTCAAAGATTAGATCTATTCCTCCTAAGCATGATATCAATGAGTCTCTCAAAGCCATGAGAATTTCCATTGATGAGTGCAAGGAAAGAACCGCTAGGATGCGTGCTTCCAAAGATGCCTTTATTAAAGCGTGTTCTTCCAATTCCTACAAAAATCAAGATGAAGATCTAAAAGTTATTGATGTGTCCCCTATTAAATCTTTATTTTGCAATATGAATCTTGATGAAACTGAATATGATCTTCCTTTACCTAGAAGGCGTTCTAAAAATTTGGAGTATTTAGATCTTAATGATGAAATTGATGAAAGTGGGATTGAAAGAAATAAAAATCTAGATGTTGCTAAACCCACTATATTGGATTTCAAGGAATTTAATTATGAAAGTTGCTCTTTAATTGATTGTATTTCCTTGTTGCAATCCGTGCTAAATTCTCCACATGCTTATAGTCAAAATAAAGCCTTCACCGAACATATTGTTGATGCCTTGATGCAATCTTATGAAGAAAAACTTGAGTTGAAAATTTCTATCCCTAGAAAACTCTATGATGAGTGGGAACCAACTATTAAAATTAAACTTAAAGATCATGAGTTTTATGCTTTGTGTGATTTGGGTGCTAGTGTCTCTACTATTCCCAAGACATTGTGTGATTTGCTAGATTTCCGTAATTTTGATGATTGCTCTCTAAACTTGCATCTTGTGGATTCCACTATTAAGAAACCTATGGGAAGGATTAATGATGTTCTTATTGTTGCAAATAGGAATTATGTGCCCGTAGATTTCATTGTTCTTGATATAGATTGCAATCCTTCTTGCCCTATTATTCTTGGTAGACCTTTCCTTAGAACGGTTTGTGCGATTATTGATATGAAGGAAGGGAATATTAGATTTCAATTTCCATTAAGAAGGCCATATGAAACTATCATGAGAGCCACATATGGATTGCCAACCAAAGATGGCAATACCTAGATCTATCCTCGCTTTTATGCCTAGCTAGGGGCGTTAAACGATAGCGCTTGTTGGGAGGCAACCCAATTTTATTTTTATTCCTTCCTTTTTGTGTTGGTGAACGTAGTAATTTCAAAAAATTTCCTACGCACACGCAAGATCGTGTGATGCATAGCAACGAGAGGGGAGAGTGTTGTCTACGTACCCAACGCAGACCGACTGCGGAAGCGCTGAGACGACGTAGAGGAAGTAGTCGTACGTCTTCACGATCCAACCGATCAAGCACCGAAACTACGGCACCTCCGAGTTCGAGCACACGTTCAGCTCGATGACGATCCCCGGACTCCGATCCAGCAAAGTGTCGGGGAAGAGTTCCGTCAGCACGACGGCGTGGTGACGATCTTGATGTACTATAGCAGCAGGGCTTTGCCTAAACTCCGCTACAATATTATCGAGGAATATGGTGGCAGGGGGCACCGCACACGGCTAAGGAATAGATCACGTGGATCAACTTGTGTGTCTAGAGGTGCCCCCTGCCCCCGTATATAAAGGATCCAAGGGGGAGGGCTGGCCGGCCAAGGAGGAGGGCGCAGGAGAGTCCTACTCCCTCTGGGAGTAGGATTCCCCCTCCCCCCAATCCTAGTTGGAATAGGATTCACGGAGGGGGAAAAGAGGAGGAGGGGGCCGGCCACCTCTCCTAGTCCTAATAGGACTAGGGGAAGGGGGAGGCGTGCAGCCCATCCAGGGCAGCCCCTTATCTTTTCCACTAAGGCCCATTATGGCCCATATAGCTCCCGGGGGGTTCCGGTAACCCTCCCGGTATTCCGGTAAAATCCCGATTTCACCCGGAACACTTCCGATATCCAAACATAGGCTTCCAATATATCAATCTTTACGTCTCGACCATTTTGAGACTCCTCGTCATGTCCGTGATCACATCCGGGACTCCGAACAACCTTCGGTACATCAAAATGCATAAACTCATAATAACTGTCATCTTAACGTTAAGCGTGCGGACCCTACGGGTTCGAGAACAATGTAGACATGATCGAGACACGTCTCCGGTCAATAACCAATAGCGGGACCTGGATGCCCATATTGGCTCCTACATATTCTACGAAGATCTTTATCGGTCAGACCGCATAACAACATACGTTGTTCCCTTTGTCATCGGTATGTTACTTGCCCGAGATTCGATCGTCGGTATCCAATACCTAGTTCAATCTCGTTACTGGCAAGTCTCTTTACTCGTTCCGTAATACATCATCTCACAACTAACATCTTTGTTACAATGCTTGCAAGGCTTATGTGATGTGTATTACCGAGAGGGCCCCAGAGATACCTCTCCGACAATCGGAGTGACAAAACCTAATCTCGAAATACGCCAACCCAACATGTACCATTGGAGACACCTGTAGTACTCCTTTATAATCACCCAGTTACGTTGTGACGTTTGGTAGCACCCAAAGTGTTCCTCCGGTAAACGGGAGTTGCATAATCTCATAGTTATAGGAACATGTATAAGTCATGAAGAAAGCAATAGCAACATACTAAACGATCAGGTGCTAAGCTAATGGAATGGGTCATGTCAATCAGATCATTCAACTAATGATGTGACCTCGTTAATCAAATAACAACTCATTGTTCATGGTTAGGAAACATAACCATCTTTGATTAACGAGCTAGTCAAGTAGAGGCATACTAGTGACACTTTGTTTGTCTATGTATTCACACATGTATTATGTTTCCGGTTAATACAATTCTAGCATGAATAATAAACATTTATCATGACTATAAGGAAATAAATAATAACTTTATTATTGCCTCTAGGGCATATTTCCTTCATTTTGCTCCTGCTTAGTAATAAATAAATTATTTAGCCTCTGTTTTGGTTGTGTTTTTTGTGTTTAATTAGTGTTTGTGCCAAGTAGAACCGCTGGGAAGACTTGGGGAAAGTCTTGTTGAACTTGCTGTAAAAAACAGAAACTTTTGCGCTCACGAGAACAGCTGTCTTTTATTTGAAGAGTGCCATTTAGTTAATTATTTTTTCAGATGATTAATAGATAGATTCCTCACGTCCAGCAATTTATTTTAGAATTTTTGTGGTTCCAGATCTTGCGCTAGCTACAGATTACCACAGACTGTTCTGTTTTTGACATATTTTGTTTTCCGTGTGTTGTTTGCTTATTTTGATGAATCTATGGCTAGTAAAATAGTTTATAATCCATAGAGAAGTTTGAATACAGTAGATTTAACACCAATATAAATAAAGAATGAGTTCATTACAGTACCTTGAAGTGTTCTTTTGTTTTATTTCGCTAATGGAGCTCACGAGTTTTCTATTTTGAGTTTTGTGTTCTGAAGTTTTCAAGTTTTGGGTGAATTCTTTTGATGGATTATGAAACAAGGAGTGGCAAGAGCCTAAGATTGGGGATGCCCATGGGACCCCCAAGATAATCCAAGGATACCCAGAAGTCAAAGCTTGGGGATGCCTCGGAAGGCATCCCCTCTTTCGTCCACTTCCATAGGTTATTTACTTGGAGCTATATTTTTATTCACCAACATGATATGTGTTTTGCTTGGAGCGTCTTGTATTATTTGTGTCTTCGTGTCTAGTATGCCACAAGCATCCTTGTTGTACACACCTTTCGAGAGTCACTTATATCTTTTGAGTGTTATAATTTTGCTCTATGTGCTTCACTAAGATCTTTTAGAGTACGGTGGTGGATTTGTTTTAAAGGAACTATTGATCTCTCATGCTTCACTTAAATTATTTTGAGAGTCTCTTAAAAGCATGGTAATTTGGTTAATAATAATATGCTTGGTATTCAAGATTTGTGAAACTTTCTTTTGAGTGTGTTGAATACTAAGAAAAGATTGAAGCTTGATAATTGTTTTGAGATATGGAGGTGATAATATTAAAGTCATGCTAGTTGAGTAGTTGTGAATTTAAAGAATACTTGTGTTAAAGTTTGTGATTCCCGTAGCATGCACGTATGGTGAACCGTTATGTGATGAAGTCGGAGCATGATTTATTTATTGATTGTCTTCCTTATGAGTGGCGGTCGGGGACGAGCGATGGTTTTTTCCTACCAATCTATCCCCCTGGGAGCATGCGCGTAATACTTTGCTTTGATAACTTCTAGATTTTTGCAATAAGTATATGAGTTCTTTATGACTAATGTTGAGTCCATGGATTATACGCACTCTCACCCTTCCACCTTTGCTAGCCTCTCTAATACTGCGCACCTTTCGCCGTTATCATACACCTACCATATACCTTCCTCAAAACAGCCACCATACCTACCTATTATGGCATTTCCATAGCCATTCCGAGATATATTGCCATGCAACTTTCCACCGTTCCGTTCATGACACATGCCATCATTGTCATATTGCATATCCCGGTACACCGCCGGATGTATTCACATAGAGTCATATTTTGTTCTAAGTATCGAGTTGTAATTGTTGAGTTGTAAGAAAAATAAAAGTGTGATGATCATAATTATTAGAGCATTGTCCCAGTGAGGAAAGGATGATGGAGACTATGATTCCCTCATAAGTCGGGATGAGACTCTGGACGAAAAATAAATAAAAGAGGCCAAAGAAGCCCAAATAAAAAAATAAAGAAAAGAGGCCATAAAAAAAGAGAAAAGGCCCAAATAAAAAATATATAAAAAAATATGAGAGAAAAAGAGAGAAGGGACAATGTTACTATCCTTTTACCACACTTGTGCTTCAAAGTAGCACCATGATCTTCATAGTAGAGAGTCTCTCATGTTATCACTTTCATATACTAGTGGGAATTTTACATTATAGAACTTGGCTTGTATATTCCAATGATGGGCTTCCTCAAATTGCCTAGGTCTTCATGAGCAAGCAAGTTGGATGCACACCCACTTAGTTTCTTTTCGAGCTTTCATATACTTATAGCTCTAGTGCATCTGTTGCATGGCAATCCCTACTCACTCACATTGATATCTATTGATGGGCATCTCCATAGCCCGTTGATACGCCTAGTTGATGTGAGACTATCTTCTCCTTTTTGTCTTCTCCACAACCACCATTCTATTCCACCTATAGTGCTATATCCATGGCTCACGCTCATGTATTGCGTGAAGATTGAAAAAAGTTTTGAAAAAGTTAGAGTATGAAACAATTGCTTGGCTTGGCATCGGGGTTGTGCATGATTTAAATACTTTGTGTGGTGAAGATAGAGCATAGCCAGACTATATGATTTTGTAGGGATAACTTTCTTTGGCCATGTTATTTTGAGAAGACATAATTGCTTTGTTAGTATGCTTGAAGTATTATTATTTTTATGTCAGTATAAACTTTTGTCTTGAATCTTTCTAATCTAAATATTCATACCACAATTAAGAAGATTTGCATTGAAATTATGCCAAGTAGCACTCCGCATGAAAAATTCTCTTTTTATCATTTACCTACTCGAGGACGAGCAGGAATTAAGCTTGGGGATGCCTGATACGTCTCCAACGTATCTATAATTTTTGATTGCTCCATGCTATATTATCTACTGTTTTGGACTATATTGGGCTTTATTTTCCACTTTTATATTATTTATGGGACTAACCTATTAACCGGAGGCCCAGCCCAGAATTGTTGTTTTTTGCCTACTTCAGTGTTTCGGAGAAACAGAATATCAAACGGAGTCCAAACGGAATAAAATCTTCGGGAACGTGATTTTCTCACCAAACGTGATCCAGGAGACTTGGACCCTACGCCAAGGAACAAAAGAGGAGGTCACGAGGGTGGGGGGCGCCCCCCCTAGGGCGCGCCCCTTGCCTCGTGGGCCCCTCGGTGCTCCACCGACGTACTTCTTCCTCCTATATATACACACGTACCCCCAAACGATCAGAACAGGAGCCAAAAACCTAATTCCACTGCCGCATCTTTATGTATCCACGAGATCCCATCTTGGGGCCTGTTTCGGAGCTCCGCCGGAGAGGGCCATCATCCCGGAGGGCTTCTACATCATCATAGCCTCTCTGATGAAGTGTGAGTAATTTACCTCAGACCTTCGGGTCCATAGTTAGTATCTAGATGGCTTCTTCTCTCTCTTTGAATCTCAATACAAGGTTCTCCCCCTCTCTTGTGGAGATCTATTCGATGTAATCTTCTTTTTGCTGTGTGTTTGTTGAGACCGATGAATTGTGGGTTTATGATCAAGTATATCTATGAATAATATTTGAATCTTCTCTGAATTCTTTTATGTATGATTGGTTATCTTTGCAAGTCTCTTCGAATTATCCATTTGGTTTGGCCAACTAGATTGGTAGTTCTTGCCATGGGAGAAGTGCTTAGCTTTGGGTTCGATCTTGCGGTGTCCTTTCCAAGTGACAGAAGGGGCAGCAAGGCACGTATTGCATCGTTGCCATCGAGGATAACAAGATGGGGTTTATTTCATATTGCATGAATTTATCTCTCTACATCATGTCATCTTGCTTAAGGCGTTACTCTGTTTTTAACTTAATACTCTAGATGCATGCTGGATAGTGGTCGATGAGTGGAGTAATAGTAGTAGATGCAGAATCGTTTCGATCTACTTGTCACGGACATGATGCCTATATACATGATCATGCCTAGATATTCTCATAACTATGCTCAATTCTGTCAATTGCTCAACAGTAATTTGTTCACCCACCATAGAATACTTATGCTCTTGAGAGAAGCCACTAGTGAAATCTATGGCCCCCGGGTCTATTCTCATCATATCAATCTCCATTACTTTAATCTTGCTTTGCTTTTTTTACTTTGCCTTTACTTTTTACTGTGCATCTTTATACCAAAAATACCAAAAATATTATATCTATCAGATCTCACTCTCGTAAGTGACCGTGAAGGGATTGACAACCCCTAATCGCGTTGGTTGCGAGTAGCTATCGTTTTGTGCAGGTACGAGGGACTTGAGCGTGGCCTCCTACTGGATTGATACCTTGGTTCTCAAAAACTGAGGGAAATATTTACGCTACTCTGCTGCATCATCCCTTCCTCTTCGGGGAAAACAAACACAAGCTCAAGACGTAGCAGGTAGCA
The DNA here is from genome assembly GCF_003073215.2 of Triticum urartu. Taxonomy (NCBI): domain Eukaryota; kingdom Viridiplantae; phylum Streptophyta; class Magnoliopsida; order Poales; family Poaceae; genus Triticum; species Triticum urartu. The sequence continues at coordinate 547,616,668 of NC_053022.1, forward strand.
AGAAGGATTTCTGGCGCCGTTGCCGGGGAGGTTCGCGCAAGACAAGTCAAGATTTGACTCCCGACAACGAGTCACTTGTGGCGCCGTTGCAAGTCAAGACATACCAAGTACCCATCACAAATCCTAATCTCAACATTACATTATTTGCCATTTGCCTCTCGTTTTCCTCTCCCCCACTTCACCATTGCTGTTTTATTCGCCCTCTCTCTCCATCCTCCCTCTCTTTCTCTATTTGCCTCTTTTTGCCCATTTCTTGTTTGCTTGTGTGTTGGATTGCTTGCTTGACACGATGGCTCCAGATAATACTAAATTGTGTTACTTCACCAATACCAACAACAATGATTTCCTTTGCACTCCAATTGCTCCTCTTACAGATACTGAATCTTGTGAAATCAATGCTTGTTTGTTGAATCTTGTCATGAAAGATCAATCCGCCGGCCTTCCTAGTGAAGATGCCGCTACCCATCTGAATAGCTTCGTTGATTTATGTGATATGCAAAAGAAGAAGGATGTGGATAATGATATTGTTAAATTGAAGCTATTCCCTTTTTCGCTTAGAGATCGTGCTAAAGCTTGGTTTTCGTCCTTGCCTAAAAATAGTATTGATTCGTGGAATAAGTGCAAAGATGCTTTTATCTCTAAGTATTTTCCTCCCGCTAAGATCATCTCTCTTAGAAATGATATTATGAATTTTAAGCAACTTGATCATGAACATGTTGCACAAGCTTGGTAGAGGGTGAAATTAATGATACGTAATTGCCCTACACATGGTTTGAATTTGATGATTATACAAAAAATTTATGCCGGATTGAATTTTGCTTCTAGAAATCTTTTAGATTCGGCCGTGGGAGGCACTTTTATGGAAAACTCTTTAGGAGAAGCTACTAAACTCCTAGATAATATTATGGTTAATTATTCTCAATGGCACACTGAAAGATCTACTAATAAGAAAGTGCATGCGATAGAAGAAATTAATGTTTTGAGTGGAAAGATGGATGAACTTATGAAATTATTTGCTAATAGAAGTGTTTCTTCTGATCCTAATGATATGCCTTTGTCTACTTTGATTGAGAATAATAATGAATATATGGATGTGAATTTTGTTGGTAGGAATAATTTTGGTAATAACGCGTATAGAGGAAACTTTAATCCTAGGCCGTATCCTAGTAATTCCTATAATAATTATGGTAATTCCTACAACAATTCTTATGGAAATTATAATAATATTCCGTCTGATTTTGAATCTAATATTAAAGAATTTATTACTTCGCAAAAGAATTTCAATGCTTTGATTGAAGAAAAATTGCTTAAGATTGATTAGTTGGCTAGGAACGTTGATAGAATTTCTCTTGATGTTGATTCTTTGAAACTTAGATCTATTCCACATAAGCATGATATCAATGAGTCTCTCAAAGCCATGATAATTTCCATTGATGAGTGCAAAGAAAGAACCGCTAGGATGCATGCTAAGAAAGATTGCTTTATAAAAGCGTGTTCTTCTAGTTTCCATGATAATAAAGATGAAGATCTAAAAGTTATTGATGTGTCCCCTATTAAATATTTGTTTTGCAATATGAATCTTGATAATGATGGTGCTGAATATGATCCACCTTTACCTAGACGGCGTTCCAAAAGTTTGGAGTCTTTAGATCTTGATGCTAAAATTGTTAAAAGTGGGATTGAAGAAGTCAAAACTTTAAATATTAATGAACCCACTATTTCGGATTTATGGAATTCAATTATGATAATTGCTATTTGATAGATTGTATTTCCTTGTTGCAATCTGTGCTAAATTCTCCTCATGCTTATAGTCAAAATAAAGATTTTACTAAACATATCATTGATGCTTTGATGCAATCTTATGAAGAAAAACTTGAGTTGGAAGTTTCTATCCCTAGAAAACTTTATGATGAGTGGGGACCTAGTATTAAAATTAAAATTAAAGATCATGAATGCTATGCTTTGTGTGATTTGGGTGCTAGTGTTTCCACAATTCCAAAGACTTTGTGTGATTTGCTAGGTTTCTGTGATTTTGATGATTGCTCTTTAAACTTGCACCTTGCGGATTCCACTATTAAGAAACCTATGGGAAGAATTAATGATGTTCTTATTATTGCAAATAGGAATTATGTGCCCGTAGATTTTATTTTTCTTGACATATATTGCAATCCTTCATGTCCTATTATTCTTGGTAGACCTTTCCTTAGAACGATTGGTGCTATTATTGATATGAAGGAAGGGAATATTAGATCCCAATTTCCATTAAGGAAAGGCATGGAACACTTTCCTAGAAAGAAAATTAAATTACCTTATGAATCTATTATGAGAGCCACTTATGGATTGCCTACCAAAGATGGCAATACCTAGATCTATCCTTACTTTTATGCCTTGCTAGGGGCGTTGAACGATAGCGCTTGTTGGGAGGCAACCCAATTTTATTTTTATTCCTTGCTTTTTGCTCCTGTTTAGTAATAAATAATTTATCTAGCCTCTGTTTTGGTTGTGTTTTTGTGTTTAGTTAGTGTTTGTGCCAAGTAGAACCATTGGGAAGACTTGGGGAAAGTCTTTCTAATCTTGCTGTAAAAAACAGAAACTTTAGTGCTCACGAGAATTGCTGACATTTTTATTTGGAAAGTGATATTTAGTTAATTCTTTTTGCACATGATTAATAGATAAATTCGTCACGTCCAGAAATTTATTTTAGAATTTTTTGGGATTCCAGATCTTGCGTTAGCTACAGATTACTACAGACTGTTCTGTTTTTGACAGATTCTGTTTTTCGTGTGTTGTTTGCTTATTTTGATGAATCTATGGCTAGTAAAATAGTTTATAAACCATAGAGAAGTTGGAATACAGTAGGTTTTAACACCAATATAAATAAAGAATGAGTTCATTACAGTACCTTGAAGTGGTGTTTTGTTTTCTTTCGCTAACAGAGCTCACGAGATTTTCTACTTTAAGTTTTGTGTTGTGAAGTTTTCAAGTTTTGGGTAAAAGATTTGATTGATTATGGAACAAGGAGTGGAAAGAGTCTAAGCTTGCGGATGCTCATGGCACCCCAAGATAATCTAAGGACACCCAAAAGCCAAAGCTTGGGGATGTCCCGGAAGGCATCCCCCCTTTCGTCTACTTCCATCGGTAACTTTACTTGGAGCTATATTTTTATTTACCACGTGATATGTGTTTTGCTTGGAGCGTCTTGTATTATTTGAGTCTTTATTTGTTAGTTTTCCACAATCATCCTTGCTGTACAGACCTTTTGAGAGAGACACACATGATTCGGAAATTGTTAGAACTAGTGGTGTGACCCGCGCATTTGCGCGGCTAGATTTTGTCTTATGTTTTCTTCCATTTATATCTTCATTTGTACTATATTAGACTTGATATATACTCATTTTACAGTATGTACCCACATAAAATTCATATTTCTATTGTAGTCACACGTGTTACAGGAGCAAGATTTTTCACCTTTCGAAACCTTCATCGTAAGTCTCATCTATGGTTTTAGGCATAGAGATTTTAGTTTGGTTCCGATGAATGCACCGTGTTATGCCTATTAAGATTACCATAACATTTATACATAGTTAATTTTCAGATTCTACTACTTATTGTTTCTAAAAAGTTTAATATTAGTTGCTACTAAATTGTTACATTTTGGTCATTTTTCCCTTTGCATCAACTTTACATGCGGGTGTGGCACCCTATTTTGTTTCACTATTGGTTTTGGAAAGTCCACCATGCTTGACCGCAATATTTTTGGTGCTCTCTTTAATGACAAATCTTCTATTGCGTGGGTTGAGCAGTTCACCGTGAGGTCGGCCATTCTCACCCCTTGATGTCTTAACATTCAGTATTTAAGGTTTCATCTAACAACATTTTTTTCTTGCTTTGTTGGTACATTTTGCTAGCTCACAAAAATAATATTTTGAAATTGATCCGCCTATTTTTCCTAAACAATGCCATGCATGTCGTATATCCAATGCTTATGCATGTATATACTCTTTGGTTCTCCCTAGATATTGTGAAACCTATCTCTCATCACTATTATTTTCATTAGAGAGGTTGGCCGCTAATTCTGCATGACTCGCCTCATCTTTCTCATGCCTGGATTTTTTCACCTTGTCTTCTTACTAACCGTCGCACATGCCTTTAGCCTGGTTATCATATGTATATAATTTTTTATTCACCATAAGGTGCCCCTTTTTTTGTGCTATAAGCCAATATGAACTGTGTGTGGCCGCTAATTGTTTCTTGAAGATAGAGTCTGACTGGAATTTTGTTCTGAAATTTGAAAATACATTTTTTTCATTGCCAGAAACTTCTGAAAGCTATTCAATACGTATATATCTTTAAATTTTGTTAAGGGTGTACTAAATATAGTTGAAATCACTTTTGAAAAATTTGAAATATTGGAAGTACTATTTATTTCTTTTTTAAAAGTCATTGTCAGAGCCTGGGCTCCAAATTTATGCGTGACATGGCTCGTATTTCTCCTACTCTATTTTCTAAGTTTGTGAACGTAGAGTCTGGTCGGAATTGTGTTTTGCAGCTCGGGGTCTAGTGGGCTTAGTTTTCAAAAAATTAGTTGGATATAGATTATCTGACAGGAAAAACAATTCTTAAAAGCAATTCAGTACTCTAACTGGCAAAAATTCTTGAAAGTAATTCACAAGTATATTTTGGCTGGCAAAAATTCCATAAAAAAGAAATTTCACATGTATATATGGATATGTTTGACGTATGTGTAAATTGTTCGTTTGTAGATACAATATAATTTATATATTTTTATTAACGTTTTTTATATTTAAATTAAATATTTTTATTAACGTTTTTTAATTTTAATTTAAATATTTTTTTGATTCATTGTAGATCTAGCTCTAAATTTATGCTTGGCTCGATTCCAATTAACACCATGGCTCTACAAAATCGTTTGCCACCAGCATGCTTACATCATTTTCCCCCTAAAAAACAGAACGTGCTTTCATCTTGTGTGGTTGGGCCCGCAAAAAAATTATTGTATGGCTGGGCCACGGACGTCTTGAACGCCTTGTTTTTTCTTTAAAGAAGTGAGACATTTCGGCTCTTTGTGTGGCCGGGCTTTGCTTTTTCTTTAGGCACAGTCAGTTTGGTTGGGATTGTTTCTTAGGTGATTGGCGCTCTGTTTTGATACGCTGCCGGTGTCCGATTGAAGTACACCAGAAAAAAGTCTGATTGTTTCCAAATAAAAGAGTCTGATTAAAGTGCATGCACACGGTAATATCCCTTTGCATGAAGAACCGTAATGGATTATGGCTCTATGTTAGGACATATTATTTTTTTATACGACTTGCTTTCCAATTTGTACACATAATTTGATGCACGTGTCAAATATTGCACATAATATTTTAGGCAGCATAATTTTTTTCTGAGTCTAGTCATCATTGGTATATATCCACGTGACAGTCCACTATTGTTACATACGTGTTAAATCTGTGTAACGTAAATACTTTTAAATCTCAGCCATTATTATTTTGATCAAATGGTGGAAATAATATTAGCATATGTGGACAAACGTTATGGCTTCTTTGACTCTTGTTTTAATTATATAATAGATAGATACTCTATGTACTTCACTTATATCTTTTGAGTTATATAGTTTTTGCTCTAGTGCTTCACTTATATCTTTTAGAGCACGTCGGTGGATTTGTTGTATAGAAACTATTGTTCTCTCATGCTTCACTTAGATTATTTTGAAAGTTGTAACACCCCGGATATAACTTTCCCTATTTATACTCCAACTCTTGCCGTTTCCGGCGTTAAGTTATATTTATTTCCTCGGGTTCGGGTTTTGTCTCCGTGTGTTTTTATCGTTGTCATGCATCTCATATCATGTCATCATGTGCATTACATTTGCATACGTGCTCATCTCAGGCATTCGAGCATTTTTCCCGTTGTCCGTTTTGTATTCCGGCGCTTCGTTCTCCTCTGGTGGTCATTTCTAGCCTTCTTTCGTGTGTGGGGATTAAATATTTCCGGATTGGACCGAGACTTGCCAAGCGGCCTTGGTTTACTACCGGTAGACCGCTTGTCAAGTTTCGTATCATTTGGACTTCGTTGGATACTCCAACGGTTAACCGAGGGACCGAAAAGGCCTCGTGTGTGTTGCAGCCCAACACCCCTCCAATTTGGTCCAAAACCCACCTAACTCTGCTCCATCATCTAGAGCGTTCGATCACGATCGCGTGGCCGAAAACCGCACCTCATTTGGACTCTCCTAACTCCCTCTATGCCTATATATACACCCTCTCCAAATCCGGATCTTTCTCCCCCCCCGAAACCCTAAAAAAATCATCATCGTCGCCGCCGGACAGCTTCCCCCACCGACGGACGTGTCCGTTGCACCTCGCCGCCGCCACGTGGCGCCTCCCTATTGGCCGCCACCCGTGCCCACTTCGCCGCACTGCGCGGGCCCGCTCGGCCCGTGGCCGGCCCCCACGGCCCAGCGCGCCGCCGCCCGCCTCCTCTCCCGTCCACCGCCTCGCGTCGCCTCCCTCACCTGCCGCGCCGCGCCGCCCCGCTCCGCCCGAGCCGCCGCCCGCCGCCTCACTCGCCGCGCCGCCTCGCCGACGTCGGCCGCCGCCTCCTCCGGATCGCCCGCCGCCTCACCGACGCCGGCCGCCACCTCCGCCGCCTCGCCGCGTCCGCGCCACCTCGCCGCCCTCCCTCGTCCTTCTCCGTCGACCCCGGCCGCCGTCGCCTCGCCGGAGTGCGTGCCCAGGTCAACCTCGATCCGTGCGCCGATCTGGATCCGGATCCGTGAACAGTAAACCCTAGGGGTAAAAATTTCGTCTAAGTCCTAGAACTGCAGATCCAAGTGCCTCTGTTCGTAGCTCCATAACTTTGCATCCGTAGCTCCGATTCATGCATATGGCATATCAAAATGTTCATCTCGGAGAGTACATCATTACATTCCATTGCATCATTTTCATTTGAGCTCATCTTGAGGCCCGAAATGCTGTTAGAAGTGGGCTACTTGAGTTAATTGCCAGATCTGTTACTCCGTTTAGCACTTTTGTCTTTTTTGCCATGATTAATGTGTGCATGATATGCCCGTGAGTTCTACTTATGTTTTGTTAAGGGTTTTGTCATCTTCCCAGAGGTGCAATCCATGTATTTTTAGGATGTGTGTGGTGACTTGTGCAAGCTTGCAAAGTGGTGCACTTGCTAATTCTGTTTTCAGGGACTTAGTGATTTCACTAAGTCCTGGAGCTGTTTATCTCATGTTGCCATATGTTCATGTTGTTTCCTAGTGATCCATGCCTCTTTTGAGGATGATCAGTAAGGGAGTTTTGTTAATATTGCAGTGCTCTATCGATCCATGTCTTTGTTTGCATTTATGGAGCACCCTAGCTTGAGTCAATCGAGCTGTACTTTTGCTACTTTGTGAATCTGGGCAGATTGTCAACTTGTTTGCAATTTTGCCGGTGATGTTGTAGTTGATCCGTGCATGCTATGCTATTGTTCTTGACATGTCTAGCTTGCATTTTGTGCCTTCTTGATGGGTGTATGCTTTCCTTGCCATGACTTGCTCTGTAGTGAGTGCATCGAGCTCGTAAACATGCCTACTTGAGTTATATTTCAGCATGTGTCAGTTTTTCACTAAGTCTGAAACTGATTATGTTTTTGCTATGTTCACATGCTTGCAATTGTATTTTCTAATCCCTTTTGGCTCAAGGTCACTAAGGGACTTTTGTTAAGATCTTTGAGTAGCTCCATGCCATGCTTTACTTTGCCATGTTCAGGTCCTGTAGCATGTAGTTTTGTTGCTCCGAAGAGGGCTACCTGATCCGAAATTCCAGACAAGTGTTGATTTCGCTAAGTCTGAGATCTATTTGCCATTTGCATTTTTGCCATGCTTGTTTGAACCTGTTAATGGATGATTTGGCCGTAGCTCAGTGCTAGACTTTTGTTAAGCATCTTGTGTGCATCCCTGCCATGTATTTTTTTGTCATGTTTGGGTGCTGTAGCATGTTCATCCCATTGCATTTAGATGCCTACTTGCTGTAAATCGCAGACCGGTGTCATTTGAATCGCTTGCCATTTCCAAACCGTAACTCCGATTCCGGCGTTCTTTATATCGTTTTCAAGCGATTTCGTCTCATCTTTCCAGTGGCACACTTGGTTTTACAAGTTGAGGCCAGGTTCATGCATTTCCTATCATATCTTGCATTTTGCATCCCGCATCGCATCCCGCATAGCATATCATCTTTGCATTGTGTTGTTTGAGTTTGCACGTGGTTGATTATGTCCTTGTTGCTTGTTTGTCTTGTTTGGGTAGAGCCGGGAGACGAGTTCGCTAATGAGGAGCCCGTTGAGTTTGCTTTCGAGGATCCAGTCAACTCTGACAACTGTGCAGGCAAGATGATCATACCCTCGAAATCACTACTATCTTTGCTATGCTAGTTTGCTCGCTCTTTTGCTATGCCATTGCTACGATGCCTACCACTTGCTTGCAAGCCTCCCAAATTGCCATGTCAAACCTCTAACCCACCAATGTCCTAGCAAACCGTTGATTGGCTATGTTACCGCTTTGCTTAGCCCCTCTTATAGCGTTGCTAGTTGCAGGTGAAGATTGGAGGCCGTTCCTTGTTGGAACGTATATTTTACTTGTTGGGGATATCATTATATTGCTATGTTATCTTAATGCATCTATATACTTGGTAAAGGGTGGAAGGCTCGGCCTCTTGCCTTGTGTTTTGTTCCACTCTTGCCGCCCTAGTTTCCGTCATATTGGTGTTATGTTCCCGGATATTGCGTTCCTTACGCGGTTGGGTTATAATGGGAACCCCTTGATAGTTCGCCTTGATTAAAGCTTTTCCAGCAATGCCCAACATTGGTCTTACCATTCGCCACCTAGCCTTTTCTTTCCCTTGGGTTCTGCAGACTCAAGGGTCATCTTATTTTAACCCCCCCGGGCCAGTGCTCCTCTGAGTGTTGGTCCCACCGAGTGATGTCCGGGGCTACCAGGGACAACTCTGGGCTGGCCTACCCGACGTCTGGCTCATCTGAGTGTGCCCTGAGAAAGAGATATGTGCAGTTCCTATCGGGATTTGTCGGCACATTCGGGCGGTGTTGCTGGACTTGTTTTAACCTGTCGAAGTGTCTTGAATTACCGAGATACCGAGTCTGATCGGAACGTCTTGGGAGGAGGTCTATTCCTTCATTGACCGTGAGAGCTTGTCATGGGCTAAGTTGGGACTCCCCTACAGGGATTTGAACTTTCAAAAGCCGTGCCCGCGGTTATGGGCAGATGGGAATTTGTTAATGTCCGGTTGTAGATAACTTGAACCTTAACTTAATTAAAATGAATCAACTGAGTGTGTTACCGTGATGGCCTCTTCTCGGCGGAGTCCGGGAAGTGGACACGGTGTTGGAGTAATGTTTGCGCAGGTTGCTCCCTAGTTTCTCGCTCGCGCTTTGCCTCCTCTTCTCGCTCTCTTTTGCGAATAAGTTAGCCACCATATTTGCTAGTCGCTTGCTGCAGCTCCACTCATATTTTACCTTGCCATTCCTATAAGCTTAAATAGTTTTGATCGCGAGGGTGCGAGATTGCTGAGTCCCTGTGGCTCACAGATTACTATTATACCAGATGCAGGGCCTGATGATTCCGCTCCAGGAGACGCGTATGAGCTCAAGTGGGAGTTCGACGAAGACTCTCAACGTTACTATGTTTCCTTTCCCGATGATCAGTAGTGGTGCCCAGTTGGGGGTGAACGGGACCGTTGTCGCATGTTGGGTTCACTTTTTTTTTTGCGCCGTAGTCGGGCCATGAGTGTTTGGATGATGTAATGTTATTTATGTACTTGATTGACGTGGCGAGTGTAAGCCAACTATGTTATCTCCCCTTTATTATTTATATTACATGGGATGTTGTGAGGATTGCCTAACTTGCGACATATGCCTTCAATGCGATTATGCCTCTAAGTCGTGCCTCGACACGTGGGAGATATAGTCGCATCGAGGGTGTTACAAAAGTCCTACAAAACAGCATGGTAATTTGCTTTAATTATGTTAGTCATTCAAGATTAATAAATTTTTTCTTATGAGTGTGTTGAATACTATGAGAAGTTTGATACTTGATAATTGTTTTGAGGTATGGAGATGGTAATATTGGAGTCATGCTAGTCGAGTAGTTATGAATTTGAGAAATACTTGTGTTAAAGTTTGTGATTCCCGTAGCATGCACGTATGGTGAACCGTTATGTGATGAAGTCGGGGCATGATTTATTTATTGATTGTCTTCCTTATGAGTGGCGGTCGGGGACAAGCGATGGTCTTTTCCTACCAATATATCCCCCTAGGAGCATGCGCGTAATACTTTGCTTTGATAACTTGTAGGTTTTTGCAATAAGTATATGAGTTCTTTATGACTAAGGTTGAGTCCATGGATCATACGCACTTTTCTTCCTTTCACCATTGCTAGCCTCTCTAATACCGCGCACCTTTCGCCGGTATCATACACCCACCATATACCTTCATCAAAATAGCCACCATACCTACCTATCATGGCATTTCCATAGCCATTCCGAGAAATATTGCCATGCAACTTTCCACCGTTCTGTTTACTATGACACGCTTCATCATTATCATATTGCTTTGCATGGTCATGTAGTTGACATTGTATTTGTGGCAAAGCCACCGTTCATAATTATTTCATACATGTCACTCTTGATTCATTGCATATCCTGGTACACCGCCGGAGGCATTCACACAGAGTCATACTTTGTTCTAAGTATCGAGTTGTAATTGTTGAGTTGTAAGTAAATAAAAGTTTGATGATCATCATTTTTAGATCATTGTCCCAGTGAGGAAAGGATGATGGAGACTATGATTCCCTCACAAGTCGAGATGAGACTCCAGACGAAAAATAAAATAAATAAAAAATAAAAAAGAGGCCAAAGAAGCCCAAATAAAAAAAGAGGCCATAAAAAAGGAAAAGGCCCAAATAAAAAAATGAGAGAAAAAGAGAGACGGGACAATGCTACTATCATTTTACCACACTTGTGTTTCAAAGTAGCACCATGATCATCATAATAGAGGGTATCATATGTTATCACTTTCATATACTAGTGGGAATTTTTCATTATAGAACTTGGCTTGTATATTCCAATGATGGGCTTCCTCAAAATGCCCTAGGTCTTCGTGAGCAAGCGAGTTGGATGCACACCCACTTAGTTCCTTTTGTTGAGCTTTCATATACTTATAGCTCTAGTGCATCTGTTGCATGGCAATCCCTACTCACTCACATTGATATCTATTGATGGGCATCTCCATAGCCCGTTGATACGCCTAGTTGATGTGAGACTATCTTTCCCCTTTTTTTGTCTCCTCCACAACCACCATCCTATTCCACCTAAAGTTCTATGTCCATGGCTCACACTCATGTATTGCATGAAGATTGAAAAAGTTTGAGAACACCAAAAGTACGAAACAATTGCTTGGCTTGTCATCGGGGTTGTGCATGATTTAAATACTTTGTGTGGTGAAGATAGAGCATAGCTAGACTATATGATTTTGTAGGGATAACTTTCTTTGGCCATGTTATTTTGATGAGACATAATCGCTTAGTTAGTATGCTTGAAGTATTATTATTTCTATGTCAATATTGAACTTTTGTCTTGAATCTTTCAGATCTGAATATTCATACCACAATTAAGAAGAATTACATTGAAATTATGCCAAGTAGCATTCCACATCAAAATTATGTTTTAATCATTTATCTACTCGAGGACGAGCAGGAATTAAGCTTGGGGATGCTTGATACGTCTCCAACGTATCTATAATTTTTTATTGTTCCATGCTATATTATATTCTGTTTTGGACATTATTGGGCTTTATTATACACTTTTATATTATTTTTGGGACTAACCTATTAACTGGAGGCCCAGCCCAGAATTGCTGATGTTTTTGCCTATTTTAGGGTTTCGAAGAAAAAGAATATCAAACTGAGTCCAAACGGAATGAAACCTTCGGGAACGTGATTTTCGGAACGAACATGATCCAGAGGACTTGGACCCTACGTCAAGCAATCAACGAGGAAGGCACGAGGTAGGGGGGCGCGCCTACCCCCCAGGCACGCCCTCCACCCTCATGGGCCCCCTGTTGCTCCATCGACGTACTCCTTCCTCCTATATATACCTACGTACCCCCAAACTACCTGATACGTAGCCAAAACCCAAATTCCATCGCCGTAACTTTCTGTATCCACGAGATCCCATCTTGGGGCCTTTTCCAGAGCTCCGCTGGAGGGGGCAACGATCATGGAGGGCTTCTACATCAACACCATAGCCCCTCCGATGAAGTGTGAGTAGTTTACTTCAGACCTACGGGTCCATAGTTATTAGCTAGATGGTTTCTTCTCTCTTTTTAGATCTCAACACAAAGTTCTCCCCCTCTCTTGTGGAGATCTATTCGATGTAATCTTCTTTTGCGGTGTGTTTGTTGAGATCGATGAATTGTGGGTTTAAGATCAAGTTTATCTATGAAGAATATTTGAATCTTCTCTGAATTCTTTTATGTATGATTGGTTATCTTTGCAAGTCTCTTTGAATTATCAGTTTGGTTTGGCCTACTAGATTGATCTTTCTTGCAATGGGAGAAGTGCTTAGCTTTGGGTTCAATCTTGCGGTGTCCTTTCCGGGTGACAGTAGGGGCAGCAAGGCACGTATTGTATTGTTGCCATCGAGGATAACAAGATGGGCTTTATATCATATTGCATGTGTTTATCCCTCTACATAATGTCATCTTGCTTAAAGCGTTACTCTGTTCTCTTGAACTTAATACTCTAGATGCATGCTGGATAGCGGTCGATGTGTGGAGTAATAGTAGTAGATGCAGGCAGGAGTCGGTCTACTTGTCTCGGACGTGATGCCTATATACATGATCTTAGCTAGATATTCTCATAACTATGCTCAATTCTGTCAATTGCTCAACATTAATTTGTTCACCCACCATAAATACTTATGTTCTTGAGAGAAGCCACTAGTGAAACCTATGGCCACTGGGTCTATCTTCCATCATATTAATCTTCCAATACTTAGTTATTTCCTTTGCCATTTATTTTACTTTGCATCTTTATCATAAAAATACCAAAAATATTATCTTATCATATCTATCAGATCTCACTCTTGTAAGTGACCGTGTAGGGATTGACAACCCCTTATCGCGTTGGTTGCGAGGATTTATTAGTTTGTGTAGGTGCGAGGGACTTGTGCGTGACCTCCTACTGGATTCAATGAAAATCTTTTGTGTAGGAGTTCATATCCGATCTAGGTGCCATACCTCGTTCATCGGGTCCAATGAAAATCTTTTGTGACAATACTGGTGCAATTGCCTTGGCAAAGGAATCCAGATTTCACAAGAGAACCAAACACATCAAGAGACGCTTCAATTCCATCCGCGATCAAGTCCAGGTGGGACACATAGAGATTTGCAAGATACATACGGATCTGAATGTTGCAGACCCGTTGACGAAGCTACTTTCACGAGCAAAACATGATCAGCACCAAGACGCCATGGGTGTTATAATCATTACTATGTAATCTAGATTATTGACTCTAGTATGCAAGTGGGAGACTGAAGGAAATATGCCCTAGAGGCAATAATAAAGTTATTATTTATTTCCTTATATCATGATAAATGTTTATTATTCATGCTAGAATTGTATTAACCGGAAACATGATACATGTGTGAATACATAGACAAAAGAGTGTCACTAGTATGCCTCTACTTGACTAGCTCGTTGATCAAATATGGTTATGTTTCCTAACCATAGACATGAGTTGTCATTTTATAAACGGGATCACATCATTAGAAGAATGATGTGATTGACTTGACCCATTTCGTTAGCTTAGCACTTGATCATTTTAGTTTACTGCTATTGCTTTCTTCATGACTTATACATGTTCCTATGACTATGAGATTATGTAACTCCCGATTGCCGGAGGAACACTTTGTGTGCTACGAAACATCACAACATATCTGGGTGATTATAAAGGTGCTCTACAGGTGTCTCCGATGTTACTTGTTGAGTTGGCATAGTTCAAGATTATGATTTTTCACTCCGATTGTCGGAGAGGTATCTCTGGGCCCACTCGGTAATGCACATCACTATAAGCCTTGCAAGCATTGTAACTAATGAGTTAGTTGCGAGATGATGCATTACAGAACGAGTAAAGAGACTTGCCGGTAACAAGATTGAACTAGGTATTGAGATACCGATGACCGAATCTCGGGCAAGTAACATACCGATGACAAAGGGAACAATGTATGCTGTTATGCGGTTTGACCGATAAAGATCTTCGTAGAATATGTGGGAGCCAATATGAACATCCAGGTTCCGCTATTGGTTATTGACCGGAGACATGTCTCGGTCATGTCTACACAGTTCTCGAACCCGTAGGGTCCGCACGCTTAAAGTTCGGTGACCATCGGTATTATGAGTTTTTGTGTTTTGATGTACCGAAGGTAGTTCGGAGTCCCGGATATGATCACGGACATTACAAGGAGTCTCGAAATGGTCGATACGTAAAGATCCATATATTGGACGACTATATTCTAACACCGGAAGTGTCCGGGTGATTTCGGAGAAAACCGAAGTGCCGAAGGGTTACCGGACCCCCCCCCTCGGGAGAAATAATGGGCCTTATGGGCCTTAGTGGAGAGAGAGAGGTCTGGCCTAGGGCAGGCCGCGCACCCCTCCCCCTCTAGTCAGAATTGGACTAGGAGAGGGGGGGGGGGCGCCCCCCTTTCCTTCTCCCTCTCCCCCTTCCTTTCCCCCTCCTAGTAGGAGTAGGAAAGAGGGGAGTCCTACTCCTACTAGGAGGAGGACTCCTCCTCCTGGCGCGCCCCATAGGGCCGGCCGGCCTCCCCCTTGCTCCTTTATATACGGGGGCAGGGGGCACCTCTAGACACACAAGTTGATCATTGATCCCTTAGCTGTGTGCGGTGCCCCCTCCACCATAATCCACCTCGATCATATCGTAGCAGTGCTTAGGGGAAGACCTGCGTCAGTAGCAACATCATCACCGTCAACACGCCGTAGTGCTGACGGAACTCTCCCGTGAAGCTCTGCTGGATCGGAGTTCGTGGGACGTCATCGAGCTGAACGTGTGCTGAACTCGGAGGTGCCGTGCGTTTGGTACTTTGGTCGGTCGGATCGTGAAGATGTTCGACTACATCAACCGCGTTCTCATAACGCTTCCGCTTACGGTCTACGAGGGTACGTGGACGATACTCTTCCCTCTCGTTGCTATGCATCACCATGATCTTGCGTGTGCGTAGGATTTTTTTTGAAATTACTACGTTCCCCAACAGTGGTATCAGAGCCTGGTTTATGCGTAGATGTTATATGCATGAGTAGAACACAAGTGATTTGTGGGCGATACAAGTCATACTGCTTACCATCATGTCATACTTTGGTTCGGCGATATTGTTGGATGAAGCGGCCCTGATAACCCACAAGTATAGGGGATCACAACAGTTTTCGAGGGCAGAGTATTCAACCCAATTTATTGATTCGACACAAGGGGAGCCAAAGAATATTCTCAAGTATTAGCAGCTGAGTTTTCAATTCAACCACACCTGGAAACTTAATATCTGCAGCAAAGTGTTTAGTAGCAAAGTAATATGATAGTAGTGGTAACGGTAGCAAAAGGTAACAATAGTAAAAGTAATGTTTTTGGTATTTTGTAGTGAAAGTTTTTCTTCATAAGATTGCATCAAAGCATCAACGATATGTTTAGTAAACACTTCATTTTGACTAAGCATGGGGAGAATTTAGCACAGATTGCAACAAGGAAATACAATCAATCAAAGAGCAATTTTCATAGTTAAATTCCTTGAAATCCATAATAGTGGGTTTAGCAACATCTAGGGTTTTAATTTCTTCAATCCCACTTTTATCAAATTTAGCATCAAGATCAACAAATTCCGAATTCTTGGAACGCCTTCTAGGTAAAGGTGGATCATATTCACTCCCATCATTATCAAGATTCATATTACAAAACAAAGATTTAATAGGGACACATCAATAACTTTTAGACCATCATCTTTATTTTCATAGCAACTAGAAGAACACACTCTTATAAAGGCATCTTTCTTAGCACGCATCCTAGCGGTTCTTTCTTTGCACTCATCAATGGAAATTCTCATGGCTTTGAGAGACTAATTGATATTATGCTTAGGTGGAATAGATCTAAGTTCCAAAGAATCAACATCAAGAGAAATTCAACGTTCCTAGCCAAATCATCAATCTTAAGCAATTGTTCTTCAATCATAGCATTAAAATTCTTTTGCGAAGTAATAAATTATTTAATATTAGATTCAAAATCAGAGGGCATCTTATTATAATTTCCATAAGAATTGTTGTAGTAATTACCATAATTATTAGAGGGGTTACTAGGATAAGGCCTAGGATTAAAATTTCCTCTATACGCATTGTTACCAAAATTGTTCCTACCAACAAAATTCACATCCATAGATTCATTATTATTCTCAATCAAAGTAGACAAGGGCATATCACTAGGATTAGAAGAAACACTCTTATTAGCAAATAATTTCATAAGTTCATCCATCTTTCCACTGAAAACATTAATTTCTTCTATCGCATGCACCTTTTTATTAGTAGATCTTTCAGTATGCCATTGAGAATAATTAACCATAATATTATCTAGGAGTTTAGTAGCTTCTCCTAAAGTGATTTCCATAAAAGTGCCTCCCTTGGCCGAATCTAAAAGATTTCTAGAAGCAAAATTCAATCCAGCATAAAATTTTGTATAATCATCCACAAATTTAAACCATGAGTAGGGCAATTACGTATCATTAATTTCATTCTCTCCCAAGCTTGTGCAACATGTTCATGATCAAGTTGCTTAAAATTCATAATATCGTTTCTAAGAGAGATGATCTTAGCGGGAGGAAAATACTTAGAGATAATAGCATCTTTGCACTTGTTCCATGAATTAATGCTATTTTTAGGCAAAGACAAAAACCAAGCTTTAGCACGATCTCTAGGCGAAAAAGGAAATAGCTTCAATTTAACAATATCATTATCCACATCTTTCTTCTCTTGCATGTAACACAAATCAACGAAGCTATTTAGATGGGTAGCGACATCTTCACTAGGAAGGCCGGAGAACGGATCTTTCATGACAAGATTCAGCAAAGCAGCATTAATTTCACAAGATTCAGTATCAGTAAGAGGAGCAATCGGGGTGCTAATAAAATCATTATTGTTGGTATTGGTGAAGTCACACAATTTAGTATTATCTTGAGCCTTCGTGACAAGCAAGTAAACTAACACACAAGCAAACAAAAAGCAAGCGGGCAAAAAGAGGCAAATAGAGAGGGAGGATAGAGAGAGAGAGAGGGCGAATAAAACGGCAAGGGTGAAGTGGGGGGAGAGGAAAATGAGAGGCAAATGGCAAATAATGTAATGCGGGAGATAAGGGTACGTGATGGGTACTTGGTATGTTGACTTTTGCGTAGACCTCCCGGCAACGGCGCCAGAAATCCTTCTTGCTACCTCTTGAGCACTGCATTGGTTTTCCCCGAAGAGGAAGGGATGATGCAGCAAAGTAGCGTAAGTATTTTCCTCAGTTTTGGGAACCAAGGTATCAATCCAGTAGGAGGCTACGCGCGAGTCCCTCGCACCTGCACAAAACAAATAAATCCTCACAACAAACGCAAATAGGGTTTGTCAATCCCTATAGGGCCACTTACGAGAGTGAGATCTGATAGATATGATAAGATAATATTTTTGGTATTTTTATGATAAAAGATGCAAAGTAAAATAAAGGCAAAGTTAATAGCAAAGGAAATAACTAAGTAGTAGGAGATTAATATGATAAAGATAGACCCTAGGGCCATACGTTTCACTAGTGGCTTCTCTCGAGAGCATAAGTATTCTACGGTGGGTGAACAAATTACTGTTGAGCAATTGACAGAATTGAGCATAGTTATGAGAATATCTAGGTTTGATCATGTATATAGGCATCACGTCCGAGACAAGTAGACCGACTCCTGCCTGGATCTACTACTATTACTCCACTCATCGACCGCTATCCAGCATGCATCTAGAGTATTAAGTTAAAAACAGAGTAACACCTTAAGCAAGATGACATGATGTAGAGGGATAGACTCATGCAATATGAAGAAAACCCCATCTTGTTATCCTCGATGGCAACAATACAATACGTGCCTTGCTGCCCTTACTGTCACCGGGAAAGGACACTGCAAGATTGAACCCAAAGCTAAGCACTTCTCCCATTGCAAGAAAGATCAATCTAGTAGGCCAAACCAAACTGATAATTCGAAGAGACTTGCAAAGATAACCAATCATACATAAAAGAATTCAGAGAAGATTCAAATATTATTCATAGATAGACTTGATCATAAACCCACAATTCATCGGTCTCAACAAACACACCGCAAAAACAAGATTACATCGAATAGAATTCCACAAGAGAGGGGGAGAACATTGTATTGAGATCCAGAAAGAGAGAAGAAGCCATCTAGCTACTAACTATGGACCCGTAGGTCTGAGGTAATCTACTCGCACTTCATCGGAGAGGCTATGGTGTTGATGTCGTGATCGATGCCCCTCCGGCGGAGCTCCGGAATAGGCCCCAAGATGGGATCTCGTGGATACAGAAAGTTACGGTGGTGGAATTATGGTTTTGGCTCCGTATCTGATCGTTTGGGGGTACGTGGATATATATAGGAGGAAGGAGTACGTCGGTGGAGCAACAGGGGGCCCACGAGGGTGGAGGGCGCGCCTGGTGGGGGTGGGCGCGCCCCCCTACCTCGTGCCCTCCTGTTTTCTTTCTTGACGTAGGGTCCAAGTCTCCCGGATCATAATCTTCCTAAAAATCACGTTCCCGAAGGTTTCATTCCGTTTGGACTCCGTTTGATATTACTTTTCTTCGAAACCCTAAAACAGGCAAAAAACAACAATTCTGGGCTGGGCCTCCAGTTAATAGGTTAGTCCCAAAAATAATATAAAAGTGGATAATAAAGCCCAATAATTTCCAAAACAGTAGATAATATAGCATGGAGCAATCTAAAATTATAGATACGTTGGAGACGTATCAGTCATCACCGGTAAGTATCCCAATTATTGTCACTTCGGGGTTAACGGATCATAACACATAATAGGTGACTATAGACTTGCAAGATGGGATCAAGAACACTCATATATTGATGAAAACATAATAGGTTCAGATCTGAAATCATGGCACTCGGGCCCTAGTGACAAGCATTAAGCATAGCAAAGTCATAGCAACATCAATCTCAGAACATAGTGGACACTAGGGATCAAACCCTAACAAAACTAACTCGATTGCATGATAGATCCCATCCAACCCATCACCTTCCAGCAAGCCTACGATGGAATTACTCATGCACGGCGGTGAGCATCATGAAATTGGTGATGGAGGATGGTTGATGATGATGATGGCGACGAATTCCCCTCTCCCGAGCCCCGAACGGACTCCAGATCAGCCCTCCCGAGAGGTTTTAGGGCTTGGCGGCGGCTCCATATCATAAAACGTGATGATTTCTTCTCTCTTATTTTTTCTCCCCGAAACTCAATATATGGAGGTGGAGTTGGAGTCGGAGAGGCAACATGGGGCCCACGAGGTAGGGGCGCGCCCTAGGGGGCAAGCGCGCCCCCACCCTCGTGGAGAGACGGTGGGCCCCCTGGCCTTCATCTTTGGCAGGTATTTTTCTTATTTTATGAAAAGTGGCTCCGTGAAGTTTCAGGTCATTCCGAGAAAGTTTGCTCCTGCACATAAATAACACCATGGTAATTCTGCTGAAAACAGCGTCAGTTCGGGCTAGTTCCATTCAAATCATGCAAGTTAGAGTCCAAAATAATGGCAAAAGTGTTTGGAAAAGTAGATACGTTGGAGACGTGTCAACTCCCCCAAGCTTAACCCTTTGCTTGTCCTCAAGCAATTCAGTTGATAAACTGAAAGTGATAAAGAAAAACTTTTACAAACTCTGTTTGCTCTTGTTGTTGTAAATATGTAAATCCAGCATTCAAGTTTTCAGCAAAGATTATAACTAACCACATTCACAATAATGCATAGATCTCAAGTTTACTCATATCAATAGCATAATCAACTAGCGAGCAATAATAATAAATCTCGGATGACAACACTTTCTCAAAACAATCATAATATGATATAACAAGATGGTATCTCGCTAGCCCTTTCTGAGACTGCAAAACATAAATGCAGAGCACCTTTAAAGACCAAGGACTGACTAGACATTGTAATTCATGGTAAAAGAGATCCAGTCAAGTCATACTCAATGTAAACTAACAGTAATGAATGCAAATGACAACGGTGCTCTCCAACTAGTGCTTTTTAATAAGAGGATGATGACTCAGCATAAAAGTAAATAGATAGGCCCTTCGCAGAGGAAGCACGGATTTGTAGAGGTGCCAGAGCTCGGTTTTGAAACAGAGGTGAATGATATTTTGAGCGGTATACTTTCATTGTCAACATAACAACCAAGAGATGGCGATATCTTCCATGCTACACACATTATAGGCGGTTCCCAAACAGAATGGTAAAGTTTATACTCCCCCTTCCACCACAAGCATCAATCCATGGCTTGCTCGAAACAACGAGTGCCTCCAACTAACAAGAGTCCCAGGGGGAGTTTTGTTTGCAATTATTTTGATTTAGTTTGCATAAAGCATGGGACTGGGCATCCCGGTGACCAGCCATTTATCTCGTGAGTGAGGAGCGGAGTCCACTCCTCTTGAGAATAACCCGCCTAGCATGGAAGATACAAACAGCCCTAGTTGATACATGAGCTATTCGAGCATACAAAACAGGATATTTATTTGAAGGTTTAGAGTTTGGTACATACAAATTTGCTTGGAACGGCAGGTAGATACCGTATATAGGTAGGTACTAGCACATATGCCCGTGCGTTGCAAGGGGAGAGATATTTTTTTACGAGAAGCATCGGAGAGATAATTGATGTGTCCATCAAAACGGTCTTCATAGTGATGGGGCTATAGAGCGAGGAGCTGCGATGTTCTCACAGGTCATGTTTGGCCCACGAGATCTTAATAGTGATGGGGTTGGTCGGAGTGGTGGCCACCACCCAACTTGTGCCTTTTTTTCTTTTTTGTTCGCTATCGTGTCTAGGTTGTGGTTGCCTCCTCATTTTATGGCAGCACGGCGACCTTCAGTGCATACTTGCTTCGACCACTCTCTCCTATGATGGCGTAACAGATATAGTACAAATTGCAGTGAATCCCGTTTCATTGGTATAATCAACACATAACCAGGTAGTCCCTACTTTACCAGGGTTTATTCTCTGTAATTATTTCGGCGATCACTTGCCCACATATTTTTAGTCAGAGCCAAACCAACATATCCTCTTTTATTGCCATGTGTCCACAATTTCTTTTAATTATATTCAACAAACGTATTCTTTTTTATTGTCAAATAGCACGTCGGATGCACAACAGTTCAAGTCTGGCCAGGCAAGTGGCAGGCACCAAAATGACATGTGTTTGTAAGGCGCAAACGAAAATCCAAAACAACCACTGAGTTGAAGGATCAAACTCACGACCTCAAAAACTCGACCACGTGCTGCTAGCCACCCGAACAAACAACTCCTGCTAACAAATGGCCAGCGCGGATGTTTAATAATATACTATAGCGTACCATTCAAAACATTTTTTTCTCGTCTTATTGAACTTATCAAAAAATAAATTAATAATTATGATATCTCGAATATTCTTCGAAACATGAAAATTTATTGAAATTCACAAAAAATATTAAAAAGATGAACCTTTTATAAGAAAACGAACAATTTTTGAATGTGTGAACAATTTTTGAAAATTAAATATGTTTTCAACATTGAAACAATTTTCAAAAACATGTTTTCTAACACAACCATTACTTTGAATTTGTGAACGTTTCAATAAAAATGAATATTTATTTAATTTGTATCATTTTCAAAATGCAATTTATTTTGAAAATATCAAACAATTTTGGAAAACATAAAATACAATTAAAATGCGAAAATTTTCTATAGTTTTCAACTAATTCTGGAATGGGAATAAAAACTAAAATTTGGAAAAAAATCAAAATGGTAAAAATATAATAAATTCTGGAGATTTTAGGAAGATTAATGAAAAACTAAAATTTTGAAAAATTGAATTTATGAAAAAAGGAAAAAACAAAAAGAAATATGGAAGCGAAAAAAGAAAAAGGAAAGATAAAAGAAAAGGGAAAGAAAATAAAAAGGAAAAAGAAGCAGAACAGAGAAAAAATAAAAACGGGCCGTCCCAATACTGGGCGCCATATGCGAAACTTTATCTATTTTGTGCCCAGTGCATTAAATAATGGTTCTCAGCTGCATGGACAGGAAATAAATGGGTTGGGCCTCAGCGCGCGCGGCCACGTACGAAATTTTGGATAGAACTGTTTCTTTTATGGCAGATGGACATACAAAAAATTAGTACCACCTTGGATAGAACAAAAAAATCGATGGTGAACAGATGAAAAATCGACGAAACCGACCATGCTTTATTAGTAGTTATAGATAGTGGACTCATGAGGAATAACTTTGGGGTTTAAGGAGTTTGGATGCACAAGCAGTATTCCCGCTTAGTATAAGTGAAGGCTAGCAAAAGACTGGGAAGCGACCAGCTAGAGAGCGACAACAGTCATGAACATGCATTAAAATTAATCAACATCGAATGCAAGCATGAGTAGGATATAATCCACCATGAACATAAATATCGTGAAGGCTTTGTTGATTTTGTTTCAACTTCATGCGTGAACATGTGCCAAGTCAAGTCACTTAAATCATTCAGAGAAGGATACCACCCTATCATACCACATCATAACCATTTTAATAGCATGTTGGCACGCAAGGTAAACCATTATAACTCATAGCTAATCAAGCATGGCACAAGAAACTATGATCTCTAGTTGTCATTGCAAATATGTTTATTCATAATAGGTTGAATCAGGAATGATGAACTAATCGTATTTACAAAAACAAAAGAGGTCGAGTTCATACCAGCTTTTCTCATCTCAGCCAGTCCATCATATATCATCATAATTGCCTTTCACTTGCACGACCGAACGATGTGAATAATAATAATAGTGCACGTGCATTGGACTAAGCTGGAATCTGCAGGCATTCAATAAACAGGAGAAGACAAGGCAATATGGGCTCTTTTGTCAGATAAACAATAATGCATATAAGAGCCACTTCAACAATTTAATTATGGTCTTCTCCTATCGACCCCCAAAGAAAAGAAAAGAAATAAAACTGTTTACACAGGAAAGCTCCCAACAAGCAAAAGAAGAATAGGAAATCTTTTTGGGTTTTCTTTTTAATTACTACTACAAGCATGGAAATTAAACTGATTAAAAGCTACACCTGATTTTTTGGTTTTTCTTAAGGTTTATTAAACACACAAGAAGAAAGCATAAAAAAGGAAAATAAACTAGCATGGATGATACAATGAAAAAGTATGAGCACCGACATCTAGCAATGAGTGTGTGAACACAAATGTAATGTCGGTGGGAAATACGTACTCCCCCAAGCTTAGGCTTTTGGCCTAAGTTGGTCTATGGCCACGGCTGGCCTGGCGGATATCCATAATAGTAGCTGGGGTCGTACTGTGATGCAGCGGCTATCGCCTACTGAGCTGCAGCGTGGTGACGAGCGGCCTCCTCTATCCTCTCGTACTCATCTGCCTCCTCTCTGGTAATAGTATATCCTCCTCTTGCCTGATAATCAAAGAAGGCGGGAGCAGGGAGAGTAATACGGACAACACAGCGTCTGTCAAAGATTAGTCAATACTAGAGAGGTGGTTCGTTCCTCTCGGTGAACCATAGCATTAAAATCTAGATAAGCAGGAGGTAATTCAATATCATCTTCGCGTATGGCTATACCAAGAAAATTAGCTATGCGGGTTGCATAAATTCCACCAAAGAAATCTCCATTAAGTCTATTAGGATGCAACCTACATGCAACAATGGCTCCCACATTATATGATTTGTCTCCTAACACAGCACTCCTAAGAATACTAAGATCGGGGACACACATGTGACATGCCTCATCTTTACCATTAATGCATCTACGTATGAAGAGAGCAAAATAATGTATAGCAGGAAAGTGAATGCTCCCTATGGTAGCTTGTGTAATATCTCTAGATTCCCCCATAGTTATTCTAGCAAGAAAATCTCTAAATTCAGATTTGCGAGGATCCCTTATACTACCCCATTGTGGAAGTTTGCAAGCAGTGGTAAAATCCTCTAAGTCCATAATGTAAGATTTATCATAAAGATCAAACATGACAGTTGGAGAATTACGTGAAGTTGAAAAATTCAAACCTCCTCACAAAGGTACTGGTGAGATAGTGATACTGGCTGCACTTCTCTTCCTCGAAGCTCACAAGATCAGCGTTACACAAATATGCGTTGAATTCTTCATTAATTCCCGCTCGATCCATAAAGTTCTCAGAAGGCCATTCACAGGGACGCACTGGAGCGTCTCTTGGTGGCTCTTCATCAGCATCACGTATTGCAAGCCTGGGTCTTTGCTTCCTTGAAGAACCACCTTGGAACATTTTCCTAAGCATATTTCTTCCTCTGAAAAATTCTGAAAATTTTTAGTAACTTCAAAATAAAAGTAAACCAAACTCAATAATATTGGTAGCAACTACTCCTACAAGTGCCTAGGGCCTATATCATGTATCAAAACTACTTTTGAACAAATAAATTTGACATGCAAGCTCAAGAACAGGGTCACCTAAGCAACACAAATTTGCAATGAATAAAGCACTAGAACAAAAACTAATTAGACCAATGGAGGAGTCACATACCAAGGAACAATCTCCCGAAGCAGTTTTGTGAGAGGTGCTTTGAGCAAGGAGATCGAAAATGGCAGCAAGATGAGCTAGAACTCATGCTTGAGTTGGATATTCGTGTTTGTGGGAGGAAGATGATGTGTGTGGGTGCAGGAATAAGTGGAGGAGGGCCGCCGTGGGCCCACGAGCAAGGGGGTGCGCCTTAGAGGGGTGGGCGCGCCCTCCACCCTCGTGGGAAGGTGGTTGACCCCCCTGGTGTGTTCTCAGTTCCATAAATCCTCAAATATTCTGGAAAAAATCATATTTAAATTTCAGGGCATTTGGAGAACTTTTATTTTCGAGGTATTTTTATATTGCACGGATAATCAGATAAGAGACAGAAAAATATTTATTTTTATTTTATTTAATATAAATAACAGAAAGTAAAAGTGGGGTAGAGAAGGTTGTGCCTTCTAGTTTCATCCATCTCATGATCATCAAAAGGAATCCACTAACAAGGTTGATCAAGTCTTGTTAACGAACTCATTCCGAATAACATGGAACCGGAGAAATTTTGAATAACACTATGTTACCTCAACGGGGATATGCACATCCCCAATAATAAGAATAGCATATTTCTTCTTGACAGTAGGAAGAGGAAATTCAAAACCTCCAAATATAATCGATGGCATTTTCCCAATATAGTTGATACTATGAACTTGAGGTTGTTTCCTCGGGAAGTGTATCGTATGCTCATTGCCATTAACATGAAAAGTGACATTGCCTTTAGTGCAATCAATAACAGCCCCTGCAGTATTCAAAAAGGGTGTTCCAAGAATAATAGACATACTATCATCCTCGGGAATATCAAGAATAACAAAGTCCGTTAAAATAGTAACGTTTGCAACTACAACAGGCACATCCTCACAAATACCGACAGGTATAGTAGTTGATTTATCAGCCATTTGCAAAGATATTTCAGTAGGTGTCAACTTATTCAAATCAAGTCTACGATATAAAGAGAGAGGCATAACACTAACACCGGCTCCAAGATAACATAAAGCAGTTTTAACATAGTTTCTTTTAATAGAGCATGGTATAGTGGGTACACCGGGATCTCCAAGTTTCTTTGGTGTTCCACCCTTAAAGGTATAATTAGCAAGCATGGTGGAAATTTCAGCTTCCGGTATCTTTCTTTTATTTGTAATAATATCTTTCATGTACTTAGCATAAGGATTGGTTTTGAGCATATCAGTTAATCGCATATGCAAAAAGATAGGTCTAATCATTTCAGCAAAGCGCTCAAAATCCTCATCATCCTTTTTCTTGGATGGTTTGGGACGAAAAGGCATGGGTTTCTGAACCCAAGGCTCTCTTTCTTTACCATGTTTCCTAGCAACAAAATCTTTTTTATCATAACGTTGATTCTTTGATTGTGGGTTATCAAGATCAACAGGAGGTTCAATTTCTATATCATTATCATTACTAGGTTGGGCATCATCATGAACATTATCATTAACATTACCACTAGTTTCAAGTTCATTACCAGATTGTGTTTCAGCATCAGAAATAGAAATATCATTTGGATTCTTAGGTGTTTCAACAATAGGATCACTAGAAGCATGCAAGGTCCTATCATTTTTCCTTTTCTTCTTTTTAGAAGAACTAGGTACATTTATGTTTTTTCTCTGAGAATCTTGCTCAATTCTCTTAGGGTGGCCTTCCGGATACAAAGGTTCCTGAGTCATTCTACCAGTTCTAGTAGCCACTCTAACAGTATAATCATTATCTTTACTATTCAATTCATTGAGAAAATCATTTTGAGCTTTAAGTACTTGTTCTACTTGAGTGGTAACCATAGAAGCATGTTTACTAATAAGTTTAAGTTCACCTTTAACATTAGCCATATAATCACCCAAGTGTTCAAGCATATTTGAATTGTTTTTCAATTGTCTACCAAAATAAGCATTAAAGTCTTCTTTCTTAGCCATAAATTTATCAAACTCATCCAAGCATGGGCTGGCAATTTTAGTAAATGGGATTACAGCTTTATCATATCTATAGAGAGAATTTACCTTTACTACCTATGTCGGGTTATCAAGACCATGAGTTTCTTCAATAGGTAAATGATTAAGATTATATGTTTCTTCAACAGGAGGTAAATTAAGACCATGTATTTCTTCAATAGGAGGTAAATTCTTAACATCTTTCGCTTTAATACCTTTTTCTTTCATAGATTTCTTTGCCTCTTGCATATCTTCAGGGCTGAGAAATAGAATACCCCTCTTCTTCGGAATTGGTTTAGGAATAGGCTCAGGCATTGGCTCCGGAGGTGTCCAATTATTTTCAGTTGTCAACATATTATTCAATAGAATTTCAGCTTCATCCGGTGTTCTTTCCCTAAAAACAGAACCAGCACAACTATCCAGGTAATCTCTGGAGGCATCGGTTAGTCCATTATAAAAGATATCAAGTATTTCATTTTTCTTAAGAGGATGATCAGGCAAAGCATTAAGTAATTGGAGAATCCTCCCCCAAGCTTGTGGGAGACTCTCTTCTTCAATTTGCACAAAATTATATATATCCCTTAAAGCAGCTTGTTTCTTATGAGCAGGGAAATATTTAGCAGAGAAGTAATAAATCATATCTTGGGGACTACGCACACAACCAGGATCAAGAGAATTAAACCATATCTTAGCATCACCCTTCAATGAGAACGGAAATATTTTAAGAATATAAAAGTAGCGAGTTCTCTCATCTTTAGTGAACAGGGTAGCTATATCATTCAATTTAGTAAGATGTGCCACAACAGTTTCAGATTCATAACCATGAAAAGGATCAGATTCAACCAAAGTAATTATATCAGGATCAACAGAGAATTCATAATCCTTATCAGTAACAAAGATAGGTGAAGTAGCAAAAGTAGGGTCAGGTTTCATTCTAGCATTTAGAGATTTCTTACTCCATTTAGCTAATAATCTTTTGAGTTCATTTCTATTTTTGCAAGCTAAAATAGCGAAAGAAGCTTCTTGATCAAAAACATAACCCTTAGGAATAACAAGTGATTCTTCATCATCACTTTCATCAGTATCATCAGATTCAATATTTTCAATCTCTCTAGCCCTAGCAAGTTGTTCATCAAGAAAATCACTAAGTGGCATAGTAGTATCAGGCATAGAGGTAGTTTCATCATAAGTAGCATGCATAGCAGAAGTGGCATCATCAATAACATGTGACATATCAGAACGAATAGCAGAAGCAGGTGTAGGTGTCACAAACTTACTCATAACAGAAGGTGAATCAAGTGCAGAGCTAGATGGCAGTTCCTTACCTCCCCTCGTAGTTGAGGGATAGATCTTGGTTTTTGGATCTCTCAAGTTCTTCATAGTGATAAGAAGATATATATCCCAAGTGACTCAAAGAATAGAGCTATGCTCCTCAGCAACGGCACCAGAAAATAGTCTTGATAACCCACAAGTATAGGGGATCGCAACAGTTTTCGAGGGTAGAGTATTCAACCCAATTTATTGATTCGACACAAGGGGAGCCAAAGAACATTCTCAAGTATTAGCAGTTGAGTTGTCAATTCAACCACACCTGGAAACTTAATATCTGCAGCAAACTGTTTAGTAGCAAAGTAATATGATAGTAGTGGCAACGGTAGCAAAAGTTAACAATAGTAAAAGTAATGTTTTTGGTATTTTGTAGTGATGATAGCAATAGCAACGGGAAAGTAAATAAGCGAAGAACAATATATGGAAAGCTCGTAGGCAATGAATCCGTTATGGAGAATTATCCTGGATGCGGTTCATCATGTAACAGTCATAACCTAGGGTGACACAGAACTAGCTCCAGTTCATCAATGTAATGTAGGCATGTATTCCGAATATAGTCATACGTGCTTATGGAAAAGAACTTGCATGACATCTTTTGTCCTACCCTCCCGTGGTAGCGGGGTCCTTACGGAAACTAAGGGATATTAAGGCCTCCTTTTAATAGAGTACCGGAACAAAGCATTAACACGTAGTGAATACAAGAACTCCTCAAACTACGTCATCACCGGTAAGTATCCCGATTATTGTCACTTCGGTGTTAACGGATCAATAACACATAATAGGTGACTATAGACTTGCAAGATAGGATCAAGAACACTCATATATTGATGAAAACATAATAGGTTCAGATCTGAAATCATGGCACTCGGGCCCTAGTGACAAGCATTAAGCATAGCAAAGTCATAGCAACATCAATCTCAGAACATAGTGGACACTAGGGATCAAACCCTAACAAAACTAACTCGATTACATGATAGATCCCGTCCAACCCATCACCGTCCAGCAAGCCTACGATGGAATTACTCACGCACGGCGGTGAGCATCATGAAATTGGTGATGGAGGATGGTTGATGATGACGATGGCGACGGATTCCCCTCTCCGGAGCCCCGAACGGAC
Source organism: Triticum urartu (assembly GCF_003073215.2). Lineage (NCBI taxonomy): Eukaryota > Viridiplantae > Streptophyta > Magnoliopsida > Poales > Poaceae > Triticum > Triticum urartu. The sequence goes on from NC_053022.1 coordinate 547,645,994, forward strand.
TCCTGGTCAACCCTCCCGAGAGGTTTTAGGGCTTGGCGGCGGCTCCGTATCATAAAACGCGATGATTTCTTCTCTCTGATTTTTTTTCTCCCCGAAACTCAATATATGGAGGTGGAGTTGGAGTCGGAGAGGCAATAGGGGGCCCACGAGGTAGGGGGCGCGCCCCCCACCCTCGTGGAGAGACGATGGCCCCCCCTGGCCTTCATCTTTGGCAGGTATTTATCTTATTTTTTGAAAAGTGGCTCCGTGAAGTTTCAGGTCATTCCGAGAACGTTTGCTCCTGCACATAAATAACACCATGGTAATTCTGCTGAAAACAGCGTCAGTCCGGGTTAGTTCCATTCAAATCATGCAAGTTAGAGTCCAAAACAAGGGCAAAAGTGTTTGGAAAAGTAGATATGTTGGAGATGTATCAGGCCCGGACCGACATTATGCATACGCTTACGCGAGACTGGTTCTACCGACGTGCTTTGCACACAGGTGGTTGGTAGGTGTCAGTTTCTCCAACTTTAGTTGAATCAAGTGTGGCTACACCCGGTCCTTGAGAAGGTTAAAACAACACTAACTTGACAAACTATCGTTGTGGTTTTGATGCGTAGGTAAGAACGGTTCTTGCTCAGCCCGTAGCAGCCACGTAAAACTTGCAACAACAAAGTAGAGGACGTCTAACTTGTTTTTGCAGGGCATATTGTGATGTAATATGGTCAAGACATGTTGCTATATTCTGTTGTATGAGATGATCATGTTTTGTAACCGAGTTATCTTCAACTGGCAGGAGCCATATGGTTGTCACTTTATTGTATGCAATGCAATCGCCCTGTAATTGCTTTTCTTTATCACCAAGCGATAGTGATAGTCGTAGAAGCAATAGTTGGTGAGACAACAACGATGCTACGATGGAGATCAAGGTGTCGCGCCGGTGACGATGGTGATCATGACGGTGCTTCGGAGATGGAGTTCACAAGCACAAGATGATGATGGCCATATCATATCACTTATATTGATTGCATGTGATGTTTATCTTTTATGCATCTTATTTTGCTTAGATCGACGGTAGCATTATAAGATGATCTCTCACTAAATTTCAAGGTACAAGAGCTCTCCCTGAGTATGCACTGTTGCGAAAGTTCGTCGTGCCAAGAAACCACGTGATGATCGGGTGTGATAAGCTCTACGTTCACATACAACAGGTGCAAGCCAGTTTTGCACATGTGATAACCCACAAGTATAGGGGATCGCAACAGTTTTCGATAAGTAAGAGTGTCGAACCCAACGAGGAGTCCCTCAAGTTCTATCGACCACCGATACAACTCTACGCACGCTTGATGTTTGCTTTACCTAGAACAAGTATGAAACTAGAAGTACTTTGTAGGTGTTGTTGGATAGGTTTGCAAGATAATAAAGAGTATATAAATAAAAAGTAGGGGTTGTTTAGATAAAGAAACAATAAAGTAAATATAGTGAGTGTGGAAAAGTGGTGGTAGGAGTTGCGAAATTGCCCCTAAGACCGATAGAAAGTATTATGTGGGAGAGGCCACTGCTAGCATGTCATCCCTGACTTGGAATTCTATGCACTTATGATTGGAACTATTAGCAAGCATCCGCAACTACTAAAGTTCATTAAGGTAAAACCCAACCATAGCATTAAGATATATCAGTCCCCCTTCAATCCCGTATGCGTCAATTTCTATGCTAGGTTGAAGCTTCTGTCATTCTTGCCCTCCAATACATAGTCCTATCAACATACAACTAACCCTAGGGTGTGATCCACGTGCGCAATCATATGATGGGAACCAAAGGACAGCAACATAACCACAAGCAAATTAAATCAATCATAGCAATTCATCAACCACCGATAGGACAACGAAAATCTACTCAGACATCATAGGATGGCAACACATCATTGGATAATAATATGAAGCATAAAGCACCATGTTCAAGTAGAGGGTACAACGGGTTGCGGGAGAGTGTACCGCTGTAGATAGAGGGGGAAGGTGATGGAGATGTTGATGAAGATGGCGGAGGTGTTGGTGCAGATCGCGGTGATGATGATGGCCCTCGGTGACACTCCGGCGCCACCGGAAGCGAGGGGGAGAGAGCCCCCCTCCTTCTTCTTCTTCCTTGACCTCCTCCCTAGATGGGAGAAGGGTTTCCCCTCTGGTCCATGGTCTCCATGGCGTGGGAGGGGCGAGAGCCCCTCCGAGATTGGATCTGTCTCTCTGTCTCCCTCTCTGTTTCTGCGTTCTCAGATTCTACCCTTTCACCGTTTCTTATACTCCCGGAGATCCGTAACTCCGATTGGGCTGAAATTTCAACACGATCTCTATCCAGATATTAGCTTTCTTGCGGCAAAAGAAGGTCATCAACCGCCTTACGGGTGGCCCACGAGGGTTAGGGGCGTGCCCCCTGCCTCGTGGCCACCTCGGGCACCATCTCGCGTGGATTTTTCTTCCCAAAAATCATATATATTCCCAAAAAAATCTCCGTCAGGTTTTATCCCGTTTGGACTCTGTTTGATATGGATATTCTACGAAACAAAAAACATGCAACAAATAGGAACTGGCACTGGGCACTAGATCAATATGTTAGTCCCAAAAATAGTATAAAAAGTCGCCAAAAGTATATGAAAGTTGAATAATATTGGCATGGAACAATCCAAAATTATAGATACGACGGAGACATATCAGCATCCCCAAGCTTAATTCCTGCTCGTCCTCGAGCAGGTAAATGATAGAAAAGATAATTTTTGATGTGGAATGCTACCTAGCATAATCTTGATCATGTAATCTAATCATGGCATGAATATTAAGATATGAGTGATTCAAAGCAATAGTCTATCATTTGACATAAAAACGATAATACTTCAAGCCCACTAATAAAGCAATCATGTCTTTTCAAAATAACAAGGCCAAAGAAAGTTATCCCTACAAAATCATATAGTCTGGCTATGCTCCATCTTCTTCACACAAAATACTCACATCATGCACAACCCCGATGACAAGCCAAGCAATTGATTCATACTTTTGACATTCTCAAACCTTTTCAACTTTCACGCAATACATGAGCGTGAGCCATGGACATAGCACTATAGGTGGAATAGAATGGTGGTTGTGGAGAAGACAAAAAGGAGAAGATAGTCTCACATCAACTAGGCGTATCAATGGGCTATGGAGATGCCCATCAATAGATATCAATGTGAGTGAGTAGGGATTGCCATGCAACGAATGCACTAGAGCTATAAGTATATGAAAGCTCAAACTGAAACTAAGTGGGTGTGCATCCAACTTGCTTGCTCATGAAGACCTAGGGCATTTGAGGAAGCCCATCGTTGGAATATACAAGCCAAGTTCTATAATGAAAATTCTCACTAGTATATGAAAGTGATAACTCAAGAGACTCTCTATATGAAGAACATGGTGCTACTCCGAAGCACAAGTGTGGTAAAAGGATAGTAACATTTCCCCTTCTCTCTTTTTCTCTCATTTTTTCTTTTTTCTTTTTTTCTTTTTTAGGCTTCTTTGACCTCTCTCTCTCTCTCTTTTTTTGGGGCTTCTTTGGCCACTTTTATTTTGATAACCTCACATGGGACAATGTTCTAATAATGATGATCATCACACTTTTATTTACTTACAACTCAATATTACAACTCGATATCTAGAACAAAGATATGACTCTATATGAATGCCTCCGGCGGTGTACCGGGATGTGCAATGATCTAGCGTAGCAATGACATCAAAAAAAGGACAAGCCATGAAAACATCATGCTAGCTATCTTACGATCATGCAAAGCAATATGACAATGAATGCTCAAGTCATGTATATGATGATGATAAAAGTTGCATGGCAATATATCTCAGAATGGCTATGGAAATGCCATGATAGGTAGGTATGGTGGCTGTTTTGAGGAAGGTATATGGTGGGTTTATGGTACCGGCGAAAGTTGCGCGGTACTAGAGAGGCTAGCAATGGTGGAAGGGTGAGAGTGCGTATAATCCATGGACTCAACATTAGTCATAAAGAACTCACATACTTATTGCAAAAATCTATTAGTCATCGAAACAAAGTACTACGCGCATGCTCCTAGGGGGATAGATTGGTAGGAAAAGGCCATCGCTCATCCCCGACCGCCACTCATAAGGAAGACAATCAATAAATACCTCATGCTCCAACTTCGTTACATAACAGTTCACCATACGTGCATGCTACGGGAATCACAAACCTCAACACAAGTATTTCTACAATACACAACTACCCACTAGCATGACTCTAATATCACCATCTTTATATCGCAAAACTATTGCAAGGAATCAAACACATCATATTCAGTGATCTACAAGTTTTATGTAGGATTTTATGACTAACCATGTGAATGACCAATTCCTATCATCTCTCTAAATAGATATAAGTGAAGCAAGAAAGTTTAATTCTTTCTACAAAAGATATGCCCACACTCTAACAAATCTAAGTGAAGCAAAAGAGCATTCTACAAATGGTGGTTTTCTATGTAAAGAGAAACAGGCAATCCAAACTTCAATAGATATAAGTGAAGCACATGAAGCATTCTATAAGGCCATACTCAAAATATATAAGTGAAGTGCATAGAGCATTCTATAAATCAACCAAGGACTATATCATACCAGCATGGTGCATAAAAGAAAATTGAAAACTAAATGCAAAAGACGCTCCAAGATTGCACATATCGCATGAACGAAACGAATCCGAAAACATACCGATACTTGTTGAAGAAAGAGGGGATGCCTTCCGGGGCATCCCCAAGCTTAGAAGCTTGAGTCTCCTTGAATATTTACTTGGGGTGCCTCGGGCATCCCCAAGCTTGAGCTCTTGCCTCTCTTCCTTCTTCTCACATCGAGACCTTCTCGATCATCGAACACTTCATCCACACAAAACTTCAACAGAAAACTCAGTAAGATCCGTTAGTATAATAAAGCAAATCACTACTTTAAGTACTATTGCAAACCAATTCATATTTTGTTTTTTCATTGTGTCTACTGTAATATAACTATTTCATGGCTTAATCCACTGATATTAATCGATAGTTTCATCAAAACAAGCAAACTATGCATCAAAAACAGAATCTGTCTAAAACAGAACAGTCTGTAACAATCTGAACATTTACCATACTTATGACACTTGAAAAATTATACCAAAATTAGAAAAAATAAACAATCTGTATAGGAATACAGTGCAAAAAGAATCAGAACCATTTGACGTTCCAGCTAAAAATGTAAAATCGTGCACTACAGCCAAAGTTTCTGTCCTGCACCGTACAAACCATCAAGCAAATGTAGACATCCTAAAGGCAAACCTTGGCATATTATTTTATTTCTAAACTTTATAAAAGCACAAAACAGAAATAAATGACTCTCTAAAACTTCTGGGTTGTCTCCCTGGCAGCTCTTTCTTTAAAGCCATTAAGCTAGGCATATAGTGCTCAAGTAATGAATCCACCCGGATCCCAAGGTATATCAAAGCCAATTTTAATTAACAATTATTCGTAATTTAGTAGTGAGCACAAAGTAACATATATCATACAACAACGAAGTCTAACTCTCTTCCTATGCATCGGCATGTCATAAAAGAACAATTCATGCACACATAGTAAAGGCCAATGCATAGTATAAACAATTTCTTGCAATTTTATCGTATTGGAAACATAGAGAGATGGAGATATAGTTCCTCTCTCATAATAATTGCAAGTAGGAGCAGCAAGCACATGCATATTATATTCATCAAAATCATCATGTGCAACGGTAAAAGGCAACCCATCAATATAATCCTTAATAAGGGCAAACTTCTCGATATAGTGTAGTTTGGAGAATTCAAAAAGATAATAGGACTGTCACTGTGGGTGCAATAGCAACAATTTCATGTTTAATATAAGGAATTCTAGCAAGTTCATCTCCATAAGCATAATTCATATTGGCATCTTGGCCACAAGCATAGCAAGCATCATCAAAAAGGGATATTTCAAAAGAATCAACGGGATCATAACAATCATCATAGCAATCATCCTCCGGTAAGCACGAAGGGAAATTAAACAATGTGTGAGTTGAAGAGTTACTCTCATTAGAAGGTGGGCACGGGTAGCTAATCCGCTCTTCCTCCTTTTGTTCTTCGCTCTCTTCCTCATCTTTTTCATCCATTGAGCTCACAGTTTCATCAACTTCTTCTTCCATAGATTCCTGCAAAATATTAGTCTCTTCTTGGACAGCGGAGACTTTCTCAATAAGCGCATTAATTTTGTAATTATATTCATAATTCTCATAACAATATTTCAGGATAGCTAAATTTTCAGGTCTATAAACAGCATCATCAAAATCTTCAAACTCTTTAAACATAGATTCAATTTCATAAGCACCCTTAAAAGCAACAAATTCTTCTATTTGTTCCACATCATAGTAATCATATATACCATTAGCATAAGAAGCTAAGGTTTTATTATCATTAAATTCGCATAAAAAGGGAAGGTGTGGAGCCTTCATCTTAGAGCAACAAGTATAATCATATCTCAAGCATAGTTGCCTAGCATACCAATTCAATATATGAATTTGATCCCATAATAGTTTCCCTTTTTGTGTCAAGCGGTAATCCCTAAAGTATTCATGTTGATCCAACATTACTCCCACTACATAATTGAATGGGGTTTTCTCAGGATTATTAAAGTAGTACATAATATTCTTCACATAACCAGCATCGAGGGTTTTAGGAGGTTCCCTATCTCCATGAGCAGAAAGTACACCTAATTTTTTGGTATTTCGTGTTCCATATCCATAACTAAAGATAAAGAACAACTAAGAACAGCAAATAAAAATTACTTAGTGATAAAGCAAACAAGCACACATGAGAATATTCACCCCACGCTATTGCTCCCCGGCAACGGCGCCAGAAAAAGGTCTTGATAACCCACCAGTAAAGGGGATCGCAACAGTTTTCGATAAGTAAGAGTGTCGAACCCAACGAGGAGCTAAAGGCAGAACAAATATTCCCTCAAGTTCTATCGACCACCGATACAACTCTACGCACGCTTGATGTTGTTGGATAGGTTTGCAAGATAATAAAGAGTACGTAAATAAAAAGTAGGGACTGTTTAGATAAAGAAACAATAAAGTAAATATAGCGAGTGTGGAAAAGTGGTGGTAGGAGTTGCGAAATTGCCCCTAAGCAATTGACTACTTTACTAGACCGATAGCAAGTATTATGTGGGAGAGGCCACTGCTAGCATGTCATCCCTGACTTGGAATTCTATGCACTTATGATTGGAACTATTAGCAAGCATCCGCAACTACTAAAGTTCATTAAGGTAAAACCCAACCATAGCATTAAGATATATCGGTCCCCCTTCAATCCCGTATGCATCAATTTCTATGCTAGGTTGAAGCTTCTGTCACTCTTGCCCTCCAATACATAGTCCTATCAACATACAACTAACCCTAAGGTGTGGTTCACACGCGCGATCATATGATGGGCACCAAAGGACAGCAACATAACCACAAGAAAATTAAATCAATCATAGCAATTCATCAACCACCGATAGGACAACGAAAATCTACTCAGACATCATAGGATGGCAACACATCATTGGATAATAATATGAAGCATAAAGCACCATGTTCAAGTAGAGGGTACAGCGGGTTGCGGGAGAGTGGACCGCTGTAGATAGAGGGGGGAAGGTGATGGAGATGTTGGTGAAGATGGCGGAGGTGTTGGTGCAGATCGCGGGGATGATGATGGCCCCCGGTGACACTCCGGCGCCACCGGAAGCGAGGGGGAGAGAGACCCCCTCCTTCTTCTTCTTCTTCCTTGACCTCCTCCCTAGATGGGAGAAGGGTTTCCCCTCTGGTCCATGGTCTGCATGGAGTGGGAGGGGTGAGAGCCCCTCCGATATTGGACCTGTCTCTCTGTCTCTCTCTCTCTCTGTTTTTGCGTTCTCAGATTCTACCCTTTCACCGTTTCTTATATTCCCAGAGATCCGTAAATCCGATTGGGCTGAAATTTTAAAACAATCTCTATCTGGATATTAGCTTTCTTGTGGCGAAAGAAGGGCATCAACCGCCTTACGGGAGGCCCACGAGGGTCAGGGGCGCGCCCAAGGGGGGCAGGCGCGCCCCCCAGCCTCGTGGCCACCTCGGGCACCGTCTCGCGTGGATTTTTCTTCCCAAAAATCATATATATTCCAAAAAAATCTCCGTCAGTTTTTATCCCGTTTGGACTCCGTTTAATATGGATATTCCGCGAAACAAAAAACATGCAACAAACAGGAACTGGCACTGGGCACTGGATCAATATGTTAGTCCCAAAAATAGTATAAGAAGTTGCCAAAAGTATATGAAAGTTAAATAATATTGGCATGGAACAATCAAAAATTATAGATACGACGGAGACGTATCAACATGCAGAATACTCGGGTTAAACTTGATGAGCCTAGCATGTGCAGATATGGCCTTAGAACACTGGAGACCGAAAGGTCGAGCGTGAATCATATAAAAGATATGGTCAACACATTGATGTTCACCATTGAAAACTACTCCATCTCACGTGATGATTGGACATGGTTTAATTGATATGGATCATGTGATCACTTAGATGATTAGAGAGATGTCTATCTAAGTGGGAGTTCTTTAATAATTTGATTAATTGAACCTTAATTTATCACGAACTTAGTACCTGATAGTATTTTGCATGTCTATGTTGTTGTAGATAGATGGCCCGTGTTGTTGTTCCGTTGAATTTTAATGCGTTCCTTGAGAAAGCAAAGTTGAAAGATGATGATAGCAATTACACGGACTGGTTCCGTAACTTGAGGATTATCCTCATTGCTACACAGAAGAATTATGTCCTGGAAGCACTGCTGGGTGGCAGGCCTGCTGCAGATGCAACTGACGACGTTAAGAACGTCTGGCAGAGCAAAGCTGATGACTACTCAATAGTTCAGTGTGCCATGCTTTACAGCTTAGAACTGGGACTTCAACGACGTTTTGAACGTCATGGAGCATATGAGATGTTCCAGGAGTTGAAGTTAATTGTTGGCGTACTAGAGTAGGGGTACCCTAGTATCCCGAACTTGTGCACGGGCAGTCGCAGCATCCCGCGGCAAGGCTTGCCGGGTGACCGCCAAGGTCCTCCGTGGTTCCTTTGGAGCCATTCAAGAACAAAGTGTCCAAGCCAAGAAGACAAGACCCCGGCAAGTGGAGCTTGCCGGGAAGGCTAACAAAAGCATCCCAAGACCCCGGGAAGAGGAGCTTGCCGGGAAGGCCACCCAAGGCATTTCAAGGAACTTGCCGCGGCGCACCACGCGTCCCGGCAAGGCCCGGTGACCGACAAGCTCCCGGACGCGACAAGACAACGACCGCGGCAAGCTGCTTGCCGCGGCAAGCCACATCTCCGTGCCCGCGCTCCAGCACATCCACCAACGTGTCGCTCTGGGGCCCCTCCAGGCGTACGTGGCGGAAGGCTGTGCAGCCAGGGGCGTGCGGTGGCAAGCGACGCTGACAAGATCGCCATCGTGGCGAACGGTGGCGTCCCTGGCGGTCCCTTTTCGCACTGTTTAGGCGACACAGACGGGCATTTAAGGCCCTTGTCCCCTGCCGTCATGGTTAGGTATGATACACTGTAGCAGGTAGCTGGGCCTACCACAGCACCTTTCCATTTTTTCCCTTTACCTCCGTTGCCACCTGTCGGTAACCCCTTGAGCATATAAAAGGAGGCCCGTGTGCAACGTAGAGGGGGGTTCGAACACTCACGCTCGGTCTCGCTAGCTGCTGGTGTGTACTGTAGCACTCCGCGCTCCCGAGTAAGAAACCAATACAAACCACAAAGCAGGAGTAGGGTTTTACGCATCCGTGCGGCCCGAACCTGGGTAAATCGCTCGCGTGCATCGCCTCGATTTGCTCTTTGCACAACCTCCGCCCCTGCCGAACCGAAAGGGACCCGGTCCGCCGGTCCCATAGGTGCCCATGGATCAGTACCCCGGCATCTTTGGCGCGCCAGGTAGGGGGTGTCGAGGTTGTGTGAACCAGATCCGACGTTCTCGCGAGCTAGATCTTCATCATCTTCATCAACATGCCGCCGAAGAAGAAGGTTTCGGAGGCATCTACTACTTCCGCGCCGAGCCAACCACCGCCGGAGCAAACGGTTGGTGGGGCAGACGGCGGTGGAAGAACGAGCGTCGACGAGGGAGCTCGCGGTGCTGCCAGGTCCAAGGACAAGGTTGCGCTGCCCATTGGCGGCGTAGCCGGCTCCCACAACGACCGGGCGCACTCCAAGACCTCCGCGTCCGTACATGCACCGCGCCCCTCTCAGGAGGCGCGGGACCGGCAGCGTCATTGTACTCACGGTACCATGCGTTCGCTAGACCAAGATCGAGCTGGTGGCTCTCGGAGCGCTCAGGACCACCACGCACGTCAACCTGCTGGCGCGAGCGAGACACAGTCGCCTGGACGGGATACTGCTCCTTCTAACATAGTTAGAAGTCCGAGCATATCCTGCTCCTCGCACCATTCGCCACCGCCACCCGCCACTGCAGCAGAAGCTTTGGCGCGAGCTCAGCTGCTCCTAGACTACCCTCCAGCGGCGGACAAGATCGACGACTGGAGGGCCACTATCCAGAGTCTCATCGGCTTCGCCAACGGCGACACTCCTCGGCAGCCGAACACGTCGCAGCCGCAACGAGTCAGCCAGGCACGAGCCGGTGGCGACAAGACCGGTGGGGGTGCAACCTCTGTGCACTCCCCACCCTGAAGGCCAAGATCGCCGACTCGCCAGATCCACCTCGACAGCGACTCCACCGCATCGTCAGATCCGCGAGCTCGTTGTGATCAGCGCCAAGTTCTTCAAGAACGGCAGCAAGAGGATGCTCGTACTTGCATCGAGCGCCGGAGAGAAGCGCGACGTCAATCAGACCAGCGCGCTGGGCCCTCTGTCGACATGCATGCGCCAGGGGAACCAAGCGACTTGTCGTACATGGTAGGTTGCCCTGCGTTCACCCGTGAGCTGCGGCAAGTCCAGTGTCCCAGTATGAAGAATTTCAAACCAGATGTGCCAGAGAAGTACGACGGCAAGACGCATCCGTCGGAGTTCCTCAGTATCTACACCATCACGGTGCAGGCTGCTGGGGGGCGGGACGACACGATCCTTGCCAACTACTTCCCGTTGGTGCTCAAGCCCAACGTCAGGTCCTGGCTCATGCACTTGCCGGACAACTCCATATCCTCCTGGGCAGACCTATGCCATCAGTTTGTCGGCGCCTTTACAGGCGGCCACAAACCTCACGACCAGGAGAGTGACCTTCATCTGCTCGCCCAGAAGGAAGGAGAGCCTCTGCGCAAGTACATTCAGAGATTCAGCCGTGTGCAGCACAACATCCCAGATGTCCACCCTGCCGCGGTTATTAGCGCGTTCCATCAGAACGTGCGTAACCGCAGGATGAGGGAGGAGATGGCGATGTGCAAGATCAGAGACGTCAGCGAGCTGTATGCCCTGGCAGACAAGTGTGCACGTGCTGAGGAAGGGAGGAAACTCCCCGGAGAGAATGTGGGAGCAGGAGGATCTGACAGCGAAGATACTGCCCCGGCCAAGAAGAACCGGCGGCGAAACAGAAAGAAGAAAGGGAAAGAGGTGCTAGTCGTTGAGCAGTCCGGCAACGAAGGTAGCGCCAAGAAAGCCAAAGTTGGTAGCTCCGGCAAGGAGGTTGCCGCATGCACCAACTTTCAGGCTGTGGCAGTCGCCGACAAACAGGACGGCTCCGACAAGCAATATTGCAAGATTCACCGCACCAAGGGCCATGACCTCCAAAGCTGTAAGAAGGTCGAGCAGCTTGTCCAGTAGCAAAAAGCTGAGTACGAGCGGCGAGACAAGGAGAGAGCCCAAGGTGGCGCTGGAGAATCTGGCAAGAAGCGCGCCGGCCGGGGAGGACGCCGCGGCAAGGCCAAGCAGCGGCAAGGAGACAGACCTCCCCGCGGCCGCGACAACGATGAAGACGATGACGACGATGAAGACATGGATGATGTTGAGACCAGTGAGCAGGAGTTTCAGAAAGCCACAGAGGTCTTGTGCGTTGACGGCGGTGCTTCCCTGCACACTTTGCACCGCCAACTCAAGCAGTGGGTGCGGGAAGTCAATGCAGCGGAACCACCTGTCGAATCGCGCAAACTTCTAAAATGGTCCGGCACGCCTATCATCTTTGACATTGAGGACCACCCTGATCGCACAACTGTGGTCGGGTGTTTGCCGATGTTGGTTTCACCAACTATCCGCAACCTCAAGGTCACTAAGATGCTAGTTGACGGCGGGGCCGGCCTGAACCTGATCTCCTCCGCTGTACTCCAGAAACTCCAGATCCCTGACAGCAAGCTCGAAGAAACCGGCACATTCCAAGGAATCAACCCGGGAAGGAGCAAGCCGAAGGGGAAGGTCACGTTGCCAGTCACATTTGGCAGCGAGCTGAACTTCAGGACTGAGAGGGTCACTTTTGACGTCACCGAGATTCCATTACCTTACAATGGGATACTTGGCCGTCCAGCACTCGCCAAGTTCATGGCAGCCTCTCATTACTCATACAACATGCTGAAGATGCCAGGCCCGATAAGCGTCATCTCTGTCCCTGGCGACAAGAAGGATGCCCTTATCTGCGCCGACAAGATTTACCGGGAAGCAGCAGCCACAGCAGAACGCGAATCACTTGCCGCTAAAGCTCCCGGGGGGAAGAAGACCAAGAAGACCAAGTCCGGCAAGAGTCCTGATGCCCACTCCCGCAAGCGCACCTCTTCGGAGTGCTGCGCTGCTGTCGAGGACGCACCATCGAGCTCCACTGGCAAGTGTAAGAAGACGATGGCAGCTCCGGCAGAGACGAAGAAGATGTCCGCCAAGGAGGACGGCACTGGTGGTACCTTCACCATCAGTGCCACGCTCGACCCTAAATAGGAAAGCGCGCTCGTTGCTTTCCTGCGGGCGAATGTCGACGTGTTTGCGTGGCAACCGTCTGACATCCCCGGTGTTCCCAGGAAAGTGATTGAGCACCACCTTGCCGTTTGTCCTCATGCACGGCCCGTCAAACAGAAAGTCAGGAAGCAAGCAGTGGAGCGCCAGGAATTCATTGCAGAAGAGATCAAGAAGTTGGAAGCAGCAGGCCTTGTCAGAGGAGTGCTCCATCCCACGTGGTTGGCCAATCATGTAGTCGTGCGCAAAGCAAATGGGAAATGGAGACTTTGTATCGATTTTACTGATGTTAACAAAGCCTGTCCCAAAGACCCATTTCCTTTGCCGCGCATTGACCAGATTGTTGACTCCACAGCCGGATGTGATTTGCTTTCATTTCTTGACGCATACTCGGGATACCATCAGATCTTCATGGCAGAAGAGGATGAGGAGAAGACCGCATTTATTAGTCCATGTGGCACGTACTGTTTCGTACGAATGCCTTTCGGATTAAAATATGCTGGTTTAACATTTGCAAGAGTAGTCCATGTCGCTCTCGAGCCACAAATACACAGAAATGCGGAAGCCTACATGGATGATATAGTGGTCAAGAGCAAAGACAGAGCAACCCTGATTCAAGATTTAGACGAAACCTTTGCAAATCTGCGCAAGATCAGCCTCAAGCTCAACCCAGAGAAGTGTGTGTTTGGAGTTCCCTCCGGCAAGCTTCTCGGGTTCTTTGTGTCTCAGCGAGGAATTGAAGCCAATCCCCACAAGATCAAGGCCATTGAGCAGATTAAAGCACCAAAGCGTGTCAAGGATGTACAGAGACTTGCCGGTTGTGTGGCTGCTCCCAGCAGGTTTATCTCTAGGTCTGCTGAGCGCGCCCTGCCATTTTTCAAATTGTTGAAAAAGGCAGGTCCAATGAAATGGACTCCGGAAGCGGAGGCTGCGCTGCAAGACTTGAAGAGATACATGTCCTCCCCTCCAATACTTGTCGCACCTAAGCCACAAGAAAAGTTGCTGCTGTATATAGCGGCAACCAATTAAGTGGTCAGTGCTGCACTAGTAGCGGAGAGGGAGGCAGATGATGAGCCAACAACCACGGCAAGCGCATCCAGCGACAAGCAGGGGGCTTCCTCAACAAGCTCTGGTCCCGATAAAGATGGATCTGCACAGATGCATGAAGAGATACACAAGAAGATGGTGCAGCACCCAGTTTACTTTGTCAGTTCCCTTCTGCAGGGGGCTAGGTCAAGGTACTCTGGCGTGCAGAAATTGCTTTTCGGCCTTCTCATGGCCTCGAGAAAGCTGCGCCATTACTTTCAAGCACATGAGATAACAGTTGTCACTCGCTTTCCGCTGAAGAGGATACTGCAGAATCCAGAAGCGACAGGCAGGATTGTCGAGTGGGCACTGGAACTGTCAAGGTTTGGCCTCAAGTTTGAGAGCACTCCAACTATTCAGAGCAGAGCATTGGCAGAGTTTATAGCAGAATGGACGCCAACACTAGATGAAGAAATTCCAGAGACGAGCATCCTCGTTGATGAAGCAAGCAAAGAGTGGCTGATGTACTTTGATGGTGCCTTTTCGCTGCAAGGTGCCGGCGCTGGCGTGCTGCTTGTCGCACCCGCCGGAGAGCACCTCAAGTACGTAGTCCAGATGCACTTCCCCAAGGAACAAGCAACAAATAATACTGCAGAGTATGAAGGCCTGCTTGCCGGTCTCTGGATCACGGCAGACCTTGGGATCAAGAAGCTCATTGTCAGTGGTGACTCACAGCTCGTCGTCCACCAAGTGAACAAGAGTTATCAGAGTCCATTAATGGAAGCTTACGTCGATGAAGTGAGAAAGCTAGAAGAGCACTTTGACGGCCTGCGGATGGAGCATGTTCCAAGAGCTCAGAACGCCATTGCCGATGGCCTGTCAAAGTGCGCCGCACTTAAGTTACCTGTGGAACCAGGGATCTTTGTGCTCAAGCTGACTCAGCCGTCCGTAACGCCATCAACTGGACAGAGAAAAAAGAGGAAGTTGATTACTGGTGACTATTTGCCGGCAGAGCTTCCCGAAGCCGCCGCCAAGAAAGTACCTAAGATCAACACCAAGAGTGCTGAGGAGCAGTCTGCTCCGGCAAGCCCTAGGGTTTGTTCCGTTGTAGCAGAAGCTCCCGACAAGTTTTGCTCCGGCAAGCTTGCTAGGGAACATCAAGCTCCGGCAGAGGCCCAGGTTCTCGCCGTAGAAGCGGACGTTCCCGCAGCCGCGGATTTGCCTTTAGTCCTTGTTGTCGAGCCACAAGCTCCAGCATGGGCACAGCAGATTGTCCATTTCCTTCAAACAGGAGAACTTCCCGAAGAGCAAGAAGAAGCGGAAAGAGTAGCCCGGCAGTCAAGTATGTACCAGTTTGTCGACAAGACACTGTACAGAAGAAGACTCAATGGTGTGAAATTGAAGTGTATTCCCCGGGAAGACGGACAAAAGTTGTTGGCAGAGATACATGGAGGCATATGTGGTCACCACATTGGCGCAAGAGCACTTGTTGGTAAAGCTTTCCGGCAAGGTTTCTTTTGGCCAACAGCCCTCCAGGATGCAACTGCACAAGTAACCAAGTGTGAAGCGTGCCAGTTTCATTCCAAGCAGATACACCAACCAGCTCAAGCTCTCCAGACGATCCCTTTATCCTGGCCATTTTCGGTCTGGGGGCTTGACATCCTCGGCCCCTTTCCCCGAGCTGTCGGGGGCTTTGAGTACTTGTACGTTGCAATCAACAAGTTCACAAAGTGGCCGGAAGTGGAACCAGTGAGGAAGGTGACCGCACAGTCAGCAGTCAAGTTCTTCAGGTCGATTGTTTGCCGCTTCGGGATCCCTAACAGGATAACCACCGACAACGGCACACAATTTACGAGCCGCACCTTCATGCAGTACGTCCAAGATCTTGGCGCCAAAGTCTGCTTCGCTTCTGTTGCTCACCCGAGAAGCAACGGTCAAGCAGAAAGGGCAAATGCTGAAGTGCTGCGCGGGCTCAAGACTAGATGTAACGCTCTCGATGCGGCTATATCTCCCACGTGTGGAGGCACGACTTAGAGGCATAACCGCATTGAAAGCAATGCCGCAAGTCGGGAAATCTTTACACATCCCATGTACATAAATAAGATGAAGGGGAGAAACGTAGTTGGCTTACACTCGCCACGTCACATCAAAGTACATAAATAACATCCATCATACAAATCACTCATGGCCCGACTACGGTGCCAAATAGAAAAGACCCCCAACATGCGACAAGGCCCTGAATCGATAACCCCAACTAGGCACCACTACTGATCGTCGGGAAAGGAAACATAATAACGCTGAGAGTCCTCGTCGAACTCCCACTTGAGCTCGTACTCGTCACCTGGAGCGGAATCACCTGGACCTGCATCTGGAATTGTAGTATCTGTGAGCCACAGGGACTCAGCAATCTCGCACCCTCGCGATCAAAACTATTTAAGCTTATAGGAAGGATAAGGCAAGTATATGTGGAGCTGCAGCAAGCGACTAGCATATATGGTGGCTAACTTATTCGCAAAGGAGAGCGAGAAGAGGAGGCAAAGCGCGAGCGAGAAACTAGAAGGAACAACATGCGCAAGCATTACTCCAACACCGTGTCCACTTCCCGGACTCCGCCGAGAAGAGGCCATCACGGCAACACACACGGTTGATTCATTTTAAGTAATTAAGGTTTAAGTTCTCTACAACCGGACATTAACAAATTCCCATCTGCCCATAACCGTGGGCACGGCTTTCGAAAGTTCAATCCCTGCAGGGGAGTCCCAACTTAGCCCATGACAAGCTCTCACGGTCAACGAAGGATAAGACCTCCACCCGAGACACACCGATCAGACTCGGTAACCCGGTACAACAAGACAATTCGACAGGTTAAAACAAGACCAGCAACACCGCCCGAATGTGCCGACAAATCCCGATAGGAGCTGCACATATCTCTTTCTCAGGGCACACTCAGATTGTCCAAACTTCCGGTAGGCCAGCCCAGAGTTTCCCCTGGTAGCCACCGGCGGCTGACGGTTTGGACCAACACTCAGAGGAGCACTGGCCCGGGGGGGGGTTAAAATAAGATGACCCTTGAGTCTGCAGAACCCAAGGGAAAGAAAAGGGCTAGGTGGAAAATGGTAAAACCAAGGTTGGGCATTGCTGCAAAAGCTTTAATCAAGGCGAAACATCAAGGGGTTCCCATTATAACCCAACCGCGTAAGGAACGCAAAAACCGGGATCATAACATCGATATGACGGAAACTAGGGCGGCAAGAGTGGAACAAAACACTAGGCGAGAGGCCGAGCCTTCCACCCTTTACCAAGTATATAAATGCATTAAGATAACATAGAAATATAATGATATCCCAACAAGTAAATAAATGTTCCAACAAGGAACGGCTCCACTCTTCAC
Source organism: Triticum urartu (assembly GCF_003073215.2). Taxonomy (NCBI): domain Eukaryota; kingdom Viridiplantae; phylum Streptophyta; class Magnoliopsida; order Poales; family Poaceae; genus Triticum; species Triticum urartu. The sequence continues at coordinate 547,663,365 of NC_053022.1, forward strand.
CTGCAACTAACAACGCTATAAGAAGGGCTGAGCAAAGCGGTAACATAGCCAATCAACGGTTTGCTAGGACAATGGTAGGTTAAGGGTTCAATCATGCAATTGGGAGGCTGACAAGCAAGTGGTAGGCATCGTAGCAGTGGCAAAGCAAAAGAGCGAGCAAACTAGCATAGCAAAGATAGTAGTGATTTCGAGGGTATGATCATCTTGCCTGCACAGTTGTCAAAGTTGACTGGATCCTCACAAGCAAACTCAACGGGCTCCTCGGTAGCGAACTCGTCTCCCGGCTCTACCCAAACAAGACAAACAAGCAACAAGGATACAATCAACCACGTGCAAGACCAAGCAATATGATGAAATGATGATATGTTATGCGGGATGCGATGCGGGATGCAAAATGCAAGATATGACAGGAAATGCATGAACCTGGCCTCAACTTGGAATTCCAAGGGTGCCACTGGATAGAGGGGATGAAATCGCTTGAAAATGATATAAAGATCATTGGAATCGGAGTTACGGTTTGGAAATGGCAAGCATTTTAAGATATGACACCGGTCTGCGATTTACAGCAAGTAGGCATCTAAATGCAACGAAATGAACATGCTACAGCCACCAAACATGAAAACAAAATACATGGCAGTGATGTACACAAGATGGTTAACAAAACACTAGCACTGATCCATAGGCAAATTCATCCATTAAGAGGTTCAAACAAGCATGGCAAAAATGAATAAGCAAAACAGATTCCAGACTTAGTGAAATTAACACTAGCCTGAAATTTCAGATCACGATGCTCTCTTTGGAGCAGCAAAACAACATGATAAATGACCTGAACATGACAAGTAAGAACATGGCATGGAGCTAATCAACAAGCTTAACAAAACACCCAAAGTGACCTGGGGCCAAAAGGGTTCACAAAATACTCTACCGAGCTCACGAACATAGCTCGAACACAATCAGTTTTCAAACTTAGTGAAAACTGAGACATGCTGAAATTTAACTCGCGAAGGCATGTAAACGAGCTCGATGCACTCACTACGGTGCAAGTCATGGCAAGGCAAGCATACATCCATTAAGAAGGCACAAATAACAAGCTAGACATGGCAAGAACAAAGGCATAGCATGCATGGAACACTAACGGTAGCATCGGCAAAATCGCAAACAAGTTGACGATCTGCCCAGATTAACAACGAAGCAAAAGTTGAGCTCGATTGAGTCAACCTAGAGTACTCCATATTTGCAAACAAAGACATGGATGGATAGAGCATAACATAAATATCAAAACTCCCTTACTGATCTTCCTCAAAAGAGGCACGGATCACTAGGAAACAAGCTGGACATATAGCATCATGAACTAAAATATCCCAGACTTAGTGAAAATCGCTAAGTCCCTGAAATCAGCAATCTCAGGTACCTCTCTTAGCAAGCTTGCACAAGACAACACACACATCCTAAAAATGCATGGGCGGCACCTCTGGAAAGAAGACAAAATGCTTAACAATTCATCCCAAAGGGGCACAGGCATATCATGCACGGATTAAACATGGCAAAAATGACAAAAGTGCATGATGAACTAACGGATCTGCAATTTAACTCACGAAGCCTCCTTCTAACAGCATTTTGGGCATCGAGATGAACTCAAATGCAAATGATGCAATGGAATGGAATGATGTACATGTCGAGGCAAAGATTTTGATATATTATATGTCCAAATCGGAGTTACGGATGCGGAGATAACACTGGTCAAACATAGCACAAAATTTTAGAGGGAGAGGGAAAAAGTCAACCCTAGAATTTCGGATCTGAGATCCAGATCGGGCACGGGAACCAAGGTGGCGGCGGCACTGTTCACCGCCGGATTTGAAGCTCGCCGGAGGAGTCGCCGGCGTGGAGGGAGAGGAGGCCGGAGTGGCCGGATCCGGCGTCCTCTGCCAGGGGGGGTTGGCCGGCGTGGGGCGGCGCGAGGAGGCCGGCGGCCGGCACCGGGGCGGAGCGGCCAACGGCGGCCGGAGTCGGCGCCGGCGGCGAAGCTGGACGGCGAAGGCGGGACGGCGGGCGGCGGAGCTGGGCGGCCTCGGGCGGCGCCTGTACCCGGGCGACGAGGCGCGGCGATGGGCCTCGGGGGCCCCTCCTGGGCCTCCCGGGCCGGCGGCGGTTGGCGGCGGCGAAGTGGGCCTCGGTCCACGTGGCGGCGCGCGAGTGGGTAGGCGGCGGCGGGGCGAACAACGTCCGGCGCGGGCGGACACGTCCGGCCCGGCGCGGGGGAAGATGGATTTTTTTTAGAGCTAGGGTTCGAGGAGGAAGACGAGATCCGAAATTGGAGGGGGTATATATAGACATAAGTAGAGCTAGGAGAGTCCAAATGAGGTGCGGTTTTCGGCCACGCGATCGTGATCGAACGCTCTAGGACATGGAGCAGAGTTTGGTGGGTTTTGGGCCAAACTTGAGGGGTGTTGGGCTGCAACACACACGAGGCCTTTTCGGTCCCTCGGTTAACCGTAGGAGTATCAAACTAAGTCCAAATGATACGAAACTTGACAGGCGGTCTACCGGTAGTAAACCAAGGCCGCTTGGCAAGTCTCGGTCCAATCTGGAAATGTTTAACCCCACACATGAAAGAAAGCTAGAAATGGCCACCGGAGGAGAACGAAGCGCCGGAATGCAAAACCGACAACGGGGAAAATGCTCGAATGCATGAGATGAACATGTATGCAATGCAATGCACGAGATGACATGATAAGAGATGCACGAAAAGAAAAACAACACACGGAGACAAAGACCCTAACCCGAGAAATAAATATAACTTAATGCCGGAAACGGCAAGGTTGGATACAAATATGGAAAGTATATCTGGGGCGTTACACTAGAACTTTCGACAGGCTGCACAAATGCGGAAGAAACTGGATCGAGGAGCTGCTGGTGGTTCTTTGGTCGATCAGGACGACGCCAAATCGAGCCACTCGCCAGACACCTTTCGCTCTAGTCTATGGAGCAGAGGCAGTTATCCCCACGGAACTCGTATACGGGTCACCTCGAGTGCTCGCTTATGATGAGCTTGAGCAAGAGCAGCTGCGACAAGATGACGCACTGCTCCTTGAGGAAGACCGTCTTCAGGCTGCTGTGTGAGCTGCTCGCTACCAGCAAGCTTTGCGCCGCTACCATAGCCGCAAAGTTAACGCCAGAAGTCTCGAGGAAGGCGACCTTGTTCTTCGGCGCGTTCAGTCCGCCAAGAATTCCAACAAGTTGACGCCGAAGTGGGAAGGCCCTTACCTGGTGAAACGAGTCACTAGGCCTGGCGCTGTCCGCCTTGAGACCGAAGATGCCATTCCGGTGAGCAACTCCTGGAATATTGAGCATCTTCGTAAGTTTTACCCGTAAGGCGCGGTTGCCGGAACCTGTTCCGGCAACCACCTTTTGTACAAGTCTTGCCGCTGTTGCATGTAATCTTTTGTACAAAGCCGGGCGCAGACCCCGTGCATAAGTAAAGCTCATGTGCTCTGCACATTTTGTCGATTTTATGCTTTCTATTTTTTGGCATATATGATCTGACACTTTGTGTAGCACCTACTCCACGGTAAGCAATAACGAGCCGTAAAGCTCCATATGTGTATTGTCTCTTTTTTCTTCTAAAAGCAAGGTTCCCCTCGCCCACAAGTTTGCCGGGGGGAAAGGAGAAGACGATGGTATGGACCAGGCGTCGTTCAAGAAAGTTTCGCTTTGCCGGGAAGCAAGCAACAGAAAAGCTAAGTTGCCAAAGTTTGAGCAATCAGATTTTTTAAAATTTCTAAGTTATCTCCCTTGAACGACTGCACTTTGTATGGAAAACCTGTGCGCGGAGGAACCGACTCGTAGCTAGTAGCACCCTTACTTTGTTTCGAGTCCGCTCAACAACTTAAGTGAGCCGCTAGCGCCCTTACTTTGTTTCGAGTTCGCTCAACAACTTAAGTGAGCTGCAACTAGTTGCGACAAGGTTTCTTGTCGGCTGCGGCACCGCCAGCAGGCTGCTGACGTCCCGCACTCAGCGCTCGCGGCTCAGGTGCCTGCGCCGGCAAGTTCCCTAAAAGCGTAGGGTAAAAAGGCATACAAAGCAAGGAATCAAGTAAAGGGAATAACATTGCGATCATTGCCCAGAACAAAGTTATATTACAAAGGTAGCTTGTTGCAGCTCTAACAGACTGTTTTCATGACATGGTAAGCAGCGACAAGGAAAGAAGAAATGAGCGGCCTAATCTACGCGATCGCCTTCCTTCGACCCGCTTGATCCCGCTCACCTTGTCCACAATGGGTGCGACAAGGGCCTTGGCTCCTCTAGATCAGCCTCCGGTGGCAAGGTCCTGAGGATGTTGGTGAGGCGGAGGCCCGGATTGCGGAAGGCCACCTTCATCAACACCTTCTGGAGGGCTCCTGCGCAGATCTTGCGCGACTCGTCGGCCAGCTGCTTGAGGATCCTCTCCCGGAGTCGCTGGAGGGTTGTCGCCACGCCCTTGAAGAACAGGACGAGCTTGGCGCTGGGTTGGAGATTGTCGTTGGAGGAATACCCAAGATCTTCCATCCCCAGCTGCGCCAGCTCCTTGTCGATGTCTGTGGCGGCATTCACCAGACTCTCCGTCCAGCGCGTCACAGTCTCCCTGAAGGCGTTCTGGGCGGCGGCAGCACTCTCCAGCAACGCCTTGTCGGCCTTGATTTCCTCCTTCAAGGCCGCCTCCCGCTTCTTGGCGCTGTCCAGAGTCTTGGTCGAAGTGGTTAACTTCAACTCAAGATCCACGTTGGAGACCTTGGCGGCGCTGAGCTCTCTGCCCTTCTCGGCGAGATCGGCTTCTAGCTGCGCCACCTTTGTCTTCAACTCCTCCTTGGCGGCCTCGGCGGCGGCGGCGGCCTCTGCTTGTTTGAGGGCTTCGCCGAGTTTTCCCTCGCGCGCGGCAAGCTCCTCCTCATGGGCATCGAGGTTGACCTTCCACTGTGCCAGCTCGCCCTCCTCTGCGGCTAGCTTCACAGCGGCAAGTCGTTGCCGCTCTTCGGCTTCGGCCTTCTCGAGGAGGAAGGCCTTCTGCGCCTCAGCGAGCTGCACCCGCTCCTCCGCCAGGGACCGGAGGGCTTCCCGGTGGAAACCCCCGAGCTCTTCCGCGCGCCTTTCGATGTCAGCTCCCGCCTTCGCACAAGTGCCTCGCGGGACTCCAGCTTGGCTTGCCGCGCATGGTAGAGCGACATCAACTTCCGCAGCAGCCGCTCTTCTTCAGGCTCGTTGCTGCTGCTGCTTGGCGCGTCGACCAGCTTCAGCTCCGCGGAGGCGAGCACTTCTCCGTCGAAGACCTCCCCCTCGACCGGCGCTCTGGAGCTCTGGGCGACCAGGGAAGATTGATGAAGACGTCATCGCCAGCCTTCAAATAGACGCCCGGCTGGGGCTCCTTCGAGCTTGGCGCTGCGGCTTCGGCGGACGGGTCGGTGGTCGGCGTAGCGCCTGGCGCTCCTGCGGCCTCTGGGCCATCAGTACGACCGCCAGACTCCTCGCCGGTTGCTGCGGCGGCAGCCTTGGAGGTCTCTGCGCCGGTGGCGTCTCCAGCACCAGCTGGTTCGTCGGCGGCGACCTCGGTCTCCATCTGCTCCGCAGCGGATGGATCTGACGCCCGGAAAAGGGGAGAAGAGTCAAACAAAATCCAGCAAAAAATCCAACAGAAAGAAGATCAAAAGAAGAAGGATCCAAGAGAAGTTTTGAAGCAAGGGGAGTACCTGCACCAGGCTCTGCGGTCGTGGTCTCCGTCGTCGGGGGGCCGCTGGTGCTGTCCCTCGCCGGAGAACCCTCCCTTGCCGGAGACTTCTCCCTTACCGGGAAGCCCTCCCTTTCCGGAGAATTCTCCCTTGCCGGGGAATTCTCCCTTGGCTGCTGGTGGGGCTGCTCGGCTCCTACACAAGTCAATAAGCAGATATCAGCAAAGACAAGTACCCAAACGCGCCTCGCAGCAGGAAGTAAATCATGCACTTACGCTGGGGGCTGCCCTGGAGGAAAGTCGCCGGGTCCGGCAGGGTTGTCTCGGGCGCGCCACCTGCTGTCGCGGTGGGCTCGTCCTCGATGACGATCACTGGGACCTTAGCTCTCTTTGCCGCTCTCTGGGCCAGAGTCCTAAAAAGGAACAAGTTCAGAAGAAAAGCAAGTGAGAAGCAAGACCAACAGCAAGAATTGAAGAAATGCAAATACAGCAAGAGAAGCTTACTCTTCTTCTTCTTATTCGTCGGAGCTAAACGCGGAGAAGTCGAAGTCTGGCCCACGTCCAGCGCGAGGAGGCGGAGGAGTGGCTTCCCTTGGCCGCTTGGCGGGAGCAGTGGCGGTGGTCTGAGACAACCCCGCTCCAGCTGTCGGCGCGGCGTGAGCAGCGGCAGGAACTGAAGCGGTGGTCCGGCTAGACTCCGCTCCAATTGCCGTCGCAGCATGAGGCGCTCCCGCGGCAACGGTGTTTGCCGCGGTGGAGCGTGTCACGCGGCGCGGCGACTGTTGACCCGCTTGCCACTCCGTCACGTCACCCGCCTTGCGGAGGCGCCTTCTTGGTGGGGATGGAGGCTCTGCTTGCGGCGGGCTGCCCGAAGAAGAGGAGGAGGAGGAGGAGTTGATTTCCAATGAGCCGCTTGTGTCCTTGGCGAGCTCGCTCGGCCCGGCATCACGCCCGGCAAGTTCCCTCTTGCCGGCGGGCTCCCCTCGCTCGGCACGGCTTGCCGCTTCCGCTGCATCCGCCTCTTCCACGGTGAAGCCAAACTCGCCCGCGGCTGCGGCTGCCGCTGCCTCCTCCAGCCTGGTGGCGATGAGTGCCATCTGCGCATCCGTGGTGTCGCGGGTGAGGCCGTCCTTCTCGTCGGGGCGGATTGGCACCTCCACCAAGTCGTCGAAGAACTGCTGCACTACGTCGTCTGCGGGCTCCTGCCAAGTTGGCACAATTCCGTGCGAGTCGCACTCTGGCATCATTGCACGGATGCGGTCAAACGCAGAATTGTTGCACAACGGGACGACGCCCCCCGGCAACCTGAAGACCTCGGGATGCTGGGGGTCATACTTGAACAGCTCCTGCAGCATTGCGTTGAGCTCCAAGACTGTGAAGTTGTAATTGAGGCCTGGCCGCAGCCTCATGATGTCTGCCGCGTTCTTGAACTCCCAGGTTGGCCTCCCCCGTTCCTGCAGGGGGGCGATGCGGCGGCGAAGGAAGTCTGCGCCAACTGCGCCAACAGTAAGCCCGGCAAGCCTGAGACGCAGAATCCTGGTTACGGCGATCTTCAGCCTGTCATCCTCCAGGGCCACGTCGCTCCAGTCGCTGCCGCGTGCTACTGGGGTTCGGCGCCGGGTGGTGAATGGCTGCGGGCTCTCCTCATCAATCCAGCACCAATCAGCCCTCCACTCCTCCCACTTGCCGTGGAACTCTCCCTCCAGATAGGTCTCCTTCTTGCCGGCCCTTGAGATCCAGGCGATTCCGCCGGATAGAGCCTCTCCTCTCTCTACTCGGGGTATGAAAAAGTGGCGGAAGAGGGCTACGTTGGGAAGGACTCCGACAAAATTTTCGTAGAGATGTGCGAAAACTGCCATTGTCAGGACGGCATTGGGGGTGAAGTCAAGGAGATGGAATCCATAGGTGTTCATGATGTCGCAGAAGAAATTAGAAAAGGGCGGGCAGAGCCCGCAGTAGAAGAACAATGCGAAGAAGGGGTACCCATTCGGAGCCTTCTTCCAAGCGGCGGCGGGGAGAACCTTTGTGCGCAGATGCGCGCGCGTCTCCGCCGACCAAAACAAATAGTAGTTCTCCCTCAGCTCCTTAGCGCCAAGCTTGGGGGGGAAGACGGACCGCTCCTTCTGCAGCGCCGCGAGCCGCTGCGCCTCGGTCGACTTCACGACCTTCCCCTTGTTGGCTTTTGGAGCCATGGCGGAGCAGTGGAGGGGTCGACGGCATTGGTGGTACTGGTGGCGATGGGGGGCGGAGCGCTGCTCTCTCTCTCAGCTTTGGGGAGGCGAGGGGGCAGCGGAGATTTCTGAGATTGGAAACGGCAACGGGCGAATGTGTGAACTGCCCCTGTTTCCCCTGCTTATAGAGGGGGAGGGGGCGGACGTTCCGCATTTCCGAATAAAGAAACCCCCACGATCTCTCCCACGACGCCGCATTCAACGCGTGCCGTTCGGGGAGGGCGCGGTGGATACGGAGTGAGATACGGCGTAACCTAGGCCGCGCGTGCCCGTGCCCTGTTTTGGGCCTGGCCCAACAGCGCTCGGCACCGTGTATGGCCCAGGCCCGGGGGCTCTTGTCGGTGTACTAGAGTAGGGGTACCCTAGTATCCCGAACTTGTGCACGGGCAGTCGCAGCATCCCGCGGCAAGGCTTGCCGGGTGACCGCCAAGCTCCTCCGTGGTTCCTTTGGAGCCATTCAAGAACAAAGTGTCCAAGCCAAGAAGACAAGACCCCGGCAAGTGGAGCTTGCCGGGAAGGCTAACAAAAGCATCCCAAGACCCCGGCAAGAGGAGCTTGCCGGGAAGGCCACCCAAGGCATTTCAAGGAACTTGCCGCGGCGCACCACGCGTCCCGGCAAGGCCCGGTGAGCAACAAGCTCCCGGACGCGACAAGACAACGACCGCGGCAAGTAGGGACGCGACAAGACAACGACCGCGGCAAGCTGCTTGCCGCGGCAAGCCACATCTCCGTGCCCGCGCTCCAGCACATCCACCAACGTGTCGCTCTGGGGCCCCTCCAGGCGTACGTGGCGGAAGGCTGTGCAGCCAGGGGTGTGCGGTGGCAAGCGGCGCTGACAAGATCGCCATCGTGGCGAACGGTGGCGTCCCTGGCGGTCCCTTTTCGCACTGTTTAGGTGACACAGACGGGCATTTAAGGCCCTTGTCCCCTGCCGTCAGGGTTAGGTATGATACACTGTAGCAGGTAGCTGTGCCTACCACAGCACCTTTCCATTTTTTCCCTTTACCTCCGTTGCCACCTGTCGGTAACCCCTTGAGCATATAAAAGGAGGCCCGTGTGCAACGTAGAGGGGGGTTCGAACACTCACGCTCGGTCTCGCTAGCTGCTGGTGTGTACTATAGCACTCCGCGCTCCCAAGTAAGAAACCAATACAAACCACAAAGCAGGAGTAGGGTTTTACGCATCCGTGCGGCCCGAACCTGGGTAAATCGCTCGCGTGCATCGCCTCGATTTGCTCTTTGCACAACCTCCGCCCCTGCCGAACCGAAAGGGACCCGGTCCGCCGGTCCCATAGGTGCCCGTGGATCAGTACCCTGGCATTAATATTTCAAGCAAATGCCCGGATTGAGAGATATGAAGTCTCCAATAAGTTCTACAGCTGCAAGATGGAGGAGAACAGTTCTGTCAGTGAACATATACTCAGAATGTCTGGGTACCATAACCACTTGACTCAGCTGGGAGTTAATCTTCCGGTTGATAGTGTCATTGACAGAGTTCTTCAATCACTGCCACCAAGCTACAAGAGCTTCGTGATGAACTATAATATGCAAGGGATGAATAAGACTATTCCCGAGCTCTTCACAATGCTAAATGCTGCGGAGGTAGAAATCAAGAAGGAGCACCAAGTGTTGATGGTCAACAAGACCACCAGTTTCAAGAAAAAGGGTAAAGGGAAGAAGAAGGGGAACTTCAAGAAGAACGGCAAACAAGTTGCTACTCAGGAGAAGAAACCCGAGTCTGGACCTAAGCCTGAGACTGAGTGCTTCTACTACAAACAGACTGGTCACTGGAAACGAAACTACCCCAAGTATTTGGCGGATAAGAAGGATGGCAAGGTGAACAAAGGTATATGTGATATACATGTTATTGATGTGTACCTTACTAATTCTCACAGTAGTGCCTGGGTATTTGATGTTGGTTTTGTTGCTAATATTTGCAACTCGAAACAGGGACTACGGATTAAGCGAAGATTGGCAAAGGACGACGTGACGATGCACGTGGGAAATGGTTCCAAAGTCGATGTGATCGCAGTCGGCTTGCTACTTCTACATCTACCTTGTGGATTAGTATTAGACCTAAATAATTGTTATTTGGTGCCAGTTGTCGTGGAATTGTCACGGCAGATGTCCTCTTGCAAGGACTTAATCGTGGAGCCATCGCAACTAGGAAGCTTAAAGGGGTTAATCGGGACAAAGGACACGCGAGGTTTATACTAGTTCAGCCCCTTACGGTGAAGGAAGGCCTACGTCTAGTTGGGTTGTTATTGCTTGAGGTTTCAATGACCAGGGAGCGAGATACGCTATGCCCGGTTCTCGATTGGTTGTCTCTTCTTTCCTAAACCGCCAGCGGGTCGTCCCCTTATATACTCGGGTCGACGCCCTACAGCTTACAGAGTCCCGGCCGACTCATAAACAGTATCTGGCTCGGTGACTAGTTACTTCTACCTTACAATATAAGTCACGTCCTTATAGCGGTTTATCACTATGGGCCATAAATCGCCTGTGGGCCTTTAGACCCTTTACTGAACCGCCATCTTCACGTCTCGGTCTTGGGCTTCAGATGGGCTCCTCTTTGCGTAACCCAGCCCCTCCTGGGCGGCTTACATAAATAGTTATATCCCCAACATTAGGCCCTAGATTGATTTGAACCGGTTCATGTCAATCTTTAAAAACCTTATGAACTGGCCTTCAGTCTTCTGTTTTGTGCGGAAACTGTAACCCGTTGTGACGTCATCATCTAGATCCGGGTTAAATCTCCGTGACATCATCTTCAATAAAACTCATATTTTATTCCGTCATATCCTCCAACTGATCTTTGCCTTTACTGACCATCCCGAAAATCGAGGCGTCGGGGTCGCTGGATAATGATACTCCATCTCCTCGTTTTTCGCGTCGTCTTGGTCGGCCCCTCCTTATAAATAGATGCGACCTAGGTCTTTCCCATTTTCCTCAGCTATCTTCCTCCTCACACTCCCTTCTCTACTGCTTGAGCTCCGCCGCCGCCGCCGTCGAACTCCTTCGTCTTCAACGACTCAGGCCGCTGCATCAACCTGACTCTTGACCAGAAAACGATGACGACCCTCTGCAGCTCATCTGCATCGGTGAGTTCCTTTTCTTTGTTTCCTTAGATCTGCATTGGAACTATCTTGAGTTCGTCGGCGTTCTTCGCCGCCCGATGCGAGTCTTTGCTAGTTTCCACTTCCAATGCACTTCTTAGATCGTAAAAACAACATAGAACTGCTGCGGTACTTATTTGCGCCTATTTTGTATAGAAACAGATCTCATTTCCCCTGTCTGGAAACCATCTTTGATTGCATGAACTTCTCTGCCCTGTTTTAGGTCTAGAAATTTTTCTTTTTAGAGCAACTGTTTAATCCAAAATAATAATTGCAACTTGTGAAACCTGTTTGTTCCACACTTAGCCAAAAATTGCGTCTGTTGACTCTGTTTCAGCCATAGCAGCTCATATGACCGGTTTAAAATAATACCGGCTATCAGCGCCGCTTGCTTCCAGCGACTTAAGAAAATTTTGATTACCTTTAATACCTGTAGTGACTTAAATACCATTGCATAGTTACCCATATATCATTAGGCCCCTTCTTAAGCCGCCATCTTAAATAACCCAATAATGTTTATTCTCCGGGTTATAATGAACCGAAAAAATTTCCTTTATCTTGTTGTAGGCTTCATTTTACCCAATGTCACCCAAAGCTGTTAAACCTCCGGTTACCTGCAACTGGGTCCCATCCATTGTTACAGAGAGCAAATTGTTCGAGTTTGTAAAGTCTGGCCATCTGCCCAAGAAGGATGTCATGTCTTATCGTGCTCCAGAACCGTCTGAAGAGAAACCTCAACCCAAGGAAGGGGAGGTGATCATTTTTACCGATCACATGAGCCGGGGATTTGCTCCTCCCGGTTCAAAATTCTTTAGAGACGTTCTGCACTTCTTTGACTTAAGACCTCAAGACATCGGGCCCAATTCCATGTCAAATATCTGCAACTTCCAAGTTTTCTATGAGGTCTACCTTGGAGAAGAACCCAGCCTACTTTTGTTTAGGGAATTGTTCTATTTGAACCGGCAGAATGAGCGGGCCAACGGGCCCAGTCTGGAGCTTGGTGGCATATCGATTCAAAGGCGGAGAGACTGCATGTTCCCTTAAGTTGAATTGCCGAGTCATCCAAAGGACTGGAACCAGACATGGTTCTACTGCCAAGATACTTCTCCGGCTGGTGAAAACTCGCTGCCCGGCTTCCGTGCATTGCGCCTTGAACCTACTCACCCGCTGCCGGATAAGTTGACTGCTATTGAACATCTGCCACTTACCCCCAAGATCAAGAAGATTAAAGCTCTTTTAGGGAACGGCTTAGATGGCATTGACCTGGTCCGAGTCTGGATTGCTTGGAGAATAATTCCGTTAAGTCGCCGCCCCGGCTTAATGTGTAATTATTCAGGCGAGAAAGATGACCCTCGGCTTCATAGTCCTGACGACTTACTAGATGACGCAGTGGAAGCTACAACTCAGTCTTTGTTGAAAGAGGGCACAGTGAATAGTAACGCTTTCGGCTTACTACCTTTTTGCCAGAAGAACCCCGCCCCTGCAGTAAGTTTCCAGCCGTCGGGTTATTTTTTCACCGTGTTATACTATATTCTTACGCATAACCCTTTATAACCTTTTACAGGCAAATGATAACTTCTGGAAAATCCAATATGATCATGAGGCGGCCAAGACAGCCAGGGCGGCCAAGAGGGCCGAAAGGAAAACCTCCAAGCCCACCACTTCAAGGAAAAGGAAGCCAAGCGCTTCTGAGTTGCTTCAGCTTGATGATACTGATGATAATGAGGAAGAGGTAACTTTTTAATTTCCCTTTCTCCTTTATCACTACTTTACTGATATTAACCTTCTTTCAGGGAAACACAGGCAACAGCCAACCCGTCGAAGAAGAGGTAATTATAATCTCCTCCGACTCCGAACTTCGGCTGCGTCAGAAAATTCGAAGAGTAACCCGGAAAGTAAGATTTTCACACCCTTTGGCTTACCAAGATCCTGACTTTCTTTTGAAGCAACAGCAATTTGAAAACCGGAGGAAGACCCGGACCAGCAAGGATGCAGAGCTATCCTCCGGCTTGCCTGACACCACCCAGAAGCGTCGGACTGAGGTTATCTCCAATTTATACCCTTTTTACCTTTGGCGGGTCTAATCCATCAACCTCTCAATTCCTCTGACTCCAATTATCAGGATACTTCACCTTCCTCCGGTGAGTCTATGCAGTCCAACATGCCGGCCTTCAAAACTGCTCCCGGGTAATATAAACTTGTTGTACCTTATGCTTTATTTTACTCATATTTTTGTATTTAACCTGTCTACTTTTCCCACAATGTGCAAGTAAAGCCCAGCAAAAAGGCAAAAAAGAATAAGCCGTCCCAAGATCCGGTTGTGACTGAATCGGAGCTGGGCACAGCTGCTCCTGACGCCTCTGCTCACGAGCCGCCGCCTCAACCATCTCATGAAGTTTCTGTATCTTCCTCTGACCCGTCTGCTGAGCAAACCCTCAACGATTCTGATAACCCGGAGGCTCCTAGCCCCGCCAAGGCAGATGATCCGGAAGTTGAGATTCTCAAGACTCAGTTTGTTGAGCCGGCACAGCCAACTGTACTTGCCAAGTGTTCTACTAAAGAGGAATTGTTAGAACGCCGAAAGGCCAAGCTGGACGTCACTGACTACACTCATTTGAGTATTGGAGAGATCGTCTCCGGCTATATCAATCAAGTACATAGCAGCCGTGACCTGGAAATTGACATGGTGAAGCAGATACAGCAAAAGTCTGAGGTATGACTTATGCTAGCTTTCTTTAACCATACTTACTGTACCAGCCCCCAAGTCTATTGCTTATAAGTAAATATGCTGTAGACTTTAGAAAACTTCCTAGCACTGCTTATTCGGCTTAGGAAAAAGATATTTAACCCGGTTGTAGCACTTGCGATACACATTAGCCCCCAAGTGCCAAACATCTTTGCTTGCAAAGTGCTTGGGACTTAATTTCCATGAACCGGAGTAGTAATTTAGAGTTCTTCAGTATACAATAGCCCCCAAGTGTCAAGTACCTTTGCTTGCAAAGTGCTTGGGACTTAATATGATCTTAAAGTAATTCTGATTATAACCCGGCATTAATGCAGACCACCATAAATCATTTTGAGTCAGAGATTACTGAACTGAAGAATCGCCTGGCAGCTCAAGAGCTTGAAATCCAGAAATCCAACTCCAAGTTTGAGTTCAGCGTCTCTGAACAAGAGAAGTTAAAGAAGAACTTTGAGTTGGAGAAGAAAACCTGGGCTGATGAAAAGGCCGCACTGGTGACCCGGGCTGAGACAGCAGAGGCATCGCTTGCGGAAGCAACGGCCGAACTGTCCGGCTTAAAGCACCAGATATCTCGAATGGTCTCATCAATCTTTGGTGAGTGACTTACTTAAACCTTAAACACCGCAAAACTCCTTTAATAACCATTTCAGTTGTTTCCACCGGCTCACCTTATGCTTAATAACACAGTCCCCAGGAGCACAAATCTCAAGCAGAACATGGTGATCAAGCTGAAGGTGGTTTATACTCTGGTGGAACAGCTCTGCACCGGGTCACAACATGCTCTGGCCATTGTGGCTTTATCAAATGATGTTCCCTATCTCCTGCAAGATGTGCTGAAGCGGCTTGCTGTGCTACCTCAGCGAATCCAAGAGTTAAGACGAGCATCTGCAAGAGCCGGAGCTATAGCCGCATTGAGCCGGGCCAAGGCGTGGCTTCCAGAGCTAGACCCCGCTGATATTGCTCTTGGGTATCCAAGTTTGAAGGAAGACGGCACTCCATTTGATGAAAAGGATTTCACCACCTGCGTGAGGGATATACGCCCTATGGCCACTCAAATTGGAAATGACACTGACCTCACCAAGTGTCAGCCGGGTTATGACAAGGAGAATCGGAGAATCCCCACGCCGCATTATGATGATGTCAGCTTGATTCCTCCAATCCGTAAGTACACCTTTGCCCCTGAAGTCGACCCAACCGGTTTAATAGATGATGAAGCTGAGTTTGAGGCTTTGAGTGGCATTGACTGGGCCTCATCATCCTTCCAGGACAAAGCAGCCGGCGGAGAGGTGGAGAAGGATAACCCGAAGGCTTCAAGTCAACCCCAAGAGTAGATTGCCAGGCGCCACCTGCTTATGTCATTGTAGAAAAACAATGCCGCATCATTCAGACTCGGGGAGTCTTGTAATAGAGTAGAAAATACTTTGAGTTTTGTTATGCCTTTGCGCATGCTTATGGCCCTTAATACTTGCATAAGCCGCCATCACTACGCACTTTGTAGTTTATATGAATCTGTTATGTCCTTTGCAGAAATGGCTTGCATTGCCCTGTGATGCTTACGGCTGCTTTTCCGGCTTATATAAGCCAACCCCTAAGGGTAAGTTTAACTCCTGAAAATTGGCACATAAAAGTTCACCTGGTACTTAACAACCTGATGTAACCAATATTAATCCTGGAGGATTACAATGTATTCCATTGTATTTTCAAGAGGGTCGCAAGATATCCAATGTTGATACTTGTAAAATACGATGAACAAAATTCAAGGGTTTCTGATTCGAATACGATCAGTGAACCGTTCCAAAGGGGTTAAGCTAAGATTCGGATACGATCTGTTAGCCCCTAGTGGATGTGGCGATGCCGATCAAGTGGGTATCGACAGCTATGTTCTCTTTGGTTTGAATACGACCTATGTTTGAACAGGAAGCCCCCAAGTGACCATAAGAGTTGTTTAATGATGTTGATTCGAATACGATCCACGTCAGACCCAAAGGGGTTAAGCTATGATTCAAATATGATCAAGAAGCCCCCAAGTGGGTTTGGCAGTATGCCGATCAAGTGGGTATCGACAGCTATGTTCTCTTTGGTTCGAATACGACCTGTGTTTGAACAGGAAGCCCCCAAGTGACCACGGCTAGATTCAGATATGATCATAAGCCGGACCAAAGAAAAGCCGGATTCAGATATGATCCGCTTCTCCTCGGTTATCTCCACCACCTGACAAAGAAAACACATAAACCTTTTTTGGGAGTGGAAAAAAGGACAGAGGTCCTGCTTTATTGTAATATACATAGCATAAGTATATACACATTAGAGCCGATGGCTCAAGTATAATAAGGCCGAAGATGAGCGATATTCCACGGCCAACGGGTCTCTCCTCCGACTAACGTGAGTCTTTGTGCTCCCGAACGTCGATAAGGTAGTATGATCCGTTGTTCAGATTCTTGCTGACCACAAAGGGTCCTTCCCAAGGAGGGGATAGCTTGTGCATGTCAGACTGATCCTAGATGAGTCGGAGCACTAAGTCGCCTTCCTGAAAGGTTCTAGACCTAACCCGGCAGCTGTGGTAGCGGCGCAGGTCTTGCTGGTAAATCGCCGAGCGGGCTATTGCCAGGTCTCGCTCTTCATCTAACAGGTCAAGTGCATCTTGCCGAGCTTTTTCATTGTCTTCTTCAACATAAGCCGCCACACGGGGTGAGTCATGACGGATGTCACTTGGCAGGACCGCCTCTACTCCATACACCATAAAGAAAGGCGTGTAACCCGTAGATCTGTTAGGTGTAGTATTGTTGCTCCAAAGTATAGAAGGTAACTCCTCCACCCAACAACCCGGCGTCCGCTGCAAGGGGACCAAGAGCCGGGGCTTGATACCCCTCAAGATTTGTTGATTAGCTCGTTCTGCTTGACCATTGGATTGAGGGTGAGCCACAGCTGAAACGTCAAGCCGGATATGCTCTCGTTGACAGAACTCTTCCGTAGCTCCTTTGGAGAGGTTAGTGCCATTATCAGTTATAATGCTGTGTGGAAAACCAAAGCGAAAAATCACCTTTTTCATAAACTGGACCGCCGTGGCTGCATCACACTTACTGACTGGCTCCACCTCCACCCACTTTGTGAACTTGTCAACCGCTACCAAGAGGTGCGTCTTTTTATCCTTAGACCTTTTGAAAGGCCCGACCATATCAAGCCCCCAGACTGCAAACGGCCAAGTAATTGGAATCATCCTCAATTCCTGAGCCGGCACATGGGCTCGTCGTGAGAATTTCTGACATCCATCACATTTACTGACCAGGTCTTCTGCATCAGCATGAGCCGTCAGCCAATAAAACCCATGACGGAAAGCTTTGGCCACAAGAGATTTTGAACCGGCGTGATGACCACAATCGCCTTCATGAATCTCGCGAAGGATCTCCTGACCCTCTGTAGGTGACACGCAACGTTGAAATGCTCCAGTGATGCTGCAGTGATGTAACTCGCCATTGACAATTGTCATGGACTTGGACCGCCGGGCGATTTGTCTTGCCAAGGTCTCATCTTCAGGCAACTCTCCCCGGGTCATGTAAGCCAAATAAGGCACTGTCCAATCCGGGATAATGTGGAGAGCCGCCACCAGCTGTGCCTCCGGGTCTGGTATTGCCAGATCTTCCTCTGTAGGTAACTTAACAGAAGGATTAGGCTTAAGGCATCAGCCGCCTCATTCTTCCTTCGATCAATGTGTTCCACCGCATAACCCTTGAAATGCCCAGCCACAGCATCGACTTCACGACGGTAAGCCGCCATAAGGGGATCTTTAGAGTCCCACTTGCCTGACACCTGTTGAGCCACAAGGTCTGAGTCTCCCAAGCATCTTACCCGGCTCAAGTTCATCTCTTTGGCCATCCGGAGACCATGGAGGAGGGCCTCGTACTCAACTACATTGTTAGTACAAGGAAACATGAGCCGGAGCACATAACAAAATTTGTCACCTCGAGGGGAAGTTAACACGACTCCAGCCCCCGAGCCTTCCAACTGTCTGGACCCATCAAAGTGAATAGTCCAATAAGTATTATCGGGATTCTCCTCAGGTGCCTGTAGCTCTGTCCAATCATTGATGAAATCCACCAAAGCTTGAGACTTAATGGCAGTGCGTGGTACATACTTCAGACCATGAGGCCCGAGCTCGATGGCCCACTTGGCGACTCGTCCTGTAGCCTCTCTGTTCTGAATAATGTCTCCCAAGGGGGCAGAACTCACTACAGTGATAGGGTTACCTTGGAAGTATTGCTTCAGCTTCCGGCTTGCCATGAACACCCCGTAAACAAGTTTCTGCCAATGAGGATATCTTTGTTTTGACTCGATGAGTACCTCACTGACATAATAAACCGGCCGTTGAACCGGATGTTCCTTACCAGCCTCCCTGCGCTCTACCATAATTGCCACACTGACGGCTCGTGAATTAGCAGCCACATATAACATCAAAGGCTCTTTGTCAATGGGAGCTGCAAGAACTGGCGGCTTAGATAACTGCCTCTTCAAATCCTCAAAAGAAGTATTAGCAGCATTACTCCAGACAAAGGTGTCTGCCTTCTTCATCAGCTGGTACAGCGGTAGGGCCTTCTCACCTAACCGGCTTATGAACCGGCTTAAGGCGGCAACACGGCCCGCTAATCGCTGAACATCATTGATACATGCCGGTTTAGCCAAAGACGTGATTGCCTTAATCTTCTCCGGATTAGCCTCGATGCCCCTGTTTGAGACCAAGAATCCCAAAAGCTTGCCTGCAGGCACACCAAATACACACTTCTCCGGGTTAAGCATCATTTTGTAAACTCGGAGATTGTCAAAGGTTTCTCTGAGATCAGATATCAAGGTTTCCGCCTCTCTGGATTTCACCACTATGTCATCCACATAAGCATGAACATTGCGCCCAATCTGATTGTGAAGACAATTCGGTACACACCATTGATAAGTCACCTGGGCACTCTTGAGCCCAAAAGTCATAGACACATAGCAGAAGGCTCCAAACGGAGTGATGAAAGCCGTCTTCTCCTGGTCCTTAACTGCCATCTTGATCTGATGATAACTAGAGTAAGCATCCAAAAAACTCAAACGCGCACAACCCGCCGTAGCATCGATGATTTGATCAATCAGGGGGAGAGCAAAAGGATCAGCCGGACAATCCTTATTTAAGTCCGTGTAGTCCACACACATCCGCCAGGTGCCGTTTTTCTTGAGCACGAGCACCGGGTTGGCCAACCACTCCGGGTGAAAAACTTCGACAATGAACCCAGCCGCCAAGAGCCGGGCGACCTCTTCTCCTATAGCTTTTCGTCGTTCCTCATTGAATCGCCGCAGAAACTGCCTGACCGGCTTATACTTCGGATCAATATTAAGAGTGTGCTCAGCGAGTCCTCTTGGTACACCCGGCATGTCAGAAGGCTTCCATGCAAAGATGTCCCGGTTCTCATGGATGAACACGATGAGCGCGCTTTCCTATTTAGGATCCAAGTTGGCACTGATGCTGAATTGCTTAGACGAATCGCCCGGATTAAAATCAACAAGCTTAGTCTCTGCAGCCGATTTAAACTTCATGGCCAGGTCATGCTCCGTAGTCGGCTTCTTGAGGGAGGTCATATCCGCCGGGTCAATGTTATCTTGACAAAATTTGAGCTCCTCTGCTGCATAGACAGACTCGGCATAAGCCGCATCGCCTTCCTCGCATTCCAGGGCCACCTTTCGGCTTCCATGCACAGTGATGGTACCCTTGTAACCCGGCATCTTGAGCTGTAAATAAACATAACATGGCCGCGCCATGAACTTGGCATAAGCCGGCCGCCCGAACAACGCGTGATATGGACTCTTGATTTTGACCACTTCAAAAGTTAACTTTTCCGCCCTAGAATCATGCTCGTCTCCAAAGGCCACCTCTAGCTCGATTTTACCCACAGGATACGCCGACTTACCCGGCACCACTCCATGGAAGACGGTGTTGGAAGTCTTTAAATTCTTGTCAGTTAAGCCCATGCGCCGAAAGGTCTCGTAATAGAGGATGTTGATGCTGCTACCTCCATCCATGAGCACCTTAGTAAATTTATAACCACCAACCTGCGGTGCCACTACCAGGGCCAGTTGACCCGGATTATCAACCCGGGGAGGGTGATCCTCCCTGCTCCAGACAATAGGCTGTTCCGACCACCTCAAGTAATGAGGGACTGCCGGCTCAACAGAATTCACCGCCCTCCTATGAACTTTCTGATCACGTTTACACAAACTTGTGGTGAACACGTGATACTGCCCACTGTTTAGCTGTTTTGGATGGCTCTGATAACCCGACTGCTGCTGCTGACCTCCTTGACCAGACTGCTGTTGATTATAACCACCCTGGCTTCCCTGAAAACTGGATCCTGAACCGCCGCCCGGGCCATGAAAGCCGCCAGCTCCTGAGCTGCCGCCTGGGCCTTGATTGCCATCAAACGTATTAGAATTCTTGAAAGCCTTCATGATTGCGCAATCCTTCCATAAATGAGTCGCTGGTCGTTCCCGGGTGCCGTGTTTCGGGCAGGGCTCATTGAGTAGTTGCTCAAGAGATGGACCTGACCCGCCAAACCGAGGGGGTGGCTTTCCTTTGCTCTTCTGATTGTTACCCTGTGCATTGGCCACAAATTCTGGGTTACCGTCCACTTTACGCTTATTGCCTCCTTGACCCGCCGGGTTATGCCGCTCACCCTTTCCATTACCGTTCTTCTTTCCCTTCCCTGTCTTTTCCTCATCAGACGCGGGATCCTGTGTACTATCAGAATCGGCATACTTGACTAAAGCCGCCATCAGCGTCCCCATATCGTTGCAATCAGCTTCAGGCGCCCCGGTTTCTGTCTCAGAGGCTCAAGGCGGCAATTCTTCTCCAGCATGAGAACTGCTGAACCGGCATCCATCTTGTCAGACGAATGTATTATATCTTTGACCCGGTGCACCCAATGAGTCGTAGATTCACCTTCCTCCTGCTTACAATTTGTCAGGTCCACAATCGACATAGACTGTTTGCAAGTGTCCTTGAAGTTCTGGATGAAACGGGCCTTTAGCTCCGCCCATGAACTAATGGAATTGGGTGGCAAACCCTTTAACCAAGAACGGGCCGTTCCGTCCAACATCATGGTGAAGTATTTAGCCATCGCTTCATCACTAACCTCCAGCAGCTCCATGGCCATCTCGTAACTTTCAATCCACGCCCCAGGCTGTAAATCGGCCATATAATTCGGCACCTTTCGAGGTCCCTTGAAATCCTTGGGCAGACGTACATTACGTAGAGCGGGTACTAGACAAGGAACTCCTCCAGTTCTAGTAGCAATACCCGCCTCAACGGAAGTCGTCGGATAAGCCGGTGAGTCCTATTGGGCTGCTAGCTGAGCCGCCCGCTCGTCCTCCTGACGTATCCAATCCTGAACCGGGTTATACCCGCCGGGCTGGTTCCGGCGCTGAGCGCTACTTGACAAGGCCTCCGACTCCATGTGTCTACTGTAACTCGGGCTCCGGTTTTGACGAGGCGGAGCTAACCAAGGCGGAGGAGTTGAGTGAATCCTGTCCCGGCTGTAGGAGTAGGTCTCTTGCTGAGCCAGGGCTGTTTGGACAAGTTCCCTGATCCTCCGGGTTTCCACCGCTGTCGGATCATCACCATCTACTGGGAGAGCCGCCAAACATGTTGATGCTGCGATTAAGTTCTCCATGGGGTTGGAGAAGTGACCCTGTGGTATCGGTACGTGATGGGGCGGTGCCATATTGCCGTGAAGAGGCACCGTCACCGGAGGCTGGACTGGGCCTCCCGCTCCGGATGTCATAACCTGATTTGCACCTGGCGGGTTACTTGGGCTGGCCCCGGGTGTAGCAAAGAGATTCCAAGGATCATAAATCTGAGGTAAACGGGACTAAGTTTTCTGATGTCTCCTCCTCATTACCTCATTAGATGCGTTTAAGCTCAACGTGAGATGAAAGGCCTCTGCCTGAAGTTGCTGTGCCCGTGCATCCAAAGCCGCCCGCTCTGTGGCTAATCTAGTATCTTCAGCTGCTAAGGTTTCCTTGGCCCGGGCGATCTCATCGCGAACTTGTGCCACCTCCGCCTCATGCTCAGATTGGTTTGCAGGGACGACCGTAGCAGTTAACAAGGCCGTAAGTTTATCCATGAGATCCATCAGCACCTGAGTCGGTGAGCACACAGGGCCTCCTGCCCCGGCTGCTCCTAACCCGGACGTTATCGCTGCTGAAGCCGTAGAATTTTGGCCGGGTTGAGTACCAGCCATGAAGACTCTTGCCCAGTTTGGCGACTCTGAGGGGTCCGGAATAGTGCTGCCATCGGAACAGCCCCCAAGCACACCATCTTGAACTTGATACAGCGAATCTGTTGAGCCGGCGGACGAATCACTGTCAGAGAGGACGGCCGGCTCACCATCACCTTCAGATCCTTCATAAAGTTCACCTCCATGGATCAAACCCACAAAGGCACGCTTCACGACGGGTTGAGCTCGGGCGGGTTTCGCACGCTGAGCCGTCTCGACGAGGTCGGTGCAGCTGTCCGGCTCAAGGCCCGGCTCACCAATCCGGCCGATGAAGACGTGAATTCCGCCAAAGGGGACCCGGTACCCGTACTCAATTGAGCCGGCGTCGGGGCCCCAGCCTTCGTCGTCGATGTAGATCTTGCCACGACGACTCTTGGTCATCCGGCCAACTGCGTATCCCTTGAGCCCTTCGAAGCTGCCCTTCAAGAACTCAAATCCACCGTGCGCTGGCCCCACGGTGGGCGCCAACTGTCGTGGAATTGTCACGGCAGATTTCCTCTTGCAAGGACTTAATCGTGGAGCCATCGCAACTAGGAAGCTTAAAGGGGTTAATCGGGACAAAGGACACGCGAGGTTTATACTAGTTCAGCCCCTTACGGTGAAGGAAGGCCTACGTCTAGTTGGGTTGTTATTGCTTGAGGTTTCAATGACCAGGGAGCGAGATACGCTATGCCCGGTTCTCGATTGGTTGTCTCTTCTTTCCTAAACCGCCAGCGGGTCGTCCCCTTATATACTTGGGTCGACGCCCTACGGCTTACAGAGTCCCGGCCGACTCATAAACAGTGTCTGGCACGGTGACTAGTTACTTCTACCTTACAATACAAGTCACGTCCTTATAGCGGTTTATCACCATGGGCCATAAGTCGCCTATGGGCTTTTAGACCCTTTACTGAACCGCCATCTTCACGTCTTGGTCTTGGGCTTCAGATGGGATGCTCTTTGCGTAACCCGGCCCCTCTTGGGCGGCTTACATAAATAGTTATATCCCCAACACCAGCGTTAAGCATGAACATTATATCTGGATCTTGTTTGATGCGAGACGGTTATTCATTTAAATCAGAGAATAATGGTTGTTCTAATTATATGAGTAATATCTTTTATGGTCATGCACCCTTAAAGAGTGGTCTATTCTTTTTGAATCTTGATAGTGGAGATACACATATTCATAGTATTGAAGCTAAAATATGCAGAGTTGATAATGATGGTGCAACTTATTTGTGGCACTGCCGTTTAGGTCATATTGGTATAAAGCACATGAATAAACTCCATTCTGATGGACTTTTGGAATCACTTGGTACTTGCGAACCATGCCTCATGGGCAAGATGACTAAAACGCCGTTCTCCAGAACTATGGAGCGACCAACAGATTTGTTGGAAATCATACATACTGATGTATGTGGTCCGATGAATATTGAGGCTCGCGGCGGGTATCATTATTTTCTCACCTTCACAGATAATTTGAGCAGATATGGGTATATCTACTTGATGAAACATAAGTCTGAAACATTTGAAAAGTTCAAAGAATTTCAAAGTGAAGTGGGAAATCATCGTAACAAGAAAATGACGTTTCTATGATCTGATCATGGAGGAGAATATTTGAGTTACGAGTTTGGTCTTCATTTGATACAATGCGGAACAGTTTTGCAACTCACGCCACCCGGAACACCACAACGTAATGGTGTGTCCGAACGTCGTAATCATACTTTACTAGATATGGTGCGATCTATGATGTCTCTTACTGATTTACCGCTATCGTTTTGGGGTTATGCTTTAGAGGCGGCTGCATTCACGTTAAATAGGGCACCATCTAAATCCGTTGAGACGACTCCTTATGAACTCTGGTTTGGCAAGAAACCAAAGTTGTCGTTTCTTAAAGTTTGGGGCTGCGATGCTTATGTGAAAAAGCATCAACCTGATAAGCTCGAACCCAAATCGGAGAAATGTGTCTTCATAGGATACCCAAAAGAGACAGTTGGTACACCTTCTATCACATATCCGAAGGCAAGATTTTTGTTGCTAAGAATGGATCCTTTCTAGAGAAGGAGTTTCTCTTGAAAGAAGTGAGTGGGAGGAAAGTAGAACTTGATGAGGTAACTGTACCTACTCCCTTATTGGAAAGTAGTTCATCACAGAAACCGGTTTCTGTGACACCTACACCAATTAGTGAGGAAGATAATGATGATGATCATGAAACTTCAGATCAAGTTACTACTGAACCTCATAGGTCAACCAGAGTAAGATCCGCACCAAAGTGGTATGGTAATCCTGTTCTGGAGGTCATGTTACTAGACCATGATGAACCTACAAACTATGAGGAAGCGATGATGAGCCCAGATTTCACAAAATGGCTTGAGGCCATGACATCTGATATGGGATCCATGTATGAGAATAAAATGTGGACTTTGGTTGACTTGGTCGATGATCGGCAAGCCATCGAGAATAAATGGATCTTCAAAAAGAAGACATACGTTAATGGTAATGTTACTGTTTACAAAGCTCGACTTGTTGTGAAAGGTTTTCGACAAGTTCAAGGAGTTGACTACGATGAGACCTTCTCACCCATAGCGATGCTTAAGTCCGTCTGAATCATGTTAGCTATTGTCGCATTTTATGATTATGAAATTTGGCAAATGGATGTAAAGACTGCATTCCTGAATGGATTTCTGGAAGAAGAGTTGTATATGATGCAACCTGAAGGTTTTATCGATCCAAAGGGTACTAACAAAGTGTGCAAGCTCCAGCGGTCCATTTATGGACTGGTGCAAGCCTCTCGGAGTTGGAATAAATGTTTTGATAGTGTGATCAAAGCATATGGTTTTATACAGACTTTTGGAGAAGCTTGTATTTACAAGAAAGTGAGTGGGAGCTCTGTAGCATTTCTAATATTATATGTGGATGGCATATTGTTGATTGGAAATGATATAGAATTTCCGAAGAGCATAAATGGATACTTGAATAAGAGTTTTTCAATGAAACACCTCAGTGAAGCTGCTTATGGGCATCAAGATCTATAGAGATAGATCAAGACGCTTAATTGGACTTACACAAAGCACATACCTTCACAAAGTTTTGAAGAAGTTCAAAATGGATCAGGCAAAGAAAGGATTCTTGCCTGTGTTACAAGGTGTGAAGTTGAGTAAGACTCAATGCCTGACCACTGCAGAAGATAGAGAGAAAATGAAAGATGTTCCCTATGCTTCAGCCATAGGCTCTATCATGTATGCAATGCTGTGTACCAGACCTGGTGTGTGCCTTGCTATTAGTTTAGCAGGGAGGTACCAAAGTAATCCAGGAGTGGATCACTAGACAGTGGTCAAGAACATCCTGAAATACCTGAAAAGGACTAAGGATATGTTTCTCGTTTATGGAGGTGACAAAGAGCTCATCGTAAATGGTTACGTTGATCCAAGCTTTGACACTGATCCGGACGATTCTAAATCGCGAACCAGATACGTGTTTATATTGAACGGTGGAGCTGTCAGTTGGAGCAGTTCTAAACAAAGAGTCATGGCGGGATCTACCTGTGAAGCGGAGTACATTGCTGCTTCGGAAGCTGCAAATGAAGGAGTCTGGATGAAGGAGTTCATATCCGATCTAGGTGTCATACCTAGTGCATTCGGGTCCAATGAAAATCTTTTGTGACAATACTAGTGCAATTGCCTTGGCAAAGGAATCCAGATTTCACAAGAGAACCAAACACATCAAGAGACGCTTCAATTCCATCCGCGATCAAGTCCAGGTGGGAGACATAGAGATTTGCAAGATACATGCAGATCTGAATGTTGCAGACCCGTTGACTATGCCTCTCTCACGAGCAAAACATGATCAGCACCAAGACGCCATGGGTGTTAGAATCATTACTGTGTAATCTAGATTATTGACTCTAGTGCAAGTGGGAGACTGAAGGAAATATGCCCTAGAGGCAATAATAAAGTTATTATTTATTTCCTTATATCATGATAAATGTTTATTATTCATGCTAGAATTGTATTAACCGGAAACATGATACATGTGTGAATACATAGACAAACAGAGTGTCACTAGTATGCCTCTACTTGACTAGCTCGTTGATCAAAGATGGTTATGTTTCCTAACCATAGAGATGAGTTGTCATTTTATAAACGGGATCACATCATTAGAAGAATGATGTGATTGACTTGACCCATTTCGTTAGCTTAGCACTTGATCGTTTTAGTTCACTGCTATTGCTTTCTTCATGACTTATACATGTTCCTATGACTATGAGATTATGTAACTCCCGATTACCGGAGGAACACTTTGTGTGCTACCAAACGTCACAATGTAACTGGGTGATTATAAAGGTGCCCTACAGGTGTCTCCGATGGTACTTGTTGAGTTGGCATAGATCAAGATTAGGATTTGTCACTCCGATTGTCAGAGAGGTATCTCTGGGCCCACTCGGTAATGCACATCACTGTAAGCCTTGCAAGCATTGTAACTAATGATTTAGTTGCGAGATGATATATTACAGAACGAGTAAAGAGACTTGCTGGTAATGAGATTGAACTAGGTATTGAAATACCAATGATCGAATCTCGGGCAAGTAACATACCGATGACAAAGGGAACAACGTATGCTGTTATGCGGTTTGACCGATAAAGATCTTCGTAGAATATGTGGGAGCCAATATGAACATCCAGGTTCTGCTATTGGTTATTGACCGGAGACGTGTCTCGGTCATGTCTACATAGTTCTCAAACCCGTACGGTCCGCACGCTTAAAGTTCGGTGACGATCGGTATTATGAGTTTTTGTGTTTTGATGTACCGAAGGTAGTTCAGAGTCCCGGATATGATCACGGACATTACGAGGAGTCTTGAAATGGTCGAGACGTAAATATCGATATATTGGACAACTATATTCTGACACCGAAAGTGTTCCGGGTGTTTTCGGAGAAAACCAGAGTGTCGGAGGGTTACCGGACCCCCCCCCCCCCGGGAGAAATAATGGGCCTTATGGGCCTTAGTGGAGAGAGAGAGGGATGGCCTAGGGCAGGCCGCGCACCCCTCCCCCTCTGGTCCGAATTGGACTAGGAGAGGGTGGCGGCGCCCCCCTTTCCTTCTCCCTCTCCCCCTTCCTGCCCCCCTCCTAGTAGGAGTAGGACTCCCCTCTTTCCTACTCCTACTAGGAGGGGGGAAGGAAGGGGGAGAGGGGAGTCCTACTCCTACTAGGAGGAGGACTCCTCCTCCAGGGGCGCCCCATAGGGCCGGCCGACCTCCCCCCTTGATCCTTTATATACGGGGGTAGGGGGGCACCTCTAGACACACAAGTTGATCATTGATCCCTTAGCCGTGTGCGGTGCCCCACTCCACCATAATCCACCTCGATCATATCGTAGCGGTGCTTAGGCGAAGCCCTGCGTCGGTAGCATCATCATCACCGTCAACACACCGTCGTGCTGACGAAACTCTCCCGTGAAGATCTGCTGGATCGGAGTTCGTGGGACGTCATCAAGCTGAACGTGTGCTAAACTCGGAGGTGCCGTGTGTTCGGTACTTGGATCGGTCGGATCATGAATACGTTCGACTACATCAACCGCGTTCTCATAACGCTTCCGCCTATGGTCTACGAGGGTACGTGGACGATACTCTTCCCTCTCGTTGCTATGCATCACCATCATCTTGCGTGTGCATAGGTTTTTTTGAAATTACTACGTTCCCCAACAGATGCTTCACTCGATTAATTTTGGCTACGAAGAAACATGGGCCTAGAAATGTTACACTGTGTACCTAGCTGTTAGTAAATGACTATTGGCAATCAGTAAACAAAACTATATTGTACAAAACTAGTATCTCACAAACAAAAACTATGATTATATGTGTAACTAGAGATTGGTTTGAGGAGCATGTGAAGAATATTGTACCTCTTTTACAGACGATGCACCCATTATCTCCAATTAATAAAGTGGGTGTTTAAAAAAACAAAATTGATATGTAGGTCTTAGTGCGGTAATGAAATCTGCTAGCAATTATATTTAATTGCTATGCAATCAGTAAATATAATTGTATTGTACTCCCTCTGTTCACTTTTATAAGACGTTTTAGACATTTAGGACAACATCCAAAATAGTTCTATTTCAGTTGTCTTAAATGTCTTACAAAATTAAATGGAGGAAGTACAAAACTAGGAGCTCGCATATGGTTCTAGTTCAGCTGACAAAAGGACCACAAGTTCTTCCAAAATAACCACTGATATAATACGTTATAAAATTCTCAGTAACAAAGCAAGATACATGTATTCTTACTGCTCCTAAGAATTCCAACATCATCCGAATCAATGATGGAAAATCTCGGATATGTTTACAGGTGTACAAACAAAAAATTTATCAATAAATGCGTCAGCTTGTACTCTATATCACAGATTGTAAACATTAAATACATTGCATGTGGCATTAAATGAAATGAAGAAGTTCAGTTGCAATGGGCTATATTTCTCCGTATGTCTCGTAGGCCCTTACAGACGGCAACCGTTTATAGGCTTGTGCAGACGGCAACCGTTTGTGACAGTACATCCCCAATTGATCAACGGGACATTCCAAAAAAGCGGGTACAAACACAAGCCAGGATCTCAATTACATCTCTGAACTTGAGCAAGCGGCAATGTACAAGAACAACACCACAAGGGGAAAGACGGCGGTTAGAATCCTACCACAAAATAGAGACATCTACCAAACTGTGTCATGTCATGTGCACTGGAATTTTGAAGGCTAATATTATGAGGCAGGCCAAAGACAGTGACATGGAAGTGGAAGCTTGTCACAAACTGACTGATAGCCAACTAGATAAGCCAATTACTACAGCCATGCAAGATCTAAAATAGGATGCCCACTCCTTGAGCTATTCTATATCTCACGGTTTGTGTTCAGAGATAAAATTAAATGGATCCTGTAGCATCAGGTTCATCTGCCATCAAGGGGTTATATAATTATATATGCTGGGCAGCCATGGAGTTATCACCAAGACTCACGATGATGTTGCACCACCGGCGCATTTTGCAAGTGAAGGTCAGAAAAAGTGAGGTCAAGCATTGTTTGCTAAAACAATATCACTGAACAGTGGTGAATGTGAAACAATGGGATTTCAGCTCTAATTGATGCCACCATCAAAGATGGAACGGGATTGAGTTGGTTGTTAGCTACTAGGAGTCATTGTTCCAGGCCAAATATTTACGCAAGACAAACAGACTCATGAAAATACAAGTCTCCTTGCATCGCGATATTGCATACAGACTGCTATATGAGACAAGATGAGCACGTGGATTTAATAGCACACCATGCTGAACATTTTGCTAATCTGTAGCAAAGCATTTTCAAACAACAACCATCATAATGAACTTGTTCATTTGAGATTAAAAAAAATAAAGTATCTTAGCTTCAACACCTTGCCAATAACAACATGAGACCTATAAATATGTGAAGATCAACATACTACTACTTGTCTAGGTGATTAAAACAACTTCACTGCAAAATGACATATATGTGCAGGATGTTTCTATGTAGTTCCCCAAGAAGCCATAGATTAGTTCTGCTCTATCAAATTCACACTTGGTATCAACCCAGTATTCTTAAATTACTTCCATATGTTATGTGCTGAAAAGGTTACAATAGATTTTATAAAAAGATTAAAACATGTATTAAAATTTACATGCATCATCAAACAAGAAAAACAAATAATAAATAACATGGTATACCTTTGTTAGCTTCCTTTGTTTGAGTTTCACCTTAACATCGACTCCATTATCACCTTCACAACGATGTATCCCGAAGTTCACACCCTTGCGAATGCTAATATCCGTTTGGAGTGGTGTGGAGGCACAATGCTCCCCAAAAATGCCACTAGGGCCACCGTAATCTCCACACGCCCTCGCACGATACAAGATGTCGTTATTCCACTAAGGGAGCCTTGAGAGCGGTCACTGAACCCGTACAAATGACAAACCTTAGGGGGCAGTCACCAAACCCATACACTTTGGTAACCCTTGGGGTGTTTACCGGAACCCGTAGAAATTGCTCGTGGAAATCTCCACAACTTAATTGAAGACCCCAACGCTTGTCCCGGTGCTTTCCACCACAATGATTGAGCTCCGCAACACCGCCAATCGTCTAGGGCACCCAAGCACCCAAAAAGGAACACGCTCTAGGGTACCAAGCACCCAAGAGTAATAAGCTACTCAACTCTATGCACCGAATGCAATGGCAAGGGAACACAGAGTGCCCAAGTCCTTCTCTTCCAAATCCCACCACAACAACTAAAGCTATGGAGGAAAATGAGAGGAAGAATGAAGAAGAGAACACAAAGAACTCCAAGACGTAGATCCAAGGGGTTCCCCTCACATAGAGGAGAAAGTGATTGGTGGAAATGTAGATCTAGATCTCCTCTCTCTTTTCCCTCAAAAACAAGCAAGAATCATTGGAGGGATTGAGAGAAAGCAAGCTCGTAGAAGGTCAACAATGGGGGTAAAACACGAGCTCAAAGGATTAGGTCCATTGGGAAAGAAGACCCCCTTTTATAGGTGGGGACAAATCCAACCGTTATGCTCTCAGCCCGCACACAAGCGATACTACCGCTTGGGGCGGTAGTTCGAGGTGTAGCACTGAGAGAACGCAAGTTCAGGTGCGGTAGTGCTGACGGAACGGTACTACCGTCCTCACAAGCGTCACTACCGCCAGGACACAGAGAACCAGCGGTAGAAGCGGTACTACCGCACCCTACTATTGCTCTACTACCGTGGAGGCTACAAGGGACTACAGAAGCAAGGAGATAGGCGGAAGTGTGACGGTAGTCGCCAGTGGAAGAACCACGACCAGTGGTACTATCACTGGCAGGTGCGGTGCTACCGTCTAAAACGGTACTAGCGTGCCCAATTGTCGTCCTACTGCCGCCGAAGCGAAAACGAATCCAATAGTCCACAAACAAGCGGTAGTGCCCGCAGCAGGGGACCAAAAAAGTACCGTGCAAGCGGCACTACCGCTACCCACTAGAGTGTAATAAAATAGCCTACGCAAAATTAATGGATCCAAGAAAACCAGAACTGCCATAACTTCTTCAAATGAGCCCCGAATACATCAAACTCGAGCTTGTTGGATAGATGACGACAAATACTATCAAATATAGTAAGAAGTTGCAGGGGGTATTGAGGGAAATATGCCCTAGAGGCAATAATAAAGTTATTATTTATTTCCTTACAATCATGATAAATTTTTATTATTCATGCTAGAATTGTATTAACCGGAAACATAATACATGTGTGAATTCATAGACAAACAAAGTGTCACTAGTATGCCTCTACTTGACTAGCTCGTTAATCAAAGATGGTTATGTTTCCTAACCATGAACAATGAGTTTTTATTTGATTAACGAGGTCACATCATTAGTTGAATGATCTGATTGACATGACCCATTCCATTAGCTTAGCACCCGATCGTTTAGTATGTTGCTATTGCTTTCTTCATGACTTATACATGTTCCTATAACTATGAGATTATGCAACTCCCGTTTACCGGAGGAACACTTTGGGTGCTACCAAACGTCACAACGTAACTGGGTGATTATAAAGGAGTACTACAGGTGTCTCCAATGGTACATGTTGGGTTGGCGTATTTCGAGATCAGGTTTTGTCACTCCGATTGTAGGAGAGGTATCTCTGGGCCCTCTCGGTAATGCACATCACATAAGCCTTGCAAGCATTACAACTAATATGGTAGTTGTGAGATGATTTATTACAGAACGAGTAAAGAGACTTGCCGGTAACGAGATTGAACTAGGTATTGGATGCCGACGATCAAATCTCGGGCAAGTAACATACCGATGACAAAGGGAACAACGTATGTTGTTATGCGGTCTGACCGATAAAGATCTTCATAGAATATGTAGGAGCCAATATGGGCATCCAGGTCCCGCTATTGGTTATTGACCGGAGACGTGTCTCGGTCATGTCTACATTGTTCTCGAACCGTAGGGTCCGCACGCTTAAACGTTACGATGACAGTTATTATGAGTTTATGCATTTTGATGTACCGAAGGTTGTTCGGAGTCCCGGATGTGATCACGGACATGACGAGGAGTCTCGAAATGGTCGAGACATAAAGATTGATATATTG